>NC_056626.2:101529406-101852322 GCF_002870075.4 Lactuca sativa
AGGCATCACACTTGGGGTTCTCAAGCTTTCAAAGGTCAAGAACTACAAGTCCTTCTAAGAGGTAAGTCATCTAACTAGTTGTATTGTTCATTTGACAATTTGTATGCTGGTTCGGATATATGCTTTGGAAAATGAAAATATCCATGTATAATTAGAGAAAACATAGATCCAAAGCATTAAGGGTTACATGTGCACCATAGGAGTGTTATAGTGCTCTAAACCCAACAGTGCGGGGCCCAATAGATGTATGGTATGTGGTATTTTGGGGAACTTATTAAGCTTTGTGCTTACAGTTTTATGTTTATGGTTTTAGGTACTTTTGTTTTCAAAAGGAAGGGCCCAAATTGATCCTCGTGCATCCACTTGAGATTTATTCCGCACTGAATGTTTACAAATTACTCTGATGTTTTGAGAATACCTTGACTATGGCCGTTTTTGGAACAATAAATGAATATTTTGACTTATTTAAAATGAAAAAAAAATTACTATGATTTTTGGGATGTTACAATTTTGTATCAGAGCCTTGGTTTGAGGGATTTGGGCACACTCCAGGGTGTGTCTGAACTCAAACTGGGGATTTTTAAAATCTTTTAAAAGAAAATGGTTTTCAAAAAATGATTTTCTAGGAAAAAGGGGTGTGATGTGTGCAGTCAGCCAAACTTAAGTAAGTATTTCCCAAAATATCCATACATATGTTATGCTTATTATTCTGGTATGAGCATACAAGAATTGCATGCTAGATTAGGGCGAATGATCTTCTTAGGATTGCATGATAGGATGTTATGAAAGATGCCTTTATATGCTTGTTGGTTGAGCTTTTAGAACTGCATGCTAGTATAGAATTTAGATTGTTAGATAGAATGGTCTGATTTAGTGAGGCACTGGTTAGATTACTCGATGCTCGAATGCTGCTTGATTTGTGCTTTTAGGGACCTCCAATAATATCGGGTAACTATTAAGTGAATACGTTAGGTTACATGTTTCGGGGATTAGATAATTTTAGAAGGTTAGATTTAACTCTATTACGCAACTCTTGTTTGAGTCCAACTGTTTGTAGTGTGAGACCTTTCAGTCCAAGAATTATTTAGTGTATGTAGCATGTAATTGTATTCGTGAGGTACTTAAAAGGTATTGAAGGGAGTCTCTTTGGGAGCTGGTTGTAGAGTGTAACGACCCAAATATTTAAAGAAATTTTTTTCACTTTTAATTAATAAAACATAATTGCTTAAACCATGAAATCCCAACATAATTGTTTTCAAATCAACGATTCATTACAACTTATTCAAATCATCAGAGTGTCCCCAAACCCTAACAGTGAAAAAGAGAGATAGAGTGCACGTCGTGCCTTCACGCTTTGCCCTTGCCCTTGGGATCAGATGTACCTAAAACAAATCAACAACCTGTAAGCAAAATGCTTAGTGAGTTCCCCAGAGCATACCACACAATACACATACACATATCCTGCTAGCTAATTAAAGCTACACACGTATCACGTAAGCCATGCATACACAAAAACATGTAAAAGTGTCATGGGCTACCCCACATGGTCTTTACCTAGGACTGACATGGGCTACCCTACATGGTCTTACATCCAATACCATGGGCTATCCCACATGGTCTTTACCTAGGACTGCCATGGGCTACCCCACATGGTCTTACATCCAATGTCATAGGCTACCCCACATGGTCTTACATCCAATGTCACGGGCTCCCCCCGGGGTCTTCATGCAAAACAAAAAATCACATATCATACCAAATCACATAATGACTAACACATATATCATAATCACATAATGGGCCGGCCTTGGTGCCTTAGACCCATGGGTATGGTGAGAAGACTCACCTCAATCTGTCGAATACAAAAGCTGCTCTCCGAATAGTTTGAAACCTCCCGAGCTGAATAATAATAATAATCCATGTTAGGACCCAAGATTAGCCAAAGGGAAAACCCAAACTCCAAACCTATACATGAGGCCCAACTATCCTTCCTTTGCTATTGGGCCCAAAATCCAAGTCCATAATTCTAATGGGCCTTTTGGCCCAATAAGGCCTAACTAATATATCCATGGCCCATAACAGATGAAATAGCCCATAATTCACAGAATTCTACCAATCTAATAACAAAAATGAAGCCCAAAAGCTCAAAGGCCGAAAATAGATTCGGCCCAATCTATAGCGAGTATGCTCGACGTACCATTCTGGTACGCGCAGCATACTTGGGTCTTAAGGACTACACGCAACATACATTGAGTATGCCCAACATTCTTCCAGATCAAGCACTTTCCCCATTAAGTGCTTAATACCCGATTCCTTTACGTCCAAAAGCCAGATCTGAGTTGTCTAATACGTCCTAAGGCATAAAGTTGCCAACTTTATGCCTTTGCATGCCTCACATATACCCAAAACCTTCATTAAGACCTTTCAAAGGTCTTTAAACAATGCATGATACCAATACTTCCACCAAGGCTCCATTTTTATGCTTCTAAACGACCAAGGGACCTTAGATCTGCTATCCTCCTCTCATGGAGTTGCTTAACTCACCAAAAGAGGTCCAAAGTCCAACAAGGGGCAAAACTAGAAAACCCTATCTAGATCTAAAGATTTAAATGGAAAGGTGCAAGCTTTTTACCTCCAGAAGCCTTGCAAGATGTCCCAATGCATATTCTTGAAGCACCAAACTGATCCAAGCTTGCTTAGCAACTCTCCTTCTTGAAAAGAACTCCAAAATGGCCACCAAAACCTTCTTCTTAAGCTCCAACTCTCACTCACACACTAACTCAGCTGTAGGAAGACGAAATGGGGCTAAAGAGGCTGATAGGGTTTGGTCCAAGAGGCTAAGAGATGTTTAAATAGGGGTTAAGTCCAGAATTTAGGGTTTGGCCTTCTGTTGCGTACGCCTGGTGTACCCTTACGTATGCCCCGCATACGTAAGGCCCCTCCGCGATCAATCATGAAGAGTACGCTAAGCGTACCCATAAGTACGCCCAACATACTTCAAGGGACCATTTATGCCAAAAATGGAAATCTCCGAGGGTTTCGAGTCATACCTAATTTAGGGTGTTACAACTCTCCCCCACTTGGACTAGACTTCGTCCCCGAAGTCCATAGATGCAAACAGATCGGGGTAATGCTCCCGCATCTCCTCCTCCGGCTCCCAAGTCCATTCGGAGCCATTTCGTTGCTGCCACTGCACCTTTACCAGTTTCACTTCCTTTTTTCGAAGCCTCTTTGTCTTCCTGTCTAAGATGGCAACTGGTCTCTCAATATAATTCAGGCTCCCATCCACCTGAATGTTATCCAAGGAGATAACTGCGGACTCGTCAGCAACACACTTCCGAAGCTAGGACACGTGGAAGGTGTTGTGAATCTGACTAAGCTCCTCTGGCAACTCTAAACGATAGGCCACCTTGCCCACTTGGGCCGAAATCCTGAACAGGCCTATAAACCAAGGCCCCAACTTGCTCCTATTTCAAAACCTGATAATCCCTTTCCAAGGCGACACTTTCAACAATACAAAATCCCCCACCTGAAACTCGAGATCTGAACGTCGTCGGTCAGCATAACTTTCTGACGGCTTTGCGCGACTCGCAAACGGTCGCGCACCTGCTAAATCAATTCGGTAGTCTTGAGCACTACCTCGGTGCTCCCCATGACCCGATGTCCAACCTCGTCCCAACACATTGGGGTCCTGCACCTCCGACCATATAATGTATTGAATGGAGCTCGGTCAATACTGGCATGATAACTGTTGTTGTACGAGAACTCTGCCAGTGGGAGATATGTGTCCCCACTCCCTCCAAAATCCAATACGCATGCCCGAAGCATGTCCTCTAGCGTCTGGATCGTCCTATCACTCTGGCCGTCAGTCTGAGGGTGGTATGCCATATTGAAATGTGGATGAGTGCCCACTTCCTCGTGAAACTTCTTCCAAAACTTGGAAGTAAACCGGACATCCCAGTAGGAGACTACAGACATAGGCACCCCGTGTCTAGCCACCACCTCACAAACATAAATATCTGTCAACTTCTCTGCGGATATACTCTCGGAGATTAGAATAAAGTGGGCACTCTTTGTTAGTCTGTCTACCATCACCCATATAGCGTCCACTCCCCTCGCTGTCCTAGGCAACTTTATGATGAAGTCCATGGTGATTTCCCCCTACTTCCACATGGGGATGGGTAGTGGCTAAACCTTGCCATGAGGCCACTGATTCTCGCCCTTGACCTTCCTACAGGTCGAGCACCGCTCTACGAACCCGGCGATCTCCCGCTTCATGCAGGGCCACCAATAGCTCAGCCTCAAGTCCCTATACATTTTCGTAGCATCCGAGCATCCCAGATGCTTAGCATGTTGGATAATTATGGGACCACTTCATAAATATGTACGATATATTATTAAATCCAGTTATTATGGTAAGAGTATAAATTGTTGATGGACCGATTTATAGAATATTTACTTACCTTGTGGGTTGAGTTCCCAGTTTGACTCAAGATCCCTTCCATCTCTCACATTGGGTTTAACTCCATCTATAAATATATGTGATGAGGAACAAATCAAGACACACGAAAATACACTAAGAAATTCGTATGGTTCATTGCTGGGGGATTTTAGAGAGAGCTCTTGAGATCAACTGGAAAAATCTTCCTAATCTCTAGATCAGAAAATCTCAATGGAACAAGGTATGCAATCATTCTTTCATGTTTAAGTTTTCTTTTAATTAGATTCGAGATTAAAGATCCAATGTTTATGCTTCCGTGTTTATGTTTTGGTTATGAAAATAACCAACATAGCATCCCCCCTGATCTACATGTGGATTTCATAATTGTGTGACCGTATTCACTTTGATCCTAACATCCATTGACATCTACATCTTCTCCGTTGACTAGTTGTGTTTCTTGAAGGCCCGAATAAGAGAGATGATACTTCAACTTGAGTCTCCTAGCCTAATTGACATTATGTACTTCTCCTATACTCCTTATACTCAGACTCGTACAATTCATTGGATAATGTTGATCTCACCATTTTCTTCCATTGCTTCCTGTAGAATTGGACCCTCCAAGTCAATTTTAAACCCCAATTCTTTACCAATTTCAACTGTCTTCTTTAACTCTTGGGTGGAGGAGCTACAATCGCTAGCAGAAGGAGCGTTTGACGGACCCACATGAGTCCGATTCAGGTCAAGAGATCCATAATATTCATCAATGATTCTACATGATGGAGGAGGGGGTGGAGGAAAGACCAGGTTAGTCAGAGGTTCAAAAACGTCTTCATTCAGACTGGCCATCAGATTAACTCCACAGGTGTTAGAATATTAGTGATAAAAAGGTTTACACTAAATGATTAAAGCTTCCATAAATAAAAGGGATTTTAAATGGTTATTTGAAAAATAGTGAATACATTAATAAAAACCCTAGTTGCTCCTTATAAGCAACTAAAGTCGTCGCACGTATCTCGCCCACATAGCCGACTTCAAGGCCAAGGAGAAAAAAGACAATATTATGTAGATCAGTTAGAAAGTCTAGTAGATCTTGTTCATGCTCTTTGTGGATCAACCTTAGAGATTGTCGCTTTTGAGGTTAATCTAAACACAATATGGTTGAATAGATGTTGGTTTAATTGTTATAGTTAAAATAATGACTTTTAGGCTTGTAAAATTTAAAATATTGTTTTCTCTTCCATTATTATTTTGAATAATAAAATGTTTGTTTATCAATCTCTGAGAAAAAAAAAGACCATCATTTTAACGATTTGATGGCCATAAGTGTGTTGTTTTATGATTAGGCACGACCTTTCAAGAGTGAAAGAGGTATCTATAAATATGTTTAATAGCCATGTGGTTTTTGATACGTGTTTTTAATAGCAATATACTTTTGGTTTTTAAGTTTTATAGCAATGTACTTTCTATATTTTGTCATTTGTCATCATAAGGGTTAAACGATAATAACCAATAACCGAACCCCTTTAACTAACTAAAACTGATAACCAAATCGATTTTAATTAATAATCAATTGTAAAAAATTTCATTAACTAATTAATTTGGTTGTAGTTCGGTTTTGGTGCATATATTATTTATTTTGTTAATATTTATTATCATTTAATATTCAACAACCATATATTATTTATTATGATCGTATATTGTCCAAGATTCTAAATAACGTTAGACATGACTTGTTTGTCACCATTTTATCCTTTCGAATTTAGAACCATCACCACGCAAAGGTTTTATCACCATACAAAAAGAATGAAATCGAGAATTGTATATCAAACAAAACAACAGATTCTTCACCGAAAAATCAGGGTCCACAAAGATCAAATCCAAATACAATAATACCTTGAAGTTCATAAGAAAAAGGGAAACAATTGGTTTTTCAGTACAAACTCCTCCCCATTCCATGATCGGTTGATTAAAATGATGATGAACCCTAAATTTTGAAAATCAATTAACCAAAATCAGATGAAACGCATATGAAAAAGCTAGTCGGTGGATTGGGTTTAAAAGATTAATCGACTAGACGGAGATTAATCAGGAGATTGATCGATGACCATAGATTGTTAATTCATTAAATTTTAAAATATTAAATATGACTAGTATCATAATAAAGTTCGTAAATATCACTAATATCATAACACAATTGGTTAATATGATTAATACAACATTAGCCATTCCTCAAACAATTTTTATTGAGATAAAACTTCTTCAAAGTGTTAGAATTTCATCTTTTTCTACTGCTTCACTCACTGTATAGACAGAGATTAATCGATAGGCGCCCTAGTCGGCTGGATAGTGTCTAGGGACTAATCAGAGATTAATCGGGACCTAGTTGAGATTTTTACAACACTAAAACTTACAACCACACAAAAAAAAGCAGTGAGATAAGAGCTAGAGATATCCAAACGGATACAAAATTATTTACGGATGCTATGGAACCTATATTAACATCCATGGGATCGAATTTGGCAGTTGGGATTTGTTTTGGGATTGCTTCTTTGACTTCTCTTCCGACTGATGTATTCCTAACACCCATAACAACATGCACACCACAAAGTTCAAGAACCCATGAAGTTTCAGTCCCGATGCCAGTAGAGGTTCCTAAAATAGCACCAGGGAACAATCACAACAAAGACAGAGTTCAGTTAACACTTTCATTAATTGGAATGAACAATTAAAATAAAGACATCAGTTG
This sequence comes from Lactuca sativa, assembly GCF_002870075.4. Taxonomy (NCBI): domain Eukaryota; kingdom Viridiplantae; phylum Streptophyta; class Magnoliopsida; order Asterales; family Asteraceae; genus Lactuca; species Lactuca sativa. Next base: position 101,536,591 of record NC_056626.2, read on the forward strand.
AACGAAAATATATAAGCAGAGAACGATCCCTAAACAGTTTTAGTTGAGCTTTTTGAGATGTGTGAACGAGAAATCAAGAAGAAACAAATATAAGATAAAAGAAACATTACCTTACTGTTGTCTTTGGAAATTGTAACAGCAGTTGTATCTTTGGTCGTGTGTTGCCATTGTCTTCATCGTGGATTTGCCATATTGCTTCTAATGCTTGCCATATTTTTGAGAAATCACTGCTCGATTTGCGGATGGAGAGAGAAATAGAGATAATCGGAAGCGAATGAGAAGTAACGAAAGCAGATGGGAAGAGAAGACGGTGAATAATTGGAGCGACAAAAGAAAAAGCAACGGGGAAAGATGAATCTAGAAATTAAGTCAACACATGTGTTGATGCTGACATAACTGTGGGTTTGAAGATGTGTCTCTTATCAACAGAGAATAAGTGAGAGGGACAAAAGTTGACAAATTCTAAAATTATGGTGGTGAAAGTCTCAAGTGCAGAAAATGTATTGCTCATAAGTGTGTTAGGTATTAATATATTTATATAATATACTTTTTATAGTCAATAGTTAAAAACTTCGATTAACTGATTAGTTCGGTTTTAATCCATAACCAACCCCAACTAACTCACATATACCCAACTTTTCAACAATCAAACACAAAATTTATTAGCTAAATATCTTAAAATTAATTGGAAATAAATGAAATATCATAGCATCTTTAATGGAAATATTTTTATCCATTTTACTTACGTTTTATATTTTTATTTTTTACTAACATCTAGTTTATTAAACAAATACTATAAACAAAATTTTATGTACTTTCATTAGTATGACTACATTGTTTGTTAAATAATAAACTAAAAGCAATAAATTAAAATATAAAAGTTATAACATTCAAATATACGTTAAGAAATATTTAACTATTGCCAAAAAAAATCAAAAATGATTTACAGAAATAATTTTTGTAGACATAACATAATAAATTAGCTCTACAAACAATTAGCCATTAACTCATAACTTAGTACTTATTTGTAAAACTTATACGAAAATGACGAAAGGACAAATTAACACATAGTTTAGGGTTCGTTTCTGTAATTTACTCCACTTAAAACCAAATCGACGGAGCAGTCGATGAACTCGTAGTCTCGTACGACGTACCCCAATCCATCTCTCTTTTTGACTTCAATTCATTCTTCCCCAAATTTATCTTTCTCTCTCTTTCTCTTTTGTCCCACCAAAACCCATCTCTCTGCATTTATCACTTTCCTCACAAAAAGGTGACGATGGAGGTGCTGTGCGCGCCCTTATCAATTTTCCTTTCCAATCTTTCATAATTTCACGTGATTTACGTAAATCCCTTCTCTCTCCTCCTGTTCCTTTGGGTTTTTTCTATTTATATTTACATCAGATTTCGTGTTCTTTGTTCTTTAAAGCCACTTTCACCATTTTTCATGAACCCAATTGCGCTTTCTCTGGATTCATCATTCATGGACAGATAGAGCGATTCAGATCAATCAGAGAGTGATTTTGTTTGGTTGTCAGTCAAAAAAATGAGTCGACTCGGTGAACTAATGGCTCTGTTTTTGCAGGAAAGTGAAGAGACAGAAAGGAGCACGAGAACGATCGTCGACCTCCTAAGGGAGAGAACCATGGACGGCGGCGATAGGTTCCGACGACGGAAGAGTCTCCAAGAACGGTTAGGATTAAAGAGTATGGTCTGTTGTGGATCCGCTTGGGGCATCGGAATCGGACCTTCCACCATGAGCACCCGAGCCGACGACGATGACGACGTCGTTGACTCGATCCATCAAATAGATGTCATAGACGTGAATCTAACACCGCCGGACACCAATTCCTATCCCGATTGCATCTCTCCGTCGCCTCGAATGAATCTCGCGGCGGCATTGGCTGCTGAACGGCAGTTCCGGACCACCGCCGAGCCTTTGAGTCCGAACAATGAAGCAGCCAATGAGACGTTGCCACGTACGTCGACTGCGGATCTTGGTTCGCCGTTGCGGATATCGTTGATGAGACTGTTGGAAGAAACGGACGGTGAGGATCATAAGAAGGAAGATATGAGCAGGGATCAGGTGTGCTGCGTGTGTATGGGAAGGAAAAAGGGTGCAGCGTTTATTCCATGCGGGCATACGTTTTGTAGGGTGTGTTCGAGGGAGTTGATGTTAAATCGAGGTTGTTGTCCCCTTTGTAATCGATCTATCCTCGAAATCCTCGATATTTATTAGATTTCCAACGGTTGAATCTTAAGATCCAACCTTATATATTTTTTAAAATTAATAAAATTTATTTCATTCTTATTAATTAAATCTCAAAAGATGAAATCGGATTTTGAGAGTCTATTGTTTTTATCTAATGTGTTTGATGTAAGGTGAGTTTGGCATAATTAGTTCAGCGATCGGTTGACATTTTATTTTAGCATCTAAATTATACACGTATCTAATAAAATCATATTTCTTTATGTTCCAAAAGTATACGTTTGCTTTAGAACCTGTCGCATTTTAAATTGAGAGTTTGAGACCGAAAACTTATTTGAAAATGGTAAAAATATCAGTTAAGAACCAAAAGTAAGGTAATGATTTACGACTTACAATGAAAAAGATGAAGAGAGTTAAGAATTAACCTTAATTTTCATGAAAAAATATGATGGGTTGATCACTTGATATGGTGTATATATATGGGATAATGATTTGAAAGGGTAACGAACTTTCGATTTTTGTCACATTTAGTCACTAAACTTTTTTTTGTTATCTATTTGCCATTGAACTATTGAAACTGTTCACATTTTACCTTTATGACCGGCTGTTACCGGTCATAAGGGTAAAATGTGAACAGTTTCAATAGTTTAGTGGCAAATAGATAACGAAAAAAAGTTTAGTGACTAAATGTGAACAAAATCGAAAGTTCGTTTCCCTCTAAAAAGTTCAATGACTAAATGTGAACAAACTTCCTATTGTATTATGTTTTAGCAAAATTATTTATTTTTGTTTAATTGTAGCAACATTTGTTGATGAAGAAATCTATGAAATAAAAAAACAAAATGTAACATCCGGATTTCCAGGTATCATAATTTAAGTATTTTTCTTTTGAGTTAAGAAGAGAGACTCGACAAGTTGACGCCTCAACTCGTCGAGTAAGGTCGCGAATGATGACTCGGATTAATGAATGGACTCGACGAGTCGGTGAGGCGACTCGACGAGTCCGCGCTGTTGGCAGAAACCCGAAATCTTTGGGCCCGAGCCATATTTAAAGGCACTTATGGCCTTCAATTGCGACTACCTTTCCCATAAGTGAGAACCCTAGCGAGCTTGAGTGTGTAGAGTGAGCGGAAGAGCTATCTTGAGCTTTTTGGTGTGATAGATCTGGACCCTTCTAGGTTCAGAGAGCCGAGAATATGAAGCTTTAGTAGAGTAAACCTTGGGGTTCTAAGTTAGGAAGCATTTATGGGATTTTTATGGTATATATTGTTACTTTCATCTTACACATAGATATGAAGTATTTTATATAAATTACGTGCTATGTGTGCATATTATTTGAATACTTGCTGTCTATGCTGGATGAACGATTTTATACATGTTTTAAAAGATTTAAATGGTATATTTATTTTATATCTACAAATATGTTGCGGATGAAACATGGGTAGATGAAATAGTTGGTGTGTGATAAAATAAAATGATGAGAGATAGGTGATGATAATTAGGTAAATAGATGATGATGAATATGTGATGTAGGATGAAAGGAGATACCATAACCTTAACCAACAATGTGGCGATGTAGTCATCTACCAGAGTATAGATGGCGACCACGGACTATTCTAAACAACCCAGTGGAAACACCAGCAGGCCCATAACCTGTAGGTGATGAATTACAAGTTCAAACGATGTTGTAACTACGTATTCATGCGATGATACTCTAACCCCTTACTATGAATTACGAGTTCAGACGATGTTGTAACTACATATTCATGGGATGTCACAAATTTCGCATGTCAAACCAATGGTCATAATTCACATCAGTGAGAATGGTTCATTTTTTTGTAAAACCAAAATTAGATTGGAAATTTTGATTTTTTATTTTGGAAAATGTCAAACCATTGGTTTTTTATTTCGGTTTTGGTTTTTTGTTTTTTTTTAAATATATTTTCAGAGTTTTTTATTTTTATTTATTTATTTATTTATTTTTATTTCATAGATTTCTTCATCAACAAATGTTGTTACAATTTAACAAAAATAAATAATTTGCTAAAACATAATACAAGAGGAAGTTTGTTCACATTTAGTCATTGAACTTTTTAGAGGGAAACGAACTTTCGATTTTGTTCATATTTAGTCACTAAACTTTTTTTTGTTATCTATTTGCCATTGAACTATTGAAACTGTTCACATTTTACCCTTATGACCGGCAACAGCCGGTCATAAGGGTAAAATATGAACAGTTTCAATAGTTCAATGGCAAATAGATAACGAAAAAAAGTTTATTGACTAAATGTGACAAAAGTCAAAAGTTCATTACCCTTTCAAGTCATTATCCCTATATATATTTGTTTTTTATACACAATTATTACCATTAAAGTAAAGCTTATTTATTCATAAAAAAAAGAAATTATTATATTGACCGATAATGAGGAGTCTAGCCGGTTGTTCTAGCAACTCTTCCAATGGGTTAATAATTTCATAGAGTAAGAAGCTATGCTCAATTTAATTGATTACTATATCATATACATTTTTTTAAAGCATCAATTTGATCAAGGTGTTTGTATGATTTTGTTTTCTTCAAACTAAATTAAAATCTGATCTGAATCGTCTGAATTATAATTCAATAGGATTAGTTTTTACAATTTCGTTCAATAAATAAATAAAATTAACAATAAGTCAAAAAGTTTTTCAATTTTTTGTCATCTTAATCAAATCTAATAAAAGAAATATAAATACATATAACTGAGTAAATTACAATTTTGTTCCCTCTTTTATATATCTTTCTGCAAATTTGTTCATAGTGAATTTAATATCAATGATTCTCATAGTTGGAAATCCATCGGTTTTGATCCTCTAGATTGACACCGTTACCATTTTTCATTAAATTCATTAGAAAAAAAAAAAAAAAAACTTTTTTTGCCTTAGGACCAAAATTGTTAAAGGCAATAAACTGGTTGGACCATTCTAAGGGGTCATTTGATATTTGTTGACTAAGTTAATACTGACTGGGTCCATATCTGACTGAAACCATATTGTTTGATTGTATCTTTGACTGATTGTGATGAATGGTTAAAAATGATCATATTACCTCTTGATGGAAAACTTCGTATAGCGTCAAAAATAACAATGAATTTTATTCTAGATTCCATAAAAGACAATGAACTTTGATGCCTTAATAAAACAATGTTATAATTGTGTATATTATTCTATGTATAATGCCTTATTAAGAAAACAGAAAATAGAAAAATGAATGTTCCCATAAGAAAAGAGCAATCAAGTTAACAATTTGTTAATCTCATGTCCATACATCAGTTATAAAAAGTAAATAAATAAGCCAAAAATTACAATACAAAAACACCATAAAATTGTGAGACATAAAATATGACATACAATGATCCGCTTACATAAACAAATCATAAATTACCAACAATTAAAATTTGAACTCATGAGTGTATTGATACTTCATGCTACCTGATGCTACTTTCGCTACGTTCTGTGTCCATCTTGACTTCAATCCAATGTAATTCCTTTTTGTTACTTTCTGTATTGATACTCCATGCCACCTGATGCTACTTCCACTACTTTCTGTGTTCATCTTGACTCCAATCCAATGTAAAGAAAGTAGTATTGCCTTGACTTTAAAATTAACTATCTTTTATAAGAACTAGCACCAAAAAAGATGTAAATAGTAAACATCAATGATTAGATTTAGAGACATTACTAGAAAATGTGGGAAAACATAAGTTAATTAAAGCCGTTCCAAACAACAAAAACAAACCAGTAGTAAAGTGTCCACATTTCATGTAACATCCCAAAAATCATGGTAAAAATTCCAAAATCAAATCTCATAAAAGTCAAAGGATGTGCACAATCAAGCCTTCGCCTTGCCCCGATCATCTGAAGTACCTGAAACATAACACTTAAACTGTAAGCCAAAACTCAGTTAGTTCTCCCAAAGTACCACACACAACAAACATATAACAACATGCAAATATGAGCCTTCAGCCTGACTAGACCGCCTTGCAGGGCCTACAACCTATCTGGACCGCTCCCCGAGCCTTCGGCCTGACTGGACTACCTTGCATGGGCCTACGGCCTATCCGAACCGCTCTTCAACCCTTCGACTTGACTAGACCGTCTCGTAGGCCTTCAATCTATCCGAACCGCCTCAGATATTTTGGGCTTCCACACAAAGCGGAACCGCTTCAACCCAACAAATCATAACATGTTGACATATACAATAACAATCAATAACCAACAAGTACAGGTAATCATACAGATCTACCAATTTAACACATACTCAGTGAAAACAAGTAATCATATAGATCTACTAGTCTATCATAGAACCAACATAACATCAATCCAATATACAAGGATACATAATGCGGTAAGTTGCATGCCACAAGGATTAAATAGTTTTAGAATGTACGATTGGTCCTGTTGCGCAGCTCTTGTTTGAGTTCAACTGTTGTAGTGCAGGATCTTCCATTTGAATAATTGTTTAATCCTTGTTGCATGTAATTGTATTCGTAAGGTAGTTAGTTGGCATTGGTAGGAGTTTCTTTCGCAGTTGATAGCAGGGTGGGGTTAGTGTTCCTAATGCTATTGGGGTATTGCTAGAGTGTGCTAGTGTGAGCACTTGTGTATAAGGAAGTCTAAGTTGGGAATCTAGGCAGTTTGCGATGGCTTTCTCAAAGTATTTAGGTGTGTTGATACACCTGGCAGTGGTAGAGCTCCTAGAAAGCATTATAGTGTGTGTGCTTATACATGAGAAGAATCCTAGAGTAAGAGAGTATATGATGAGTGGTAGTGTGTGCCTGTGGAGGCACATGTATCTAAGATCAATAAGGGTCTAGTATAGTGAGTTAGAGGCTTTTAGGCAATTCTCAGGATACGTACGGACAGGTGTGGAAAGTAGTAGGGGCCCCATACTACTGAAAGCACAAGATTCGTACGGGGATCAGGGATGGTCAAAAAGGTTTCTAAGGAGCTATGGGAGGTTAAATAGGGTGGTATCGTACTAACGTAATTACAGTCATTCTCGTCGTTGTCATCCTATCGACTATACTTATGCAGAATGAGACCCATAACCGTTTGGGACTGAGTGTTTGTGGTTGTTTCGGTATGATTGGTGCAGACCTGTGAGTTTTAGCTGATTCAAAGACATCGAGGACCTTGCTTGTAGTGGTGCCAGTCTAAGGTCGTGGGACTCAAGAAGGAAGCTTTTGTGATGATCGACTTGAGGATTGTATCATGAGGCTGATTAGTCAACCAATGGAAAGGGATGTTACATTTTGCATCGGGGTTATGTTTTCCTGCCTCCTATGCTCAAGGAATAAGAGATATGTTATGGGTCAGTCAATGATTAAGGTAGGATATGGTGATCTCCTCATTGGTTCTAGTGAAGGAAAGTGAATTATGGTTCACATCAAATCATCTATGTGTTGAAGTGATGAGATATATGAGACTAGATGGTTCTTGTGGTTTGATGGCCAAGGTTAAGGCCATGTCGTAGGTGGAATACGTAACACATATTCTAAAAGATCGGGTGTATCCGGGGAGACATCAAGTTGATCCTACTCTGGGTAGAAGAGTTATGTGGAGGTGTTGAGTTTTCTAGAGTTGTGTTTTGAGCATCTATTGGGGGATTCTTGAAGTTTCAATAGGAGGATGAAGTTGTGGATCAACTTTCCAAGTGAAAGGTTTCAACTCGGAAGGTTCTTAGTCTATCCAACGATGTTCTAATCGATTTCGATAAGATTAGTTGGAAATGTTGGGGGAAAAGTCTTCAAAGTCTCCATATAAGATTCCGAGTTTTCTTTTTCGAAGGATCATTCTATGTTGTTTATGCATTCTGAGAGTCAAGTCGGGTATGATCATGGTTTAGTCGATCTAAGGCTTTAGTGTTGCAGACGTCACTCGATGATGGATCGAACCCTAAGTGGGGGATAATTGGGTATTCTGTTTGTCAATCGTCAGTCAGTCCGATTTTATGGTTTCTTCGCGATGAGATAGAGTAATCTGCCATTCAGGGATGTAGGATATTAGTTTAGGGTTTATGGTTGCATGGAGGAAAAAAGCGAGCTATCATTGAAGCGTTTGTGATTTGTAAGTTTCTCGTTTCGTTCCTTAGGGGTCTACTAGAGTCCGCCATGGATGCGGAAAGCTTAAGGTTTGGTCAGATTGTGGGTGCAGGGTAAGTTGTACCTAGGTGTGTGTACTATCCTCGCAGCAGTATGTTGGTGGGTAAGGAATTTGTTGTGTTTGACAGTTCCTTTATGGTGGCTCCATGGATCCAGATAGAGGAGCTTAAACAACTCTAATTGTGAATCGGGCATGGGAAGAATGGTTAGCCCACGATAGAGGTTGTTATGTTTGGTTGAGTTGGATAATAGTTGTGTAACATCCATAAAATTCATGAAAATTTTAAACTTTTAAAACAACCCATAAATTATCATTGTTTACAAATAGTTTTCAAGACAAGTTTAATATCAGAGTATTCCCAAAATCATAAAAACAAAACTCGAGGAGGCGCACGATCACGCCTTCGCCTTCCCGCAATCCTAAGAGACACCTGAAACATAATCCAAAACTGTAAGCCCGAATCTTAGTGAGTTCCCCCAAAATACCAATACATAAACAAATAGCACATATATATAATAACAGCATGCAATGGGTCCACAACTAACAGACCGGATTACCCCTAAGCCCACAACATAAGTCTTGCTTGCCCTTGGCCAACAACTTATGTATGGCTTATTCCCTGAGCCCACAACATAAGTCTGGCTTGCCCTTGGGACCCACAACTTATGTCTGGTTTACTCCCCACCCTGATCAGTCCACAAACTGAATACCACTAAGCCCTCAGTATGAGTCAGGCATGCCCTCCCTAACCCTCAGCTCATAGTTGGTTTGCTCATGATCCATCAGTATAAGTCTGGAATTCCCTCCCTGGCCCTGAGCTCATATCTGGTTTGCTCCAGGGTTTGTTGGCTACAACACGGAGCAGTACAACCTCAATCCAACCCATACAATATGTCGACATATAATAGATAATATCATATACAAATAAATAGACAGTATCACATGTAGTCCTACAGATCTATTAGACTAGCATATCAAAACTAGCATGCATATCTATCCTATACTCAGTATATGACAATATCATGTTATCAAACCATTGGGTCGGCCTTGTTGCCTTCGACCCGAAAGTATAGTGAGGAAAACTCACTTCACAAGCTGACAAAACCGAAAAGGCCCGACTCCGAATCTCAGCTCTCTTCTCAATGCCTACATCTACCAAGTGACCAATTCCATCAAAATCCCAAAATACCCTCAAAGTCAAACTTGGTCAAATGTGGTCAAACTCAAATTCAACTAGTCAAAATCAATAAAACCACTGAGTCAACCCAACTGAGTTAACTCAACATGGGCTAACCCATGCGAGTGCACGGGGCGTACTCCGGAGGTACGCTCAGTGTACATGAAGCTTTGCAAAAAACCACCATTGGGGTGGATGACCGGGTATGCGGGGCGTACACTAAGCTACACAGGGCATACCCTCGCGACCCCGAATTCTTCATTAAGTGCTTAATGGCTTCAGCACTTAAGCTCATACTTCAGATCCAAGTTCCAAAAGCATACTAAGGTCACCAAGTTTCCAACTTTATGACTTTACACGTCCATAAAGTCCTTAACACAAGGTATTAATCCATTAAGACCTTATACAAGATGCATGGAGCCAAACTAGCTAAAGAGACCTCATTTTTATGGATTAGGACCCCTCCTAGGGTCTGGAAGGCAACTTAAAACGTATTAATACCAAACATGCATGAAATGGGAGTGTTGAGACAAGAAGAACAACATAAGGTTACCAAAATGAGATCCAAGAAAACAAAGCATCAAGGTGAAGACTTTTTACCTTTTGGAGCTTCTCAAGAAGGTAACGATCCAAGATCCACAAGCTTGCTTCCACTACTATGCTCCTTGATGCAACACCTTCCTCCTCAAGCACACCAAAACACACTTTTTAGCTCAAACACACACTTGAGGGACTAGGGTTTTGCAAGGGACGACTCTAACTTTAGAGGCTAACAACATTTATGGGTAATTTTGGAGTTCTTCTTCGAATTTGGAAGTTTTATTGGTCTTTTTCTCAATAGTGAGATATGTTAAGTGCATCAAGGTGTGGGATTATGATTGTGGTTGATGGAAGAATGTGTCTAATAGTAGTCAGGGTTCGTCATTTCATTCGATTTGATGGTACATCACCTTGAGTAAGGTCACGTTTAAGATGGAACACATTTAGCCTAAGTTTTGGTGTGTTCTCTCCTGGGAAGTGTGTCATGTTGTGTTTACAAGTTGGAGCATGCGTTCGGTTGTTTGTTTCATTTCCTGATCATGTTTGGTCATGTTTTGTATGGCGATGTGTATGTGGTAGTTGGTTAGTGGAATAGTGCATGTTTCAAAATAGTATGGCTCTGTTATTTTGGAAAGTGTTGACTGAGATATTGATTGGGCCTCTGCCGATCATTGGGATGATGGCAATGTGTCTTTAGGGTTGTTGGGTGTCGGCGAGGAGTCTTCTTGTTTTTGGTTGGATGGTGGCAGGAACGGCGGGGAGTCGTGTGCTCCTAATCCCAATGGTTGGATGGCCCCACATCATGCCATGAGCCATCGTAGATTGCACTTTTATGAGTAGGGATGGAAGTTATGTAGCAGATACCTATATGTTGGTTTGTTAGCCGTGCAACATAGACGAGCGTTTGTGCAGTATAGTGTTGTCCATGGTGGCTCAGTGACCGACAGGTTGAGTCAGGCAGTTGTAGGGTGTTGACTTGTTGAAAAAGTCATGGTGGTATATTAGCAACCCATTATTGGTATTCTTATTAGTGGACTTATGTTCGTCTTATGATGAGGTGTCATGTGAGATCTCTCCTTATATTACCTATCTCATAGTCATGTGCATGCTAGACTAGTTGAGTCTTAGTAGTTGTTGATAGTCCCCGGGACTGCTGATAGTCTTTGGGTCGTTGATGACCCATTGTTGTTCGGATTGACATATGGGTGGTGGTATACTAATTAGAGTACCAAGAGGCTAGTGATGCGGAAGGTTATAAGTCTCTTGGGAAGTTTTAGTGGATGTTTAGTAGATATAATTATGGAAGTTCTATTTAAGCGGCTTCACTATCAGTTGGGTCTCATCATTTGGAGATAGATAGATAGATAGAGAGAGAGAGAGAGAGAGAGAGAAAGAGAGAGAGAGAGAGAGAGAAAGAGAGAGAGAGAGAGAGAGAGAGAGAGAGAGAGAAAGAGGTAGTTGTTGCAGTTGATTGCTCCAAATAACCGGGTGGTTTGTTGGCATCGATTGGGTTCCATATGGTTACTCAAGTTTGATTTGGATGTGCTGATTATAAGAAGTGGTTGTAAGTAGCATATAGATTGTGATAGTGCGGTTTAAATTCTTGCCAAGTCAAATTTCGAGGGCGAAATCCAGTTCAAGTAGGGGAGAATTGTAACACATAGTTTCCGAATGTTTCTATTATCAGGATAACGGGACTTAAATAGATTGAGTAAAGGCCTTGGGCTTCAAGGAAATAGTTTAGATGCTATTGGATGCTGATAATATTGGTTATGTGATCTATGCCCTTGATTTGTGTTTTAGAGTCAAGTGGTAAAATGGGAAAATTGATGTTCCGAACTTCTTTCATGAATTAAGGGTTTTAGTTCGACATGTATTAAGCAAAAATTAACTCGACATAAGTGTAAGTATCGTCAATACCTTTCCGTGGATATAAATGTTGGATTAGTGTCTAAGTCCATAACTATAATTGGTAAGACTTGAACCGACCCGGCATGGTCCATTTGGGTTGCATGGCATCATGCATTTGGATAGACTATAATGAGAGAAATAACACTTAAGGTTGGTTAATATATTATAAGTTCTAATATTTAATAAGGTTATTTAATTAGTATTGATCAAGAATTAATTTGGAATTAATTAAGTGATCAAAAGGAGACTAATCAAATATACGAGTTGATTATGTAAATCATTCATTCTTATATATGTGGGCTTGTGATCCAAGATTCCTTATGTTGGACTAAGTCCATGGGGTGACCCATGGAGGTTAAAATCCATGGAGCATAAGGAATGGGTAAAGTTATGAGTTACATGGTGTAACCCTAATAGCCACCATATAAAAGAATCCCATGGCTCAAGAAATTGTGCACTAGTGTGTGAATATGAGGGCTAGACGATTTCAAGGAGTGTTCCATTTTCTCTCAAGTCATTCCATGTGCATTTGGTGTTGTGCGAACCATTTGAGGTGTCACACTTGGGGCACTAGGCACTCAAGCTTCATGAAGACAAGCTACATCAAACAAAGGTATGTATTCTATCCATTTGATTATCCAAGTATCAAGTATTGTATGCTAGATAGGGTAATACCTTGTAAAGTTCATATTTGCATGTATAATAGAGAAAACATAGATCCAAGGTATTTAGGGTTGCATGTACACTTAGGAGTTTTAGAATGCTCAAAACCCAACAGTGGTATCAGAGCCTAGGCTTGTTTTCAATTATACTTTATGCAAATTGCTGAAAAAATCGATTTTCTGGCTTTCTGGGCACTGGACTCGCCGAGTCCACTGATGAACTCGCCGAGTCCATGAAGAAAATCATCCTGCTCGTCGAGTATGTTCATGCACTCGACGAGTAGGAGCCCCAGTGTAACGTCCCAAAATTCAAGGCTAAAAATTTCTTTTAATAAAATATTACTTAAAGTAAAATCATCATTTCAAAACATAAACAGAGTATTAGTTTTCAAAACACATGTTCATTATCAGAGTAAAACATTCCCAGGCTGACTAATCTATGGTGTGTGCCATGCGATCATCCCGAGCTCCATCATCCGCTACCGGAAGCACCTGAAACCAAAACTGAAAATTGTAAGCACGAAGCTTAGTGAGTTCCCCAAATACCACATACCATACAACCATTCATAGCCAAGAACCATACATAACCGACTTATCCATAATCAAGTAAGGTGCTATGTGCCAAACATAGTCTTGCCATTATGCCACGGGCCGCGCGTGGTCTTCCTGGTCAAGCCTGGGCCGCTCCTTGGGTCTTACAGACAAGTGCCAAGGGCCACCCCCTGGTCTTACAGACATGTGCCAAGGGCCACCCCCTGGTCTTTTATGCAAGTATCACAAAGACAACTGTACATACTACTCTACTTAGCTAAGCAACATACAGTGTGCCAGAAGCCACCTCCTGGTCTTTCATATATAATAGCATACAATGCGCCAGGAGCCACCTCCTGGTCTTTCATACATAATAGCATACAATGCGCCAGGAGCCACCTCCCGGTCTTTCATACATATTGCCTAGGGCTAACCCCCGGGTCTTCCTATCACCCATAATAACATACTGTGTGCCAGGAGCCGCCCCCTGGTCTTTCATGCATATTGCCTAGGGCTAACCCCCGGGTCTTCCTACCATACATAATAACATACTGTGTGCCAGGAGCCGCCCCCTGGTCTTTCATGCATATTCTAAATGGGTCGGCATTGGTGCCTTAGACCCATACAAACAGTGAGGAGACTCACCTCGCACTGCTGAACTCTGCTGATAATCCTCTGGCTGCTGACCGACAGCTCTCTGAACTCCTGTTCCACTAGCTCTCCGAGCTACCAATATCAATGCAACACTTAGTCTAACTATCCCCCAAAAGTCAACTAAGTCAACTTTGGTCAAGGTCAAAGTCCTGGTCAAGTCAACTTTCCAGGTCAACCCTACTCGCCGAGTCACCCTATTGACTCGTCGAGTTCATATGTTCAGAGTCCTCCTCTTAGCGACTCGACTCGCCGAGTCAGTCCATGACTCGCCGAGTCTACCGATTACCGAGTCCTGACCTATCCAACTCACTGAGTCTCCATTCGACTCACTGTTTCGAGTCTCAACTCGAAGGGTTTGGGGTTTCGCGACCTGACTCGTCGAGTCCAAGAACAGACTCGCCGGGACCAAGACAATCTTCATCCAACTCGTCGAGTTCATGCCCAACTTCATCCGACTCGACGAGCTATTCATCCCACTCGTCGAGTTCCTCCTCATCTTCAAGCTACTCGCCGAGTCCACTCAAAGGACTCGCCGAGTCCATCCAGTCCTTCATACATGCAGATGACTTTTGAGTCATGCAGGGACTCAAATCTGTAGATCTATCCTTCCCATGCCTATTCCTCACGTAAAGTTGCAAACTTTACGTGTAGAGAAGGAGATCTAAGCAAAATACACCATAAACTAGGTTTTAAGGCAAGGAGGCTCCATAATCAACTCAAGGGCTGCTACTTTATGCATCTCAAGACCATAATATGCTTAGATCTGAAGTAGCAACTTCAGATCTGGCTTCTAACTCAAAATAATAACATTATGGCTAAAAATCCCCAACAACCACACATAGATCTAGGTGCAAAAAGGGTCCAGGAACTAGTTTATTACCTCCAAATGCTCAGAATGAACTCACAATCCCAGATCTACATTCCCTTCTTGCTCCTCCAAGTTCCTTCTTCCTTCTCCAAGCTTTAATGCACCTTCCAAGGCAACAAATGGCTCAATCAAAGGATATGACGGCTAGGGTTTGGTATCCAGGGCTAAAGAGGCAGTAAGGAACCCTAGGAAGAAGATTAAGACGCTTATATAGGCTCCAAGTCCCGAATTTAGGGTTTTCCACGCACAGACCAGACTCGCCGAGTCACCTTGGCCGACTCGCCGAGTCGGTCACTTACTCCTCGACCCAGATCCCGCTCGGACTCGCCGAGTTCCTCCTTGAACTTGCCGATTCGCCCTTAAAATTAAGGTTTTTTTTTTCCTTTCTTGGCCTTCAAAACTTTGGGTGTTACACCCAGACAACATATTTTCGAATTTTTTGGCTGGAATTGGACTAGGAACATTACCCTAAGATGTTTTTGGACTTATAAACTTGTTTTTGATGTGGTAATGTTCATGCTAATCCGATTTTAAAGATAATTTTCAATAGATTCATGTTTTGTATTAGTTTAAGGTTTAGACTAATTACATGAAAAAGTTTGATTTGAATTATCTTGTTCTTATGAGTTGCTTAGATTAATAGAAAAATTAATTGATTATGTGTTTTTAATCCATTTTAATCTAAGAGTTGATTCTAAAATGTGTTTTTGTAACTTGTCCTCAAGTTATATGAAAAGTCACATTTAAGTTTCATAAAACTCATAAAAGTTGGCAATGGTTACAAAAAAATGAAGAGTCTTGTCCTCAAGTTATGGAGGTTCAAGAGTCACTTCATTAAGTAATAAAATGTGTAACCTTAATTAAATCCATAAGTTACAAAATAAAGAAAAGTTACATTCTTTTATTAGTTTAAAGTCTTCCATAACTTGTCCTCAAGTTATGGAACTTGAAGAGTTTTTTAATTAAAACTACTTTAAACACATAAGTTATGGAATTAATTAGTTTTGAATAGTTTCAAAACTTGCCCTCAAGTTTTGGAATTTGAAAAGTTTTCACTTATGAATACTTTAATTCCAAGTTGGCCCTTAGAATTTTAAAAGTTAAAATTCAACCCTTATACTTTATAATATTATAAGTTAATAATATTTATATATATGTATAAGAGTAAAGTCAGTCTTACCGTTAGTAGGCCTCATTCACGAAGTCGGTCTATAAGGGGGGGGGGGGGGGGGGGGTAAAAGGTTACTGCCTATAAAATGGCAGTTTAATGGGTGTCCACTCTCACCCACCATTTCCTTGACCGGTGGAAGGTCGTTAGCCGAACGGGTAGGACAAGGACTATAATTCTCCCTTCATTAAAAGTATTAATGATAAATACTAAGTAACTAAACTCTTAATAATACCCAAACTTAGTTACATAGGAAAATGTGAATTTGGTGCTAACCCATGAAATTACACTTTGCCCTTTGATTAAGTCGTTAGTGGAGCGTGTGTGGTTAACTGGCACACTAACCTAGACTTAACAAGGTAGTCAAAGGGTAACTTAATATTTATGATAGTATCGGTGGAGCGTGTGTGGTTAACCGGCACATCAATTAAGGGGTAAATAATTAAGGGTACCAAGTATATTTGCATGGTTACTTCACACCTTGTTTTGTGATCCTCGGCATCCCAGTCACAAAACCTGAAGGGCACACTCGAGATTGAAACATGTCATTGAACAGTTCAATGAATCTCAAAAGAATCTAGGAGTTTCAAAAACCAATTAAAACCTAATAATACATTTCGTTTATCTTGGTGGAAATTGGTGAATCGTCATTCACCTACCTTCAAATATTTTATAGCTTGTATTACGGCATCCCTCTTCCGAGTTATAAAATATTTTGTAGGGTCATAGCCTTAATATTTCATATTAGGTGTTATATTAAGGACTTTTAATCAACTATCTTGAATGTCTCCCAAAAGATGTCTAGTTCAGACATCTATGATCCTCTTAAATCTCTTGGAACTTCACTTCCTCCACCTCCTCCAATTATTCTCTCTAACCCACAAAGTTCAAGGTCACTCAAGACCTATTGGCAAGGCAAGGTCTAGGTGTGATCACATCTTGGAGATGAAGTCACATATTGACAAGCCAGGAGAGTTGGTTGTCAAAGTCTTAAGAAAGTTAGATGATCAATCACTTTCTAAGTCACATAGTGAGTTCCTTTTGGACCCCTATGAAACAGACTATGACAAGACCCTTAATGATCTTATCTATTTGCTAAGATCAACTTCCTAAAACTTTATGGACATTGACAATGAAGACACTGGATATCCAGTAAAGCTCTCTTTTCCCAATGGAAAGGGATCGGCCATAGTCAACTCGGTTGACCAAATGGTAAAGAGAAAAACTAAGTCTGTGATAGTCCCGCGTATCATTACCAAAGGGTCCATATGTTTATATTGCCAAAGGAAGGGGCATTAGTTGCAAAGCTGCCAATTTTACCTAAGGATGTTAAAGTCAATAAGTTTGACCCTACTTCAAGTAAAGTCCACTATCTAACTCTGCTAAGTTTCTATACTGAGATTCTTGATACATGATGTGACTGGGTCACATGTTGATGTTTCTAAGAATCAAAGAAAAGTGAAGAAACTTAAAGAAAGAATATGTTGAATCTGATCGCGTAAATGGATTTCTATTGCATAGTTTGAAGATCGGATTCTTGAGCTACTTCTTAGGAGTTATGATATATTGCTTAGGAATAGATAACAACAAAGTTTTCATGCTCTTTTGCATCGTAAGGATAGTTTTTCCGCAAAGTTTTTAAAATAAAAGAAAAAATGATGATTTTATTTATTTTAAAATATCCTTACAATGGCATTTGAGGAAAAAAAATTTGTTGCTTATATGATTCCATTAATAGCAAGAGTGGAAATATGAAACCGATTCTTTCATTTTTGGTAATGTCTAAATTTACCAAATAAGGAAAGATCCTCATCACCCAAGTTTCAATTGGACCGAAACTTGGAATCATGCAACTTATATAGCATGATGAATGAGAATTTTGTCATCTTTGGAAAATTAAGACTAGTTCCTTGTTCACATGTATATGTGAGTCAAGTGAAGGACTAAGGGACCGAGTACACATTCTTGTGCACTAGTCAAGTCCACCACAAAAGATCGATAAGATTATTCGTCATAATTTAGCAAAGCTCAATAAATATGGTTATACAAGCTTAAGTGTAATTCTGAGACATTGGAAAAAATTCCAATGTATGGCAGAGCAAATAAGAAGAATCAAATTAGGCAGAAGGATAAAAGTTTCTCAAATTTGAAAAGATGGGAGAGTACTTTAGTATCATGTCGTATGATCATCTTAACGATTAAGAGACCTTATCGCAATTCATCCTCTAAGTGCATTCTGATAGCTAAGAAGAGGAGCTATGAATTGTTGAAGTGGTCACATCAAGAAGACGAGTCATACTTCGTTCCAAAACAATTCTTAGAGTCATACTCCAAGATTGTAACTTGAGTGACATGTCTTAAAGAAGGTTTATAACACTTGCCAAATGTAAGAGTAAAATGTTTTCTACTCTTGTACATTTGAAATTGGTAATTTGTAATGTTTTGGATAAAACAAAGACCAACTAAGGCCAATTGTGTGAAGTGTTTGTCTTGATACAGAATCCGCACTATCTCTTGAATATTTGGCAATATAGTCTTATATGTCAAGAGGACAGTGGGAGTCTTAAAGATCCTGAAAGAATTTCAAGATCTAATCAAGAATAAAAACCTATAGCCTGACACTAGCACAAGACGTGAGGTTTATAACCTATCGTGTTGACATATTTCTACTTTTGTGCCCATTCCAGTTAAAGTTGGCTTTGCATATGAGTTCTGAGAGTTCTCAATTGGTTGCACAACAACTTGGAAGCAATGGCAGACCCTTGTGCTGCCAGGTGGCAAGAAATTAAGATTGAGCTCAGTCCATATGAGTTTGGATTTATCATTATCCTTGTCTTTTGATTATGGTTTTGACAAATTCACATGGATAAGAACACATACACCATAAAATCTAAGTGTCATAAGGTTTCTCTTCGATTCATGAAAATGATGGTGAGGAAACACTTTCACCAAGTAGATTTTAAGTAGATAACAGTTGTGATATTTGCATTCTCAAATTCGTTAGTGGAGTGTGTGTGGTTAACCGGCACACTAACATGGACTTGTGAGATATGGCAAAGGTCTAAACAGTTGAGACTATGTTTACGGCATCCCTTTTCATAGTTCTAAAAATTGTTTAGACACACATGTGAGCTATCTAAGGAAAGGTGTGTGATTTTGATAAAGTCTTATCAAAACATCTCATATTAGAAATCTGAACTTTGGTAAGAAAGTCAATAAAGTATTGATTTCTAGAAGTTCACCTGATTTCTGAGTACATGTCAAAGCTAGCGGTAGCATAAGTGTTATGCTAATAATCATCATGTTAGTGGGAGCATGATAATTATTATTAGTATTGCAAGATAGCAATGTTAATTATAGAAAACAAAAGTTTCAATTCGTGAAGGTGCAGGGATTGAAAATTTGTTTTGCTATAATTAAGGGAGAGGAAATTATACTTCATTTCAATTCTAAAAGCCTAGATTGATGTTTTAATCATCTTTACTCAAGGATATATACGAATTTTGTGTTGGAATGGCTCAACATAAGGAAATTCTATATATGGGTCCATTATTTGCGTTCTAAATTTCGATTATGATTATGACATCCCTTTTCATAATCTGAATTATGAGAACTTGGAAAATAGAAATATTATAGCAAAAGGACTGGTCTAGTATCATGTCTTTATGTGAGACATCATGAATCGTGGCCCATATGCTTCGGATATAGGATCGATTGCATGTGCTATAATATTCATCATTTCTAAAATTTTCCACATGCCTGGGGCATTTAGAAGGGAAAAGGTCTAGAATTGGATATGACTAAAATGATTAAGCAATTGTCGAGGACAATCTAAGATTTACCAAAGATTGGTTGCACAGGGACAGTTGGAAGTATAATGTTAATTTTGGAAGGACCATATTGACATATTCTGAAAAGAGGCAACTCTTGTTCAAAAGTGATAGTCAAAATGGGAATATGGAAATTTTTCCATAGGTGGATGTTATTCAATTTGTGTAAGATTAGAAAAACTTAATGCAAGAAGGATGTTTCCATGAAGTTGATCTCCATTTGAATACTCTGTAATGTCTGTTGACAAGTCTTTGTGACTTTGTGCATAATCATTACAAGAGGATCAATGCATATAAGTTTAAAATCTAACAATATTTCGGTAAATGGCATGAATTTGGAATTCTTGCATTTGTGGTAAGGATTTGGGACTGTGAAATGAGAATCATTGGAATTATGTTCAATCGATCTATTTCACAAAGTAAAGATCATAGACAAACTTAGTATGCATACTTGGTGTATGGCATAACTAATGTTTAGACAAACATAGTGTGCATACTTGGTGTATGGCATGACTAGTGTTTAGAAAACATAGTGTACATGCTTGGAGCATTGTGTATGGCATAACTAATGGATGCATCATTGATTTGTTCAGAGTTCGACGACAACAACTTTTAAGAGCTACGATTGTTAGTCGGGTTTTGAAGTCATATGTAATAATAGTTTTAGACTTATCCAAGTGGGAGACTGTTGGATTAGTGTCTAAGTCCATAACTATATTTGGTATGTACTTGACATGATTGGCATGGTCCATTTGGGTTGCATGGCATCATGCATTTGGATAGACTAAAATGAGAGAAATAACACTTAAGGTTTATTAATATATTATAAGTTCTAATATATTAATAAGATTATTTAATTAGTATTGATCAAGAATTAATTTGGAATTAATTAAGTGATCAAAAGGAGACTAATTAAATATATGGGTTGATTATGTAAATCATCCATACTTGTATAGTGGGCTAATGCTCCATGGATTATCAAGTTGGGCTAAAACCCATAGGATGCTCCGTGATGTTTTTGTACCCATGGATCATGGAAATGAAAGGCCGTGACAATTAGGGTTTACATGGTGTCACCCTAATTGTGACACACTATATAAGCATCTTATTCTTCCCAAAAATCGGGCACTATGAAGGAATGGTGAGGGCTAGCCGATTTCATGAAGTGTCTCATTTTTCTCATGTTATTCTAAGTGTATTTGGTGTTGTGTTAACCATTTGAGGTGTCACACTTGGGTCACTAGGCTCTTAAGCTCCATGGAATCAAGCTACATCAAAAGGTATGTCTTCTAACTTATATTATTCCATATGAATCAATGTTTTGTATGCTAGTTAGGATAATACCTTGGAATATTCATATTTGCATATATAATAGATAAAACATAGATCCTATATATTTAGGGTTTCATGTACACTTAGGAGTGTTAGAATGCTCAAAACCCAACACTTGTCTACCCGGTATGTGAGCTGTTGTGTGTTAGCCGCTAATCGTGAGGTGAGTCTTCTCACTATAATTTCCTGTATGGTAGTATATACATGCTGAACAACTGGGTCTTATTTGCTCTTACTGTGATATGTGTTACTATGTGTATTGAGACTTTGGGTAGTCTCTAGGGTTGCTGATAACCTATAGGCGTGCTATTTTCCCACCGAGACTTCTGGTAGTCTCCATGGTTATTGATAACCCATAAGGTCTGCTGTTTGCCCACTGAGACTTCAGGTAGTCTCCAGGGTTGTTGATAACCCATAATTTTTGTTTATGTTGGGTTGTATGTGGTATTTTGGGGAATTCATTAAGCTTTCTAGTTACAATTGTGGATTAAATATTTTACAGGTATTTATCGTTTTGCGAAGGCGGGACTGTACACACACATCAACAGACTATGATTTAAGATTCAACATTATCTTCTTATTAACTATGATTTTAGAATAATGGTTTATGAAAAAATGGAGGTAATTTTACTAAAAATGGATGTTATATTATTTTAAAAATGAGAAAATTTGCCTTGGTTTTTGGGATGTTACAAGTTGGTATGAGAGCCCTGCTTTGAGGGATTTGGATGAACATATGTGGGATTCCAAACTCAAACTATGGAGCTAAGAGTTTTTATAAACCCTTTTAGAAAGGATTCATTTCAAGAGAAGAAAAGAGAAGAGGCAATGTGACATTAAGCCAGAGCTCGGAAAAAGTGATTTCCCAAAATATCCATCTTTGCCTTATATATGTTGTATTTGAGTTGTTATATGTGTTATAGTATGACGTGCATGCTATAAGTTAGGCTAAAAATCTACTCATAATTTCATGCTAGAACCTGCTTAGGAGAGATGCTTTCTGTGTGAGATGTATAAGTTGTTAGAGATACAGGATAGTGTGTAGGCTAAGGATCCCTAAGAATTGTGTGTTATAATTGTCTGATCCTTACGATGCCTTTTTACATGTTGCTTTTTTGCTTGAATGTTGTTTGCTTTGTGCTATGTGAAATTATATTGATGTTAACTTCTTCCTTAAATCGACCATGTTTTACCATGACATTCGCTTGTACCTCCTCACTTCACCACCACCATTCTTTATGATCGTACTCCTTACCCAGTGATATACCAAGTGTGTTTATATAAATCTTTATGATAATTTTGCATAGTACTCCACAACATATCTACATGTATCACGTCTCTAATAATAGATAAGCCTCTATTACCACCTTTTCCTTAAATGTCTTGGATTTCATCCCACTTATTCTTTTTTCCCAAAAATCCTTTATCTAAAATCCTTGGTACCTCCTCTACGTCATTCCCATTAGGATAATCATAACCAAAAATCTATTTTGTGATGAAAAATGTCACATGGTATCACCTTAAGTTTTTTGTAAACCTTAAGATCCCGCCTCCTTAATAAAACATAGTCAATTTAGGTGCTATGCTCCCCACTCTAAAAGGTACTCAAATGAGATTCTTTATTTATGAAGATGAATTTTGAGACCACTAAATTATACACCACATAAAACTCAAGTAGATATCACCCTTTATTGTTCCTACTACAAAATCCAAATCTCTTATTCACACCTAGTATCTATTAGTCATTATACCTATATGCCTATTAATATCTCCCCCGAATACCACATCAGTTCTCTAGAATGCTTCTAACTTTTCATCCAATATATCCATAAACACCTCTTATGTGCTTCACCTAACCTACTATGTGGAGCATACACATACACATACTACATTCACCACCTCCATACTAAAACTTTGATTACCAAGATACATACATCTTCTAACTTTTACAATGTTATCCTTAAGCTCATGAGACAATACAATACAATCTCCATTTTTTCACTCTCAAGACCTGAATAACATAGCTTATTCATACTGACTCTTTCGTTTTCCCCTTTCGTTAAGTTTATTGACTACAAACTATATTTACTTTGCTTTTTGTACAAACCTTCATCATATATAATTACCTTGCATTCAATGAACCAACATCCATGATATATATTCTCAAACTAGGTTCCTTCACAACCCTACACCCCCCTCCTTATAGAACTAGTTAACATAAGAATACTAAAAACAAATGGGATAATGACATAAAAGTCTTTAAGTTTGACAAAAATATGGAATTTGCCATTTTATGGGTTTTAGGTTCATTAAAGCCCTTATGTTTGACATAAATGTTCGGTTTTAGCTTTTTTCTCGTTTATAAAATCTCTTAAGTTTGATTTTCTGGTTCATTAAAGTCTTTAAGTGTGACATAAATGTTCGATTTTACAGTGTAAATCGCAAAAATGATAGAATTTAAAATAGTAAAAATATCCGATTTTAATAAACCTAAAATCCGTTAAAAAAAATTAAAAAATTAACCGGATATTTATGTGTAATTATCCCAAAACAAATTGTTTCCTTCACAAAATTTACCCAACCCTAAATACAAGAACGGGCCATTTAGGGTTGTCTTTTCTTTGTTTATAAATACTAAAACAAATGCCTAGCCGCAATCTCGGTCTATCGCTTCTCAGCAAATCTCATTGTTTTTGTATATATATATTTTTTTTTTTATATCAACTTGAATTCCTCGTTGCTTCGATTTTAGTTCTTGTAATTATAATCTTTGGATTCTCGGGATCTTGTTTTCAGTGTTATTCTGCAATTCCAATCACCACATCAATTAAAAATTACTGTTTTCATTCGCTAATTTCAGTAATTTTCATGCGGTTCCGATGATCTGAAGGAAGCAACATGTTTTCACTCGTCTTTTTTACCTATTAATGATTCGATTGCTCGTTTTCAAACCTTTCGATCAAAATTATCGAAGTTTTAGCTTAAAATTTGAGTTGCAGATGATGTGTAATAACTTATCTTCACTTTGAACTGATCGGAGAGTTGTAACTCTCCGTGAGGAATCTTTCACTCACTGATGCATTTTCGGTCGTTTTGTTTTCATCGTTCGATTTCTTTTTGTAATTCTTTCTTTATATCAATTGGCGATTTAATTGATGCTGGTTTACAATCTTTTTGAATAGAAATTTATCGAAGTTAAAATTTGGAATTTCAGTAAAGATGATGCAGATGCAGATGATGTATATTTATTTATCTTCACTTTGAACTGATCGGAGAGTTTTAGCTTTCCGTGAGGAATATCTTCACTCACTGATGCATTTCTTTCGTTTAATCTCGTTTTTAAGGTTCCAAATATCCAAATTCACAGCGATGATTCTATGTCTACTACACATTTTGCCATTGAATCTCTACATTTTTATCGACTTGGAATCAAATTTGTTAGGATTATTATCTGATGGTTTATCATTTAGGGCCGTTTTTATCGGCATTTAATAAGATTAATATTTAATAGTTCGGGGATTGCTAAAAAGATATCATATTTTATCATACATTCTCTAATTAATTTTTAAAATATTTTTATTGGTTGAAATTTTATTATTTTCTGAAAAAATTGATAGGGTTTCTAAAATTCTTATTAACAACACCCTTAATAGTTACAAGTAGTAGGATATTTTTTTATGTAAATGTCTAGCCAATAACACAAATTTCATTAGACTTGTTTGGTCTATTTATAAAATACTTCCATCGTTGGTGAACATGATTTGTCTTTCCTTATCTCCAAGTTTTCAGATCTTCATATTTCATCTTAGAGTTTGGTTTTCATCTTCATTGTGTTCAAGCACTTAGAGACCATTATAGAGAACCCATTTCAAGATTTTTTGTACATCTTGACCAAGAACATGAAGAACCTATTTTCAAGATTTATTATTCAATAAAATTGATTTATTAAAGTTATTTTTTATAGGATTTGTGTTAAAAAAGAAAAAAAGCAAAATCTCACCGTTGTTAGCCGGAAGCGAGTAGCGTAAAGCTTAACATGTGGATTTTATTTGTTATATGATTGATTATTTGGGATTTTATTTGTTATATGATTGATTATTTGGAATTTTATTTGTTATATGATTGATTATTTGACAAAAGTAATGAAAAACTTTTGAAATATATAAAATGACAATTATTTAAAAATAAATAAATATATAAATATATTTTTAAGAACAATTATGGAAATTGATTTCAAAAGTTAAGTAGTGTTTTGTAAAAGATTACATGAAGTAGTTTTTAAATTTGTAATGTTTTGTTTCAACTAAAAGTTAAACACTCGTACTATAAAACAAAGTTTTTTGTTTAAACTAGAACATTTTGTTAAAAGTTAAAATTTCCAAACTTTTTTAAAAGCTCTATGCCACATCCTTAATGCATTAAGTGGCGGAACTTGATGCACATTAGTAATCAAATACATTAAGAGTTAAGACCAAATGGAGCGGAGACAAACTGCACACAACAGTAAGTGTGGTGTAACTGCAATAGTGTGGTGAACATGACACCACCTAGAGTTGCGGCGGGTATACTGCAAGTGAAGAGATAACCAAAAAAAAAAACCATCACAACTCAACGGTCATAGACAACTATTGTTTTCTTAAAAAAATATTTTTGTAAAAAGAAACCACTATAAAACTCAATCGATACAATCACAATACATTCTCTCATACAAAGTACAACATTTTCCACTCAAAAAATAAATCCAAACAACTCTGATCAATCTTATCCCAAGATCCGGTCGAAACAAATCGCGTGTTAGTGGTTGAAAAACACCGATTGTAAATGTCCGTCCTTTGAATTCGTCAATAGTATACCAACTGTAACTTGATCTTTTTATGATTTTGCCTTGATCCTCAACATTTTCACTACCAACAAATACAACAATATTACATCATGCAACCCTTTGGCTCAATCTCATTTAGAAAAAAAAAAAAAAAAAAAAAAAAAAAAAAAAAAAAACCTCCACCCGAATACATTTTAGGAGGCCAACACCAACACATGAAGTGGTACTTTTTCTGGAAACTCAATCTGAACTCAAACCCGAATCCGAACCTGAACCAAACTCGAATTTGTTCTGGAAACCCAAGAGTAGGAAATAGGAAATCATCGGTTAGAAAAGAAAAAGGTGACCCCCAACAATGAACACCAGAAGAATAAAAAATTAACGGAATCATGTATTGACATCTTGGAGGATCCCATAATCGGGAATGCGGAAAAAGAAGAGAAAATTTTGCAACTCATTAAGGAACGCTTTCACCTTGTTATGGGTCGTGGCAAGCACCAAACAATTTATTGCAAGTTTCACGAAATGAACAAAATGTTCAAAAATTCAGCGGGACATTCGCTAACTTGCTAAGTCAAAGAAAAGCAGTAAAGATGATAAAACGATTTTCGAGATGGTACTTAAACTTTATAAAATAAAGACAATACGAGGTCATTCAACTATATCGAGATTTTGAAATTTTTATCTGTTTCTCTAAGTTGGCAAAGAGTATGGTAACTAAAAAGGTGGTTCGAAGAGAACCAAAGTTTCCGAAACTAGTTACACTATTTAACCAGATATTGATTTTGTGTTTGATTTGAACGAACCGGGGGATGAGCTCGACTCAAAGAGATTGTTCGCCCGATGGGTTGAGAAAAGGCGAAAAAGAGGGGTTTTGTCGAATACATCGGGAAACAAAAGGGGAGATGACGTTCTCAAGGTCGCTAATAGTTTCAAAATTTTATAATTTGAATTCTGAAACTCGTTTTGAATTTAGAAAAAGAGAAATTAAAGGCTTGGGAGGAGAAGCAAAAAGCGTAAGGGGAGGAGAAGCAAAAAGTGTGATATGAAATTTTTAACACGTAACATTGATCATCTCTCCGAAGATATTATCGTTGTTGCGCGTTACATATCATGAGTTTTTTCTTTTTCCTCCCGCACTCTTTGTTATTCCTCTGGAACTTTCTTTTTCTCCTCCAATTAAACAAGTTTCAAAATTCAAATTAGAAATTTTGAAACTACAAACAACCTTGCGAACGTCATATCCTCTTTAAGTTTCCAATGTACTCGACGAAGACCCTCTCTTTTTTCGCGTAATCTCGACCATCAGATGAACTATCTCTTCGAGTTAGAGCTCATCCTCCTCTTCGTTCAAATCAAACCCGAAATGAGCATCCGATGAAATAATGTAACTCGTCTCGGAAACATGGTTTTTTCGAACCACCTTCTTCGCTACAATACCCTTTTTTCCACCTTAAGGGAGTGGATAAAAAATATTCCAAATCTCGATATACTTAAATGGCCTCTTATTTTACTTTTTTATAAAGTTCTAGCGTCGTCTCGAAAATTGTTTTATCGTTTTCACCGCTTTTTCGTTTATATAGAAAGTTGATGTGTAACACCCCAAATCTCAGGTATTAATTTAAAAGCTTTATTTTCATATTGGAAGGTCTACTCGACGAGTTGGATGCCCTGAATCGTCGAGTAGGAACGTTTTTGGCCCCGTGTTTAAGTGACCAACTCGCCGAGCCGGAGGCGTGACTCGACGAGTTGGAGCTGGAGGATGAAACCCTAATTTTCGGGGTTTTGCACCCTATTTAAATGGTCATTAGCCTCCCTTAGCCTACCTCACAGCCCCTTGTGAGTCCAGAAACCCTAAATTGACGTTTTTCTCTCTTGTTATGTGATATTAAGTCTTGTGGTGGATTGTGGAAGGAAGATCTTAAAGTACTCAAGCTTGGAACAAGAGGAAGGCTGTAGATCCGAGTTCTTCTTCATCTTAGCATCGTTTTTGAGGTAACAAGTTGTTACCTTGACCTTTTCTATCTAGATCTATGCATGTATGAGATTAGGGCCACTTTGGCCATGTTGATATGTTATTTTGGGTATTAGGCGTGATATGAAGTTGCAACTTCAGATCTAGGCTTATCTTGGTCTACAAGATCATAAAGTTTCAGCCTTTAGTGAGTTAATACCTTCTTCATCCTTAGAACCTTTATTTAGCTTGATTTGGGCCATTATCACCTTGCATGTACGTAAAGTTTGCAACTTTACATAAGAAGTATGCCTTAGGATCTTGGATCTTGAATTTATGTGCTTTATACTTAATTATAAAGATATAATTAATAAAGAATAAAAATAAGCGTCAAAATTAAAGTGTGAGATAAGCCCAATATCTTTGCATAAACTTGTAGTGGTCGAAACAAGGATTCTGGAGATATAAAGAACGTCGAAATCCGAGTTATAACAAAGAAGTTATGACCCATCGAAGTTTCGCGACGGAACCGATACGACACCGGGAAGCGTAAATAGTGAATTTATGATAAAATACTTGTTGGCCTTAGTAATCTAAACGGAAGTCATAGAGTATGTTAAACCGAGAACATCCATAAAAAGAGCGCCCAAATCTGACTTCGTATGAGGAAGTTATGAATTTTCTAAGATTCGGCATAGCAGTGCACGATCAAAAACTCGAATTTTAGTTTGAGCGGTTTTTGATCTATGCGAACTAAATGAAAGTTGAAGATCTCATTAATAGGAACTCAACGATAAAAAGACAGTCGAAAACGGAGTCCGTATGTAGAAGTTATGAATTCTACACGGTCGTTTAGTAGTTTAATCTTCTCATACTATTAAATTTAAGGTCGGTCGAGAATTAGCCGATGGAGTCAAAAGGAAAGTTGTAGATCTTGTTTTTACCTATGCGTGGATATAAAGACTGTTGAAAATGAAGCTCGTATGAGAAAGTTATATGGTTTAGAAGTTGGCAGGGTGCTGCAACGAAGTGAGTGACGTGGCACAATCTGATGACGAAACGTGGCACCGACTCGACGAATTGGACCAGAAACTCGACGAGTTGGGGGTCAGAAACTCGACGAATTGGGCCAGAAACTCGATGAGTTCACCTCTTTTTCAGCCTATAAATACCACACGAGAGCCCCTTCGTTTCTCACACTTTTTACCCTTTCTTTCTCTCTCTAAACACTCTCTAACACCCCCAAACCCCTCAAAAAGCCTCGGAAAACCTCCTAGCATTAGAAGAAAGAATTGGAGAGCCCGGAGGCTCCAAGAAAAAGAGTTTTTTGGTTTGAAACTTTGCCCGGTTTTCAAGCAAACTTCTCGGTTTCGTCAAAGAAGATTATTTTTAGAAGCGAGGTGCTGTCCAAATCACTCTGTATCAAGTGAGTGTATAGTCACTTTCATCTTACACATAGATATGGAGTATTTTATGTGCTATGTGTATAGGTATATGTTAGCTATTTACTTGAGATGTTGTTGAATGAAAAATCTATGCTTATTTCTTTCAGATCTGAAACTTTTACCTTCAGATCTACACTTTATCTTTCAGATCTAACACTTTTCTTTCAGATCCGAGGCTTTTTCTTTCAGATCTACACTTTCTCACCTCAGATCTAAGCTTTTTCTTTAGATCTAAACTGTGTACTTTGAGATCTACGAAAGATCTGAACTTCTTTCCTTCGGATCTGAACTTTTTCTTCAGATCTAGACCGTATATATATTTTATGCTTTGAAAGTCATGTTGGATGAAAGATGTAAACATTATTTTTCAGATCTAGACCGTATAAATATTTTATGCTTTGAAAGTATGTTGGATGAAAGATGTAAGCTTTGTTTTACAGATCTGGACCATGTATGCATTTTGTATCTACAAATATGTTGGGTAGAACAATGGGTAGATGAAATTGATGATGTGTGTTAAAATGATGAGAGGCATCGATGTTTACGATGTTTAAGATGATCCAGTCGTCTAGCGAAGTATAGATGACGACCACGGACTTTTCTAGGCAGTCCAGTGGAACGCTAGCAGGTTCGCAACCTGTAGGTGTTTTTGAAGATGTACTCCATCCCTCCATGGTTGCCTTACGGACACATATGGCAGAGGAATCCCCTTAGCAGTAGTGTCCATCCCGATGAAATTCCTTAGGATAGGTCCCTTATAATAGATGATTCTGGGACGTAAAGTGAGGATAATGGGAACGGGTGATCGGGTTAGCAATTTAATGAAAATAAATAATGAACTTATTATTGTGGGTTGAAAACCCTATATGCTCACCAGGCTCCCCAGCCTGATCCACTCAGTTTCTTGTATTACAGGTAGTGGCAAAAGCATAGTTAGATGATTTTGACGGGAGATTACGAATTTGAGGCCAGATAGTGTTTTGTGGCCTAAGGTGTTTATTTCTTTTTAGTTTATGCTTATGGTCTGTATCGATGATTAACATCCCGAGTTTTTTCAATGTAATGGAAATACCTTTCTTTAAGAAATGCTTTGATAAAATTTATATCATATTTTGTTTTGGGAACAAATTCCGCAACGCTTTTCTTAAGAAGTTGCTCTGATTTTTATTTAAAAAACATAAACGAAATCGGTCTCTTCTGGCCGTAAAAATGGGGATGTCACACATAGTATGTTGGCATTCCAACCGGATGGTTGAGGGCCTTGGGTATTCCAACCCGATGGTTGACTGGACCCATAGTATGTTGTTCGTGATTATATGTATATTTGGGTATTTTGGAGGAACTCATTAAGCTTCGGGCTTACAGTTTCAGTTTTGGTTTCATTCGGTTTTCTTATTTCTTGAATTTCGGTTTCAATCCACATTAGTTTTGGTCCTCTCGATTTTTGGGCCCCTATGCTCACTCTTTAGTATGAACCACCCTAGCATATAAACATTTATCATTCGATCATAATTTGGTTTTGATATAAAAAACCCAACCAGAACCGAAACTGAACCATTACCAAATATGTAGATTCAACTTGTTTTTCGGTTTGCACAATATCTCAATTTTGGTTTCGGTTCATATCAGTTTCAGTCCAATTCAATCTAGTTCCTAGACCGCAGGGAACATTTCTGTAATTTACTCTAAAATGTGTTCGTAATTTTTTGGCTGTGCCACTGCCACCCATTTATTATGGATCTAAAAATTACCTAACTATAAAGTATAAAGTATAAACCCAAAGGTGGATAAACTCCATCGATTCAGGATTTGGATATACAATTTTATAGATTTGTCTACTTTTAAACAACACTCAACGTAAAAGCCATATAAATTAGCTTGAAAATGATTGAATCATATTTAATTAAACAAAAGCATTAAAACAAATACCATATCCCATAAAATGTATAACACTATTTCCATAATTATATACTTACTTACTATTCAGCGAGAACAAGAACTTTAATGGTTCCACGACTGTTTGCAGTTATCATTGTGGGGCTATCGTTTTTCCAACAAACCGCACTTGTGAAGTACGACCCCGCCTCCTCTCCATCCGTTGCATCCGAACTAAATCCATGTGAAGCTGCTGGTCTCGAAATAGCCTATAATAAATGTTTCCAATTAAATTTAAGGCCTATGACTCTCAAAGCTAGCTTGTTTTTGGAGCTTTTTCGGCTAGAACCAAAAAGTAGCTTATTTAAAAAGCTACTCAGTGAAAATAGCCTTATAACAAACAAAAAGAGTCTAAAGTTGGAAGGTAACCTTATGGTACACAAAGACTTCATTTGTCTCGCTGCCACATGCAATATATTCGCTATTTACAGTTAGACCCACAAAATTCTTCTCGTTCACGTGTCCTCTAAATGTGCGAAGCTTTAAAAGTAAGATAGAAGATAAATACGTTAGATGTTGTTGTTGTTAATCAGTAAAAAAATAATTTAATTTGTTACATAAAGAAATGTAACTATGTTGTTATTATGTGGAAAGAATAAAGTACATTGTGTATATTGGTAAAGAGAGACTTACTGGGATATTCTGCTTGACGTCCCACAAGCGCAACGTGCTGTCTGTAGATGCAGAAGAAAGTTCATGATTGGACAGGAATTTTACATATGAAACGGCTTTTCGATGCCCATTAAAAATATGCAACGGTTGGTTTATTTTTCTCAAGTCATAATAATGTATTTGATGATCTGCAGAACCCACCTAAATGACACACAAAATCATTCCCAATAAGTGAAGGTAGATAGATACATATATAGTTGAAATCAACTTAAAATTATTTCGTTACTCCCTGTGCTATAGAGATATTTTCAGATTTGGTCCAAAGAGGATTTTTTTTTTTCCTTTTTGGTTGCTATTTCATTGCTTCAATCGCAGGGATGATTTAGTGTTTGGGAATACCGAAACAGGGACCAAAAAGGAAAAAAAAAGGTTCCTTGTTGAACCAGATCTAGAAAATATCACTATAGCACAGGGACAAAAATGTAATTTCCTCGATAATCTAATCACAGGTTGAAATTTGAAAAAACTGAAACAAACTTACTGCAACATGGAAGCTAGACCCAGGATTATACTTCACGGAGCAAATATTTGCTTTCATGTCAATGTTAAGGACACTTGCCTCTTGTCTTGTACACCATATCTTGACCTGTTTGATAAGTTAGGAACATAAGAAATAGCAATATACTTTCAATTTATTTGTGTATCATATTCATAGCATCCTACTTTATTTTCTTACATTGCTATACATGATGGCATGATGCACAAAAGCATGGAATAAATGCAAGTATATTCATTTATTTTTGTCTTATAGCATCCTACTTTAACTTCTTTCTATTACACCATTGTACTTCCAATTTTTTTTCTTATCAAGTCATTGTACTTTAAACGCAATTATGGCTATGTACATTCAACTTTTTCTTATTAGGACATTGTACTTTGAAGAATCTATCTAATTATAATAGTAAAAGTTGTTTTGATGAGATTGCTATAATTGGATAGATTTTCCAAAGGAAATTGAAAGTAAGATGTTCTAATAAACAAATCAATGAAAGCAAATTGCTATTTCTTACATTTAACCCTAAACACAGATATAGTTTCATTGTGGTAAATGATATACCTTACAATCATCGCTTCCAGATACTAGCATTGTAGGTTCAGTACGTGAAAAATCAAGACTCCATGCTCGTTTCTCATGCTCCTCATACTCCATTACACTCTGTGGCAAGAATTGTAATTTAGATTGATATAACAAAATATGCCATAAATATCAATGTACTTTCTTTCTCTAATATAGCATCCTTAAGTGAAAGTAGGTTGCTATTTCTTGTGTTGAACACTAAAAAAACAAAAGAATGATGACCTGGCGAGTGGTTACATCCCAGACAGTGACAATACCCTCGTAGTCACTACTGGCGATGTAATTTTTGGTGTATTTGTTCCAGCTCAAACAGCTGAGTTTGGAGCGCGTTGACATTTCCACCACAGGACACTGAACATCAGCTTGTTCATTCACCACCTGGAAAACCGTTGATGCAGATGAGTACATATGAAATGAAGGGCAAATCAGTCTTTTTTGCATCACTTACTGAGGCAAACTCAAACACTTTGATGCGTCGTGAAACTCCAGCTGTAGCAAAAAGCTCATTGTCTCGGTCAAATTCTATGCTGCAAGTAGGAAAAAAGTTTGGAGTGTTTATTAATTATTTATTATAGCATCCTACATTCATTTCTTTCTATTACAGGATTGTATTTTGAAAATATTTATAGCAGTGTCATCCAAATAAAAAGCAATTTTTCACTGCTATAATTGAGTAAAATTTTCAAAATACAATGTCCCTCACCCAAGTATATTAAAGAAGTATACTCCATTTAACTTATTAAAAAAAACAAATCAACCACTTTATACAACACAATTCTTCCACTCAACTAACCTTGATATAATATCAGCCGAGTGGAAAAGATCCCCATGCCTCAACTCAGCAATGACTCGCAATCGACTACATAAAACATACAATAAAATCAACATGTTCAAATCTAATCCTTGATTAAAAAAAATAAAAATAAAAAAATGAGAACAAACTAAAAACACACACACAGAACCTGTATCGTGTAAATGTAGAAAGCACAGACTGAAAGTCCTTAAGTCCATCATGATAACCTTCTCCTTTCACATTTCGCCCTTCCCTTTCTTCCTGCTTATGTGCTTGTTTTTCCCAATGTCTCCGCTTTTGCAGATAACACTCTTGCAAATCATTAAACTGTTACAATCAACAAAACATGATGAAAAACAAATACAATAAATCAAATAAAAAAATAGTGTGTAAATGGGGCCCACATGCCCGTTAATGAAATACAAACTTTTGTGAATGAGAAGTGTGATGACCTGTGCATGGACGCGTCTTTTTCTTGCTACAGTTGATCCTACTTGAGTATTTTGTGAATCTGAATCTTTTTTTTGGAGTGATAGAGAGTTTGTAGTAGTAGCTTGTAAATCAGGTAACCTATTTTGTGTACCTATACTGCTGCCATTACGTTTATCCATCAATGATGGCCATGAAGTTTTAACACTGGAATCATCAGCAAGCATCCTTAGTTTTACTGAGCATCTTTCTCTTGCTCTATGTAATTCTATTCTGTGTCTTTCAACTGCATTTATGTCTTCCTTAATGTACCCGAGATCTTTTTGTATCTGCAATAAAATCACATGAGAGAGAGAGAGAGAATGCCAAATCACTCAAAGTTAAGGGGCTTTGTTTGAAAATTCGATATAATTATAACCTCATTTAGCTCTTCAAGTTTTTGTCTTCTTAAGCAGTATAAAAACTCATGCATAATTTGCAGATTTGACTCAGCTTCTTCTTGCTCCATTCTTTTTTTCTTGTCAGTGAGAACAACTATGAGGCTGTCCAGCTCCTTCATTGACACATCACATCCCTGTCTACGTGAAAAGAGTCACCTTTCAATATAAAGAAATGACATAATCATATAAATATTAACAAATTTCAACTTATTAGTTCAAGCCCATGGGTCCACCTTGAGTATGAGATATTCAGGGGTTTACAATAATAACAGAGACACTGAATTCACATAAAACTTTTACAATATTTTCATGGTTTCTCATTTTGTAATGAGCACAACTACATGAATTAGATATTTCGTATCACTGGTAGAAAAAATAAGGAGAAACATTGAAGGTTTTAAGAAAATATATACAGATAAAAGTGCAAGCCCACAATTTGAAGATCATAATTGTAAAATCTTTCATAAGTGAATATAAGAGAGCAGCTGATGATCAATACGATAACTGACACTGACCTGTTGAAATGCTAGCCGGACTTGTTCAACAGGAGAAGCAGCTTTTGCTATTTGACAAGCTGAAGCCTTCATCAATAGCTGCAGAAACAATCTTTTTCATTAAGTAGACAGAATATAAATGCCAAATGTATACTTTGCTTATTGTGTAATTGTGAATGATAAACAAGAGCATTAAGCAAATATATAGATATATTCTACCTGAAACAGATCATAATCCTTAACATATTCACAAACTGAATGGGAAAAATATTTATTTCTTCAAATTATGTAGCCAGCGATAACCAAATTGAGACTTTTGACATACAGAGTAAAATGGGGTATTAACCACAAAACTTCATTGTAATTGTTTCAGAATGGAATTGGCATGACAGCTTATTTCTTAAGGACTTGATGTATACCATACTTGATACACTTTTCACAACCAAATCAATGACAATGTTGTGAGCTTTTAAGATATGCTGATAAAACACTCGGACTTAAACCCGAAACAGAGAAAAATAATAGATATACAAAATTGTACTTAAGCTGTCAAGCAAAGAGTTGAAATGTCAACAAGCATGTTAAACATGGGAAGAAACAACTAAAGAAGCATATATATCGAGCTCTTATAGACACAAATCAACATATATGAAGATTAATTGCGCAATTTTCTAAAAGGATTACCATATCAGATGACGAAATATAGACACACTACATCACAGAATCCAACATTGACCTCGCGCCAAACTAAAAAGTTAAAAGTTCCATTTCTAAAGAAATGAATAAATATATCCAAACCAATTTTTTATATTCTGCATGCTTGGCTCCATACCAGTAAATATACAGGAAATGGAACACTAATCAGTAATCAGTGCAGATAGCGTGCTATAAGCTTATCGAGCTGAAGGACCAAAGATTTCTTAATCCTCTTCTAAACTTCTAATTAGACTAACAACAATCAAGAATAACACATTTGCGAATCAAAATTTGTGCTCGTGTGCATCAATTCCAAGTATTCATGAGTGTTGAGACTCTGATTACTTTACCTTATTAAGCAAAAAATTAGGAAATATCTGACTAGTGGTGAGATACTGCGCACAACAAGGACAATCGCTCTTATTCTGAAGATGTGTAGCAATGCACATGTAACAGAAGTTATGACCACACGATGTCAAAAACGCATCCTTAATGATCTGCATGCATATCGGACACAAGACATCTTTATCCAGCGATGCCGCATCTACAGCCTCACGATCATTTCCCCTTGCATCCACCTCCATCACGGCCACAGCGGAATCCGGTGCCGGAAGCTGCGACTGAGGTTCCTGAGCCACCGGCAGTAATGGAGAAGAAGATGCGAGTCCCTCCGTTGCCGGTTCAGGCGGTTCCGACTTCACCGACGGCACAATCACTCCTGCTACTGAACCACCTCCCATCGCCATACAATTCGGTCTCTTTGTCAGCCTACGAGCACATTTTCTCTCTCTAAATCGGAGTGTGAAGATATCAAATGGCTTACCGTTGCAACGCTTCTCCGCCGTGTGTGAGCTATGTGTCTGTGTGCGTGTATGGGTGGAAAATGACCACGTTATGCGGGAGTCTTCCGTTTTGATTCTTTTCCATTCCTTCCAAATAAATATTTGTGCACCGATCTCCTTAATATCTTTTCATGCCTATCTTTTATTAAAATTATTTTATTTTATTTTATATAGCATTAGCTTGTAAATTAGTTTTTGTTATTTAAACATATACCAAAATATTTATCAAAATAATTATTCTAGATCTTTATAGCTCGTTCAACTACCACTTTACTTTTTGATGATTTTGACATTTTATTTATGAACTTATGAGTTATCTAAATTTAATGTTGAATGTGCAACCTCAATTCTAGGCATATTTTTTATATAAGTGGTCATCGATTTTATGCATACGATTTCCCCTTTGTTTGGGAAAATTTCATATATATACTTGCAAACATTAAGAATTACGTATATATCCTTCCAAAATTTATAATTACTTATATATCCTTCTTAAACTATTAAACTCTCATTTATATCCAATCTTATAATTTAATAAGATATAAATCAATTTAATATCTAAAATAAATTTATAAATCAAAAATACATATAATGTTACCAAAATACCCTTTCTAAATTATCTCCCAAATTAAAATCTAGGGAAAATTTCATATATATCCTTGCAAACATTAAGAATTACGTATATATCCTTCCAAAATTTATAATTACTTATATATCCTTCTTAAACTATTAAACTCTCATTTATATCCAATCTTATAATTTAATAAGATATAAATCAATTTAATATCTAAAATAAATTTATAAATCAAAAATACATATAATGTTACCAAAATACCCTTTCTAAATTATCTCCCAAATTAAAATCTAGGGAAAATTTCATATATATCCTTGCAAACATTAAGAATTACGTATATATCCTTCCAAAATTTATAATTACTTATATATCCTTCTTAAACTATTAAACTCTCATTTATATCCAATCTTATAATTTAATAAGATATAAATCAATTTAATATCTAAAATAAATTTATAAATCAAAAATACATATAATGTTACCAAAATACCCTTTCTAAATTATCTCCCAAATTAAAATCTATTATATTTTGCTATGAATTGTTAATAAGCTTTTGAGTTCAAAATCACGCCCCTTAATTATGTTCAGAAGGATTGTTCATCCAATCTGTGAACCATTGAGTAGTTTGAGCCCCCCTTTGCATCTCATCCCTACCACTCACATTATCCGCCACCATACTTGAACTGCTACCACCAACAACCGCCTGTTGTAGAGGTGGTACAATAGCTGCAGCTGCACCAATTCGTCCAAATCTTTCAAGGGTTTGGTCCATCAATTCGCCCAAATCTTTCAAATCTGGAAGGGTCAAGTTTTCTATTCACCGAGATCCATCTCTCCCTCCTCGTGTTCTCTCCTTACCTTTTGCCCTTGATAGCTAGTACTGGTTTCTCCCTTTTTCTTAATCTTGTCCCCACTCATTTAAATTGACTCAAATTGTTTACGAGTTGAGAATCATGAATCATGAATCACAATTGAATGTACAAAAATTGGCATCAAGTATCAATAGAAAGGGGTTCAGGTAACCTAATGTCGAATGTCCTTGGTTCAAAAGTAATGTGAGACACCTCAACGATAAGTCTTTGTATGCGATTGAAGTTCCCATACCATAATCTAACTGTAGAAGCAGCTTCTCTTAGACTTTATATTACAGGCCCTTCTTGATTTCCCATCTGGTTTAAATTTTCTTACAGGTGCCACTCATTTGGCAAAATATTTATACAATTCCCAAACACCAAATCTTGAAACATTTCAGCAATTTACACTAATTACCACCCTTTTATTCCAACAGCAGGTAATCAACCTCATTATCCATTAAAGAGGAGGATAATAAATTGTCTATTGTAAACCAAAAATTAAT
Organism: Lactuca sativa; assembly: GCF_002870075.4. Classification (NCBI taxonomy): domain Eukaryota; kingdom Viridiplantae; phylum Streptophyta; class Magnoliopsida; order Asterales; family Asteraceae; genus Lactuca; species Lactuca sativa. The sequence goes on from NC_056626.2 coordinate 101,575,145, forward strand.
CGATGCAAGAACTTAATCAAATACGAAATCAAAATTAATGGAATAAAGAACAGGATAAATCTGTTGTGATGAAGAAGAGAATAATGAGGCTATCAACGATTTGTATAAGTGAGCGATCAAGAAGAAACGGCAGGAGTTCTTCACTTCACGTCAAGTTCTTCACAATGAGTTCCTGAAGGTTTTATTAAATAACGTGTGTTTTGAAGTTTTCCATATTTAATTAGGTTTTAATCCTAATTAAATTTATTTAGTTTTTTTCTTTAACAATTTGGAAAGGGTATTTTGGTATAATTATCTTTTATTTTGATTTTTAAATATGTATTATTGTATTAAATTAATTTATACCTTATTTTATTATAAGATTGGATATAAATATGAGTTTAACAGGTTAACAATGATATATATGTAATTATGAATTTTGGAAGGATATATATGTAATTTTTAATGTTTGTAAGGATATATATGAAATTTTCCCTTTTTGTTTGTTATATTATTTTTCTTATTAATTTTATCAAATAAAATCTATTAATTTAAATTATCTCTAACCATTGATATTTTTATAAGCTTTTTTTCTATAATTAACTAATTTATTTTTATCTATTTCAAATATAATATAAATCCTCCCATCTAAATTTGTTATTATATAAACAAACATCAATTTTTTAGAATTAAATAGTACATGACAAAAATTAAAAGCATAATTTTTTTCGTTTTCTTTTCAAAAATACAAAGATGATAAATTCTAATATATATAGTTAAAAAAATACAAAGAATATTATATATATATATATATATATATATATATTAATGTTTAATATCAAACATTAAAATGAAATATTACTAAACAAAATTAATTAATTGATAAATAACATAGATTTAAAGTTTAACTATAATTAGAGAGTAAACTAAAATATATTTATATGGGATACCTCACTGATTAGACTGATTAGAGGGCGTATGAATTGGAGTATATTTATATGTATCAATGTTACAGTAGCGCCCCTACATTATACAAATAGAACAAAACAACATAAACTAACTTACCCTTTCAGTTTAAGCATGAGGTTTACAAATCTTCACATTGTCTCTAAAATTCAAAATAGTTGAATAGGAAGACTTTTGTTATATATATATATATATATATATATATATATATATATATATATATATATATATATATATATGGAAATTAGTGAGCTGATGGCACATCCAAAACACACACATATCCTGTGGCAACACGTTCCCTAACAAAATATAAATCTATTTAAACATATTTGGTATGTTGGTGTTGTACAAGATTAGAAGATAAAAACATGGCACTCATATTATCGCAAAACACAATCGTAGCTTTAGATAACAGACAAGATAACTTGAGGAGGAGGTTGTGAAGGCATGTACCAAATCTTACTGCTATAATTCAACTTTTTAATACTGAAGTAGACAAGAAAAAGAGAGTTGAATACATCCTCACAAAGATTGATAGATCTAAATATGTTGATGTCCTTAATCGAATATTCTCTGTGGAACCCATTGTGAAATTTAGATGTACCAAATCCAAGGGGGAAAAAATTATGACAGTAAACTTAATGAGGAAAGATACAAAATGAGAATATCCTGAAAAGATTCATGTGTTCGATCTTGTCAAATATGGATACAGTGAATGGTTGGAAATTCAGGTTATCATTAAAAATCACAAGGGCATTCATGCACAAGAGTTAAAGCTTGCCATCATCTTAATGATCAACAAAATCAGAAATATGGATTTAGGCCCTCTTCCTGATGCATCTTTTATGTGTATGAATTCATTCTCTGCATGATCTGAAAGAAGTTCCCAACATTCAAAGTTCTTACTTCTTTATGGGGCTACGTACATCAACAATTCTCTTCCAAAAAATTTCGAGTGCATTCAACATCTTTTCATCAGAGAAACTGAACATGGAATGTTCTATATTGACAACAAGGACCACATGTACTTTCAACAATCTCTTGATCTTCACAAAGCTCCAACTGGACATCCTGTTCATTTGAGATTGGAATGCAAAGGAAAACCGAAAGCTAACTACTATCACTAGATTATCTCTTATGAACTTGACAAAAGAAGATGTGAATTAGCTTGTGATCATGGTTGTAGAACTCGCTACTCGGTACCTACTCGGCCGACTACCGAGTAGCGAGTACTCAGGAGTACTCGGGGAGTACTCGGATTCGGTAATTCATATAGAAATATTTTTAGGGATATTATATATGTCAAAATTATAAGTTGAAGGAAATATATAACAAAATTAGATGTATGTAAATACACAAAAACTAAAAGAACACACAATGGTCCCACTTCGTGAATAATTATTGAAAATTTAAGATACATATGTAGTAATAATCACATATGTGTGTGTTAAATATAAATCATTAAGTATACTATACATATTAATCACCGAGTTGGTCGAGTTTTACAACGGTATTCGCTTCAATAAGCGGCCGATCAGGGAGTACTCGGATTTTGTAACTCGTCTCGGTAAGGGGCCGAGTAGCGAGTACTCGGACGAGTACTCGGCCAACTCAGCGAGTTTTACAACATTGCTTGTGATGATTACAAATGGAACAAGCCCAAGATCATCTCAAATGTTGAAAAAGTCCTCTTTGAATATATTTTCGAATAGGTTTTGACATTATCATATTGGGGGATACTGTAAGATCAAACCTTATAATCATGTGTAAAACTTTTATCATGCTGAACACATCATTAGCGCCAGAGACGCTGATCAGGCTTAAAAAGACAGTGTGATATGTTACTTGTTAGATAAGTATCATGATCTGTCATCTTTGTGATAGGATCTATTTTTAATAGTATATATCATTAATATATGGTAGTTATCATAGTTATTCAAATCCCTGATATGTAGGGATTTGAATCTAGAATAGTCAACAACCTAGTATATAAGTTACACCAGGGTTGCATGTAAAAAAATAGCTTTGTGAACTCTCTCTGTGTGAGATATTTTCTCAATCGAAATTTGTTTTTGATTAATCTCTTTATGTGCTTGTCATTGTTTGATATCTTATGTACTTATTTCGATCTTTCAATCATAATGATTCTAAAAGAAGTTAGTAATCCTAGTTGAATTTTAATATTACGATTAAAAGATCGATATATATATATATATATATATATATATATATATATATATATATATATATATAGTTTATATAAACTATTTCCATCAAAATTATTGTAAAATACAATAAAACATCATTTGAATCAACAAGTTACAATAAAAAATATTTATTAATAATAATATTTTAACTAAAGATTTCCAGTAAGAACTTGGTTAACATAAAAAATTTATTGAACATAAAAATAAATTTATAATGTAACTTTACTGTTAAATAACGTCATAAAGTTGCATATATAAAATTCATAACATAATAATAACGCAAATAGTAAGAGTATGTATACAAAAAATATTTCTACAAATTCAAAACAAAATACTTAAATAAGTGTGTGTTTGACCAACTTTCATTCAGATAATAAATTAATTACATAATATTACATAAACCTTTATTCCGAATTAAGAGAATATTAACGCACTAAATCATATGTTCTTATATTCTTCTACTCTTGGTTTTTTATTTATGTTTTTCTCTTGACCTTTAATATGTTTATATAATAGGGTTCCATAACTTATATAGAGTTAAAGCAAGGATCCTAATCATAAAATGAACTAAAGGAAGTTGGAGACCTTCATAAGAGCATTTTAGTCATTTTGTAATCATATAATTTGTCAATTAGGTATTAACTAAGAAGCTTCTTAAATCTTTTGAGGTGAGGGAATACTGAGAGTACATGTCCCTATCACTACATTTGATAAATGTTTTGGTTTAATGATATCCTTTAGCACTTTTGCTTTCTATATGATTATTATACATATTTTGATGCATTCATGAAATATATTTTCAAAGTTTTTTTTTACTTGGGGAATGGTTCATTCAGTTTGAAAACTTGTTTAAGGATCATATATATGCATTTCACTTAGGATATGTTGACTTGAGTGTTTCCCAGACACTTTTGACATTTAACTTCCATTTCGTCTACAAGGGACAGTTAAGCTATAAATGCTTAGTGAATGGGACTTGTAAACCCGCTTCATGGACTCATGTATGATGATCACATGTTTTCAAAATGTTGGTATACGATACCGAGCCTTTAAACCAGTTTTAAGTGTAATGCTACTTTATGCCACGGGACAATCAAGAGCCTATAATTAAAGAGAATTATTTTGAGAGTAGAGCACTTAGGTTGGCAATCTAAAACATGTATATTACATTTTGGTTGGATTTTGAAATAATTAGTTTTAATGCATCTTATCACCATATACTTATAAATACAAATGGTTTTGAAATGTTTTTTTGGTAGTTTGACGTTGGAATTTGATTGTTGTCAACTATCCAATTCTATTTTGTAGTCTAACTCTGGGTTTACTCACTAGGTTTTCCAAGTCTAAGGTTACTATTTTGAAATGTACTTAGAGTTGTAGATGGGAGCTTTGGATAGTAAAAATAGTTGGGATATGTAGAAGTCCACGTATTTGTAATGATTATCCTTGGACTATTGTTTTGCTATAATCGTACACCTTCTTATATTAAATTTTCAAACTTAAATTCTAAAACTAAAGTGTTAGAATCTAAATTCAGGAATACTTCTTTTGAATTACTAAATATTTTTGAAAAGATAACCTAATTACTTCTAACCCATACGAGGGGTGTTTCAATATCCAATCCAAAAAACTTTTTAACCCTATGTCTTCTTGAAAGGTATCCATCTTTAACCCATAAAACTTGTTCAACAATTAGAATCGATGTCTCACATGAGATGAAACCTAGAAGTTTGAAAATGAGGATGGAGATTTTCTAATAACATTTAAACATAACTTATATTGAGATGAAACCCCACAGTTCAAAAACAAGGATGAAGATTTTCCCGTCTATATACTTTTATTCATTTTTGAGTGTATAGGTAGGGAAACCCAGAAGTTCAACCGCTACTTTCGACCATATTTGATGGTTGTTAGTCTTTAAGTATCCTTCTCTCTAATACCCTATATAACAAGGTGAACTAGAATTGTTATTATGTTTACTTGAAATCCAAGCATTACATTTAAATGTTTAAATACATATATAAAACTTAAATGAATTAAAACTAAGAAACTTAAAAAGGAAACAATTTTACAAGAGTTTGAATAAGGATTAAGATGTGAAAGCTTGGTGCACAAGCATCCATCTCAACAAAATGGAGTATTAGACTAGCAAAATATGCATACAAACACATGGGTTTTTTTATCAACAATATCAAACCTGAGATGGAGTAAGGTTCGACAATTACCAAAGCACATATTCCAGGGTTCGACGTATAAGCTTCGATGGTCTGAGTGCATTGGAGAAAATGATCAAAGGAGGCGAGGTTGGGCATCGATTTTGTGATAGAGAATTGAAAATTAGAGCTAGGGAGGAAAATGAAAATGATGGTCAATCATTTTGTTTAAGCAAATATTTATGATAGTGTCTATTTTTATTTGCAATTTTATGAAGATAAATATTAGTGACAGACTCGGCGATGCATATTGGAATTAGAGTGAATATATGTCAAAAATACTACGGGTTTACAAGAAACAACTTTAATTTGTTACTAGTCTTTTTGCTAATTATAAATGCTAAGTTAGGTATATACCAAAGAGATATCACAAATAGTTTTTTTTTTGTCTAAAATTATTTATTTCTGTAACTTGGCAGTATTTTTCTTGCATTTTAGTAACTATAACAATATACTTGCAGTTAAAAGTTAAAACAATCTATCGTGGTTAAGTTCTCGACTATTCTTCTTGCAAGCCACCAGGCCATGTGTTTTTTCTTTCATTTTAACACTACGATTCAGTTTTTAACGAAAAAACAAAAGCAACTACGAATATTTTATAAGCAAAAGGGATACTAATGAAGATCATTAGTACAATTAATATGAACAAAGAAGACTAACTTTGATATAGTCGGAGACAAAAAGAAAGACAAATGTGCAATACTACCAAAAAAGCAAAAACGTTATTCTTACAAATCTCATTATAAATGAAATAGTGTGTGTATTAAAATAACTAAATTATGAGAGTTAACAACTGTAGATAGTTTTTAATTGTTTTCTTCATCGAAAATTAGAGGATAATGATCAAATTCTATTCTTGTTAAAAAAATTATTCGGTTTATTGAATAATGCAACATAGAATTTAGACTACAAAAATTCATATTATAAACCATATTTGAGTGGATCGATAAACATGTCTTATTTTACTACAAATATAATAATTAGTTTGTAATAAAGTTTATTAATGTAGTGTCAAAAATTAAAGAATTTTTATTGTCTTAAACTTTTGAAACATTGTAGTTATCAAAATATTGTCTAGAACCACCCCTCCAAGTCCTTGGAATTTTTCCTGCAGGCCGAAAATTAATATAAATTTTCAAAATGGTCCCACAAGCAATAACAAAAGCAAGACTTCTTCACTCTGTCATCATTTCCTTTTTCTCATTCTTCTTTCAAATTCAATCAGAAACCAATCATGTCTGTAAGTTATTTCTCATCACTTCTAAGGGTTTTAATTTGTTCTTATATAATCTTGATTTTGTTCCTTTATTAACCTCTAATCAATAATAATCTTGATTTTCTTTATTTATAACCTTGTGTTTCCTATTTACCCGTTTGAAATAATAACAAATCAATACGTATTAAATATAATTATTTAATTATTTATGGCAGCAACAACGTTCGCATATCCCAAAGTTTGGGAGTTGGGATGCTGACAATGTCCCTTACACAGCTTACTTTGACAACGCACGGAAAGATAAAGGCTCCGGTATCATGATAAACCCTAACGACCCAGAGGAAAACCCTGAAGCTTTTATGGCTTATGGAGGCAATAATGATGATATCAGCAATGATGATATCATTTTTGCAGATAAAAACATGAAATCTGGAGGCAAGAAAAGTACGACCTCATCAAAAGTAAGTAGTGAAAGGAGTTCGATCTCAGATTTATCAAGTAAGCAACAAAGCTACAAATCAGATCGAAAAAAGAGCCCAAACACAAACACAAGAGAAATGACAAGTAATTTTGCACCACCTTCACCTTCGCCCGCACCCAATAGACCAAGATATGGATATAATCCAGCCGACGATATTGTGGTATGTGAAATTTTGTTCTTTATTTATATTGAGCTAATTTAGGCAATCTCAAACATTTAAAACACATAAACCATAATTTAAGGCTTATTCTATATGTAATCCCCTCCTAATTGTTAGGTGTACCCTATTCTGTGTGTGAGTTGGTGGGTGTATTTGTTTAATTTTCTATGTTAGCGAATAAATACATATAATAACACTTTAAATTAAATACAGAGTACATCTTATGTTTGTATGATAATTGCTAGTCTAACTTTAAATATTTTAATAATAAAATAGCATATTTTTTATTACTATATTGTTCATTTTATTAAATCATAACACTTATGTGTAATTATACTATATTTCATTATGCACACCGATAAGACTTAATGACGTAATGATTATTCTTGATATTTAAGCATTTCAAAATGAAGTTGTCTACGTTCGAATTCCACATACTTTAATCTTGTGATGATATGTCGTGAGAAAAAAAAACTAATATTTTATTATAATAATATTCTATATTATGAAAACTTGCTAAAATAAAAATGACAATTTTAAATGCATACTAAAATTCCTAAAAATCATATCCAATATTGAACTTATGTTCAAACTCCCGACACACATTCTGTAATACCATATTTTGTATGGATTAAATTCTAATTTTTTGTTAGATATTTAACAATTAATATACAAACTCAAGTTTGGTGTTGTAATATTAAATATATAACATCAAATTCAGTGTATCCACTCTTCATCAACACCTATTTTCTATGTTGTAAGTGTAATCGAAGAAGATTTCATACTATTTTTGTGTTAAAGAATTTGTGGTTCGCATGTTCTCATAATCTTGAAATTACATGTACCTTATGCATTAAAAGTTGTAAATTTTACATTATGACAGTCGCATAGATCAGCATCGGTCCCAATGTTTGGGGCATGGGATGAAAAGGACCCAAGATCTGGAGATGGTTTTACAGTCATTTTTCAGAAAGTCAAAGAGGAAAAACACATTGCAGCCACCAAATTCCCACCAATCCCTCAACATGATAATCCAAATATCCCCAAAAATCCTAAAAAAGATAGCAAAGGAATCAAGGTATGTATCTTTTTAGTCACATGAAATACAAACCATTATAACATTATCATATAAAATGTAAAGATAAGAAAAAATCCAGAAAAAACATATCTATTATATTCCGATGCTTAAAAAGCAATTAGGTTGTTATTGTGTCCATAAAACCATTATATTTTCTAATTTTGATAAATTAATGTTTCGCAACTGATAATTCAAGAAAACCAGTTGCATTTTTTGTTATTCAAGAAAACATTAATTGTTATTCCATGTTCATCTAAGTGGATCTAAAAAGATTACATAGCATTAATAGTTTAGTTTCTGAAAACATTAGTTGTCACTCCGGATAATTGTTACTATTTTGTTAGAAACTGTAATTTTTTTAATTTCTAGAAATTATAACATCGTCCACATAAGTCTTTTAATTTCAATTAGTAATTTTATTATTTTTTAATACAACAAATCTAATCTATTCGTAAGTTTTTACCAACCCTTGATTTACAAATTTTAGAAAATAAATGGTTTTAATGGACAAAAACTAAAACAACTCAATGGTTATTATTACTTTGAGGAAGTATTTAACTTTCGTATCTGATATTATCATTATGCAGAAATGGTGCTGTCTGTATTAAAAAGTGAAGGGATTGTGGCTCCACATTGTTTTTTTAAGAATGTACGCATAATTTTTAGTTAAATCAATTATGTTGTCAAACTATTATTATTAAGATTATCTGGTGTAAAATTATATTGATTAATATTTGTGATTTCAACCCTCCTAGGGACAAAATCCATATGTTTTATTATTTTTCATTTAGAGTCCTTAAAACTTAGCTTCATTGCATTTTTACTCCACAAATATCTAAGTTAACAACTCAGCAATTAATGTTACATAAAAGGATATTTAGAATATTCCGTGATACATACTCCTTAATCCCAAAGATATTTATAAATTACAATATAAATATCTATTTTAACAACTCACTCAGCAGTTAATTTTTAAAAAAAAATGACCATTATACCTTTTATCTTCAAACAATTTTAATGTTACATAAAAGGATATTTAAAATATTCCGTGATACATTCTCATTAATCCCAAAGATATTTATAGATTACAATATAATGACTCCTCAGGTTCAAACAATTTTAAGTCTCGCTGGTTTTTTAGTTCAATTTTAATATAGGTACGGATTTTTGCATGTTTCAAAAAACCGGTGGAGTTGATATAATAGAAGTTTACTAAACTAAAAGTAAAATTATTTATTCTCAACTTTAAATCATTTTATTACAATTAATCATCATATTACTGTCACCCACTTCCATGTTAAAGCATATGTAACTTCTGGGGACTATTTTGCAAGAAATGCATTGAGAAACTTGTACCGTACAACTTCCAATGCAGCAACAACCCTAATCTACCACAACTTAAGCCAACATGTACAAGGAAATACCCAAAATACCCTTGTACTCATCACAAACAACCCTAAAACTCACCAAGCCACCAAGGCTCTCCATCTGCAACTTCTATACATAAATAGTCTGCAAAGCTATGGTGGGGTCGCGACCTGAGCCGAGGGGAGGGCATTACGGTAATTTCGATCATAAAGCAATAATTTACACAGGTATGACATCAGCGTTTTGACTTTCGTCACAAGTCAACACAAGGCCTTCAACATAAGTGGGAAGAAGCCCGCAGGCCCACTGGCAGCCGGTGGACATGGGCTCGGTTGGTGGAACGATCATGACCACGTTATCGTGTCGCCGCACCACACCCATCACACTCACTGTACTCCCTTCTTTGATGTACCTGCGTCATATAGAAAGACGATAACATGACAGAACAGAAGACAGAACAGGACATAACAGGTTGTACTGCGTTGCATTTGTTACAAGGGACATAAGACAGGACAGAACAGAAAAAGTTGTATTTAGTTGCATTTGTTACAAGGGACATGAGGATGAAGAGGGCATTTATGTCTTTTAGCACCCACCTTTTGGTTTGGGTGAGAAAAAATTGAAATCAAGAGTCAATGAGTAAGGGCAAAAACGTAATTTTATGAAAGAAGTGGATTACCCTTCTTTGAGACGCATAACACGGTCATCACTCGAGAGGCTACGGTCCGCAAGCCAACTAAGAAAATTTGGAGATAGTTCTCGGTTTTGTTTGGTAATATCAACAACCGTTGTTTCTTTGACAAAAGGAGCCACTTTAGCTCCGTATCCAGCTTTCACAAGAGCCCTTAACCCCGATTGAAAATCCGATATATAAAAATCACCCACGTATTTCTGCTAACAAAAATGGTTGCCTTTAAAATACAATAAATAGCAACATACTTTCATTCATTTGTTTATTATAGGCTATAGCCTATAGCATTGTGTTTTCATAAAAGTACGATGCTCTTTCTTGCATTTAACCCTAAACAAAATGTACCTCGGAATTACTACACCCCCAAGAGAAGCAACGGTGCTTAGCATTAGCGGATGTCCCTCCCCATCCTTTGTATTCATACAACTCTGTGGAAACATATACACACCTTGACACCTTTTGAAAAGAGGATTCAAGAGGTATGCTACCACATGTCACAATCTGCATTTAATTATTAAATCCGCTAATTAATATAATAATACTTATATATAAAAAAACAATACACATATAATGTCAATAGAAGAGGTACTAAATGATGATTAATTGTGCATAAACAGATGTACTTTCCATAAATTGTATGTATACGAATAGAGAGTAGGTGAATTACCCCTGTGACCTTGACGAATTCACCATCAATGGCGCCTCTAAGCTCCGCATTGGGATATTTTCGTAAATAAGCTAACAATCCTCTTTTCTTCCAAGCACAATTCCACAGTATGATTATCATAGCCGGAACTAAAACCGCCGCCACCGCCGCCATAATCACCGGCTTCTTCAACGCCACCGTTAAAAACGCCCCCACCATCAAACCCATCACTACCATCACCAATAACACCCACATTAACTTTCTTGACACCCTAAACCCTAACCTCACATCATCATACCCTAGCGTCGTAACAGACGACCCGTAAACAGTCTTCCCTGTGGATATCACAGACGCTGAGGGGTCCAGCTGACCGGACCTTCTTCCGGCGCTCAATCCAAGCTGCCCGGATGTGATCAAACCAGTTGGTTGAAGCGCGACCATCGGGCCAGACCCGGAACCGGAACCTCGCTTAGGAATGGGACCGGAGCCGGAATTGGGTCCGGATCTGAAGGAACCGCTGGTCAGTTGAGAAGAAGATGAAGCCCGGTGAGGCTTAAGCAGCGATGGTACTTGTGGGTGGTCTGAAACTTGTATGTCGAACATTTTCCCAAGTTCACCGGATTTTTTGACGTCGCCGCCGGTGTAGGGTATGGCTCGTGACCCAGTTGTGGGTTGGCGTTCTTTGAGCTGCTCGGGTCGACCCGATACGTATAGTCCATTGCTGAGCTGGTGTGATGGGATTCTGCTCCCCATTTTCGAAATCCCGCAAGGAGATAACGAGAAAGAGGGGTAAAGTGTGTGAGATTGCAGAAAGATAAGAGATTCTGTGTGCGAAAATTGAAGAAAGAGTGAAGTTGCAGGGAGAGAGAAAGTGAAGTGGCAGAGAGAGAATGCGAATATCGTGGTAATGGAGGTTGATAGCAACAAGATATTTGTACTGTACAAGTGAATGATGCATGTGAAAGATTATTCCTGCTGGAAAAGCGTGTTTTAGGCGAAAATGAGGAAAAATTGATGGATTTTTGTGATAATGACACGTTGCACTTTTTCTCTGTACGTTGCCCGTATGTGCTTTTTTTTTTCCCTTTTCTTTTCTTTTTTTGGTAACCGTTAGTCTTTAACTTGTTTTCGTTTTGGTTTACAAATTTTATTATTAATTTTTTTAGTACTAATGTTTTAAAAGTGTTATTTTTTCTAATTTAATGTAATATTTTTGTATGACTTAGTTGACATAAATAATTAAGAATAGTTCAATTAAAAAGGTTTAACCGGTTAACAATAGGTTAATACTTGTTGCGTCGTCGGTTATCAATGTTTTTTTTGGCTCTCTGAAGTTGCAACTTATACATATATACATCATATTTTGTAATTTATGACATTAGACATTATTAGATGCCAAAATAAAGGTTTTTTTGTCGTTTCAAAAAAAGAAAAAGATAGATACGAAAAAATAGTCAATTCTTCATATCACTTTCATTCAATAGGAGCTTTAATGTTGTTTTAGGAGCACTTGATCGTCTATTGGACGTCGTCATTGTGGATGATCATATGGTGCAACTTTGAAGGTTTATCGCAACTCTGTGATGGAGATTTTCAGAGTGAGATTCCTGATTGATTGTATTCTCATTCCTATGGGGAGGTTAGTGTGATCGTGGGCATAGATTGGTTGAGTTGTTTTAAACCTCCGATTGATTGTGAGTCGCAGTTGGTGCGTCAGTTGGTGGTAGTTCGAACTCTAAGTGGGGGAGAGTTAATCATACATAGTGTGGGCGTCAGAGTTATATAAACTTTATGTTCTATCGCAAGGGCTAAGAGATATTTACAACATGGTTACTCAGGATATCTTGCTTATGTTGTTGACACTAAAGAGAGGAAGAAGAAGTCGGTTTCTGATATGCCTGTATTTTGTGAGTTTCTATACGTCTTCCCTGAGGATTTGGCAGGTGTGCCTTCGAAGAGGTAGGTTGAGTTTAGGATCTATGTGATCCCGGATGCGGCTCCGATAGACAAGGTACCATATCATCTTACACCAGTAGAGATGCATGAGTTATCCACCCAGCTTCAAGAGTTTTTGGACATGGAGTTCATTAGGTTATGTATTTCGCCTTGGGGTGCACCGATTTTATTTGTCAAGAAGAAAGAAGGTTCGCACAAGATGTACATAGACTACAAGGAGCTTAATAAGCGCATGATGAAAAGTCGTTCCCCGCTACCGAGGATTGACGATTTATTTGATTAGCTTCAATGTGCATCTTGGTTTTCTAAGATTGATTTGAGGTCAATTTACCATCAGATGAGGGTCAGGGATGAGGATGTGCAAAAGACGACCTTCTAGACTCGTTATGTCCGCTATGAGTTCGTAGTGATGTCATTTAGGTTCACCAATGCAACGACAATGTTCATGGATCTGATGAATCGGGTGTTTAGACCGATGCTTGACCGGTCTGTGAATGTGCTCATTAATGATATTTGTTTTACTTTAAGACCAAGGAGCAGCATGTAAAGCATTTGCAGAAGGTTCTTGAGGATTTAGAGAGGGAGAGATTATATGTTAAACTCTTTAAGTATGAGTTTTGGTTGTGCAAGGTTCAGTTCTTGGGGCACCTCGTCAGTCAGAATGGTATCTTGGTCAATCCAACCAAGATCAGGGCAATGATGCAGTGGGAGGTTCTGAACACTTCATCTCAGATCCGGAGTTTCCTTGGGTTGACTGGTTATTATCGAGGATTTATCTAGTGTTTTTTCAAGATAGCGGTATCCCTGAATCGTTTATTGAAAAGAATGATGCTTTTCATTGGGGGTCAGAGCAGTAGACAATGTTCGAGACTTTGAGGCACAGGTTGTGTGAGGCACCGATATTGACGGCCTTGTGGTTTACTATGATGCTTTAATTATGGGTTTGGGAGTCGTGCTTATACATACTAGTCATGTGATTGCGTACACATCGAGGCAATTGAAGTCTCATAAAGCAAATTAGCATACACACGATTTGGAGTTGGGAGCAGTGGTCTTTGCTCTCAAGATTTGGAGGCATTAATTGTATGGGGTTTGTTATACCTGTTGGAAATTGACGTACAATGTCATAACTAATTGGTATAAATTTGGGAATAATAACAAAGTCCATTAAGGGATTCCTTAGGGAGCTAAAATAGCTAGAAAAGGATATAAGAGAGTGAGATTAATAGTTTATTAATTTATCATAGCTTGATAAATTAGTTAAAAACTTGTTGAAATTAATTAGATTAATCGGAAATTATTTAAAGGTATAGCGACTAAATGTTAATTGTTCAATAGTTGAGCAAAATGAACATTCTGGAAACCCTAAGAGGGTGGACGGTTTTGGAGAGGCTCTAGGAGCTTCTCGAATCATTCTTGTTAACAGATAAGGAAATGATTTGAATTTGAATTAAATATGATTATTTAATTAGTTCAAATCAATTGTGTCTCCAAGTTACCTCGGGGAGAAATAGAACCTTTGACCTTTATTAATTTTGTTCCTTTTCTCCCTTGCATTAATAGAATTCGATTCTTGCAAGTGTTTTCTTCTCTCTCCTTGATTTCTAGAGCAACTAAGAGTTCAATATTTTCAAATGAATCAGAAGTATATACGATTATGCTTGAAACATTAGTAATTATATTCCTTTTGTTTATAATGACCCAAATCCATAAGTAAACTTTTCATTTTTCAATTCATCAATCCAAACATCACATGTCTCGAAAACTGTAACATCCCAAAAATCACAACAATTTAAAACTTTCAAAAACAACCCATATTATAAAAATGTTTACAAAACCAAGGTTTCCAAATTGTTTATCCAAAATCATAATGTCATCAGATAGGAGGATATGTACGGTCACGCCTTCGCCTTCCTGCGATCTAGGGGTGAGCAAAAACCGAACCGCAAACCAAAAAAACCGTAAAAACCACATAAACCAAAACCGAAAAATCGAAACCGAAATGAAAACCGATGGTGCGGTTTTTAGTTTTGCAAAAACCGAAAATACTCGGTGCGGTATGGTTTCTAATCTCGCAAAAACCGCAAAAAACTGAACTGCACCGCATATATATATATATATATATATATATATATATATATATATATATATCTATTAGGTGTTGATATTTGTAAGAACCAAGAACTTATGACAACTAAAATTTCTATAAATGTAAATATCTATCTTATATATCGGATGATGATTGTATATTTTTAAGCATACATTCAGTGGTATTTACAATAACAAATAATGTTTATGACATTTTTTAACATTCAAATATGAAGACTATTAGTGATATAGTATCATTTTTATGAATACATTAATTGATATTATCGTATGTACTTGTGAAACAAATATTATATTAAATTCGTATTATATTGAAGCATTAGAAACATGTTTGATGAGTGGTTATGTAATATGATTTCAATCCAAGAGGTGGTAGTATCGGTTTATCTCCAATTAATGATTAGCACTCCTCATCTGAGTCAAGGTAACTCGCTGAGTTACTTGAGTTTAAGTAAAAAGGCAAAACGAAAAAAAACTAACAAAAAACCGCAAAAAAACCAAACCGCATAAAACCGAACGGTGCGGTTTCTAAATTTCAAAAAACCGAAGTTGCGGTTTTCGGTTCGGTTTTGGCCGAAAACCGCACCGAACCGCACCATGCTCACCCCTACTGCGATCATTAGATGTATCTGAACCCATAAACTAAAACCGTAAGCCAAAACTTAATGAGTTTCCCTTTAAGTACCAACACATAAACAACAGCATGTCGGGTCCAATCAACCATCGGGTTGGAATACCCCATGCCCAGTCAACCTCCGGGTCTAGTCATCGCCGGCATGAAATACCCTCGAGCCCAATCAACCATCAGGTTGGAATGCCCCCGGTCTGTTGGCTCACGCATAAAGCAGAAAAACCTCAATCACAACTCAAAATATGTCGACATATACATAACAGATAAACATATAATCAGCCAACAGACAAACATGCAGATCTACAGATCACTACCGCATAACAACACCCTAGAAACTAAAATACAGATCTAACAGATCAGTACAACATAGCAACATATGGTAAACCATGATATCAATCCAATGGGCCGACATTGGTGCCTTCGACCCGCAAGTACAGTGAGGAAGACTCACCTCTCAGTATGAGCAAGATCGTTGAACAGAACACATCTCCGAATACATCTCAACGAAATCTATTCATCAAATAATGACCAGTCTCAAATACAGCTCAAAATACCCAAAATACCCATAGGTCAAACTTGGTTAAATCTTGGTCAAGGTCAAAGTCAAGTTGAACCCAAAAGCCTCACATCTAGGGGTCACGTCGTGGCCCCTCTAATGGTCATGTCATGATCCGAAAAAGTCCAAAATAGTCGAGGATTGGCATCCTCACATCATGACACCCCAAACCCTCACGTCGTGAAGATACCCAGATCAGAAGTTCTTAATTAAACTATGGATCGACAAGCAACCAAACCTTCCATATAGTCTAATTCACTCCAGAACATCATAAAAATAGTGGCTGTTTGGACATGCATGTCCAATACATGTCCCAACACCAACTAGGGCACAAATGGGGAAATATGACATCAAATCTCACACAAGAGTCATAAAACTCCACCAAACTACAGATCTATTAACTATAACACTCAAGGGACCCTGGAGATCCATAAAGTTGGCAACTTTGTGGACTCCAATCACTATATCAACTTGAATATATAGAAATAAGCACAAAAACCTATATCTAAGCTTAAGGACGCATAAAGCAAGGAACTTGGAACTCACAGCAAGTCCAGAAGGTTCCAAAATGGATGATGGTGAGGCTTGAATGCAGGAATGATGAACTGGATGCTCTTCCTCTTCTTCCTCTTGGCTAAAAACACTACAAATGAGCTCAAAGACCAACAATGGATGCTAGGGTTTTGAAAGGCAGGGTAAGGAGGTGATGGAGGCTGAGGGTGGCTAACCCTAGCCCTCACTATCGTTAAATATGGAGTGAAACCCTCAAAACTAGGGCTTTACACACAGACAAATCTCATGTCATGAGTTATCCATTGCTCACGTCATGAGCCGCAAAATGGCACGATCATTTAATTCCTCATGACACGACAAGAAATCCCACGTCATGAGAGGGGCCAGGATTGAAATTTTAACTTCATCAAAATAATAAAATGTGCACCTGAATCAAGCGTTACAAAAACATCCAAAATACAACAATCACAAAATATGAGAGTAACAGGGATCATAAAATGCAGAAATCATGAGGGGGAGGATGTTGTGCCATCATGTCAGGCCTTTCCTTTTTTTCTTACCAGAAGTACCTGAAACCAAAAACATATATGTAAGCACAAAGGTTAGTGAGCTGTGCCAAAACACCACATACACAATACACAAAAATATAAAATCATGTTGTTATGTCAGGTCCGTATCAATCCTATGTAACAACAAATGGTTGTGTTGGGTTTGTATCAACCCTAGACATATCAACCACGAGTCCATAATGACTCTGAGCCAAAATTGGCTCCATGCATATATCATACAATCACATAAGTAATAGTCACATAATGACATACATCCTACACATAAAAATTAGTTGGCCAGTATAACATTCAGACCTTGTAAGTTTCCTTTTAACCCTTGCTAAAACAAAATAGTTGCATTTTGGTCCTCTGGCTATTACGCGGGGATTACTCTATGAGTACGCTTAGCATATTAGCTAGACTTAGATCGTAGGCATCGCCCACGTATGCTGGGCGTATGTGGGGTTACGTTGGGCGTACGTTGGTTTGGGACAAACCCTAATTTTTAGGGTTTGTGCCCTATTTAAGCTTCTTAAACCCATCTCCTGACCATTTTAGACCATCCTCCATATATTGAAAACCCTAACCTCTCCCTTAGCCTTTGTTTTGGTGTTTTGAGCTCTTGTGAAGCATTTTGGTGTGCTTTTGTGTATCTTGAAGTGGTAGAAGAAGATTGAAGATTCATTCTTTGGAGAAGAGATTAGAGATCCAGATTTAGCTTCATCATTTTTTGACTTTTGAGGTATAAAGTCCATAACTTTTCAAATCCTTGTATAGATCTTCTTTTGGGCTTGTTTATGGCTATTTTGGTTGGTCCTTGTGAGCTAAGGTCGTTTTAGAAGCTTAACCTTTTAAATCTGGACATGTTAGGGGTCCCTTATGCATAAAAATGAAAACTTTATGGAGTGTATGGACTCATGCATGTGTTAACACCCTTTGTTAAGCTCTTTTGAGCTCTAGAGCCCCATTAAGCCATGCAAGCATGTAAAGTTGCCAACTTTACGTGATAAATCATTTTTTGAGACAAGATCTGAGAGTATGGAGTAAGGGCTGAATGGATTAAGTGCTTATTGATGTGGGGTGGTCAACTAGGGAGTACGTTGGGCGTACAAGTTGGTATGTTGCGCGTACTTGCCCCAGAGCGTGTACGCTGAGCGTACAAGCTGAGTACGCCCCGCATACTCAGCAGGTGGGCTTTAGATTTGGGCTTCTCGGTTTTGGGCCATGTGTGGACCTTCAGAGTTTAGGGACTTGTTGGGCCATCATATTTCTAGTTTGGATTCTTTTGGTTGAAGGCCCATGAAGGGGTTTAGGCTTAATTTGGAAGATTGGGCCATAATTGGGCTTTAGGTGACCATTTTTGGAATTGGGCCTTTTTGAGTAGTTGGTTTGGGCTTTGGCCTTGGGCCAAGTTAGGTAAAGGGTAAAATGGTCTTTTACCTTAGTTTAGACTCTTTGTGTGAAATGAGATCTAATTATTAATTGGATGTTATTTTATGATGATAGCGCGGGGATTTTCGGACCAATAGCCAGAGATTTATCTGTGAGATTTAACAGTCTGAGATGAGTCTTCCTCACCATGGTTAGTGGGTCGAAAGTGATGGGTTTTGAGCATTCTAACACTCCTATGGTGTACATGCAACCCTAGAAACCTTGGATCTATGTTTGACTAAGATACATGCAAATAATTATTTTTTCCAAGGTTCTTATCCTATCTAGCATGGCATAGGGAACTTGAATCAAATAAAGCTAGTAGAATCACTTACCTTGTAGTTGTAGTTGATTGCTTGGAGTTTGAGAGCCTAGCACCAATAGTGTGGATGCCTCAAATGGAAATCACAAATCACCATAAACTTTGGAACCTTGAGAGAATAGTCACAACCTTCTTGAAATCGGCCTTCTTAGTATACTCACCACAACTAGTGTGATTTCAAGAACCAAAGCCTCCTTTATATAGTGTGGTGGATTAGGGTTATATCCATGTAAACCCTAATACCCATGTCTTTTCATTTCCATGAGATCCATGGGTTAAAGCTCCATGGAGTATCCATGGACTTTCCATGCAAGCCTAGTCCATTCCAAATAAGCAATAGCCCACACTATATAAATACAAGAGCCCATATTTAATTAGTCATACTTTTGATCACTAAATTAATTATTGATCAACACTAATTAAATAATATGATTTTATATTAATATATTAGAACTTATAATATATTAATAAATCATAACTTATACTATTCTCAAAAGATTATCCATAATTTGTTCGGGTGAAATGCAACCCAAATGGACCATGCCGGGTCGGGTCAAGTACATACCAAATATAGTTATGGACTTAGACACTATATCCAACAGTCTCCCACTTGGATAAGTCTAATAACTATAGTTGCAAGTATGACTTCAGGAACCGATCAACAATCATAGCTCTTTAAACTCTGTTGAACTATGAAGCGCCATTTTAAATAAGTGATCATATAATCCTCTGTTCTAGATATCAGTCGGACAAATACATGGAACATGGTCTTGATTATTGTCCAACATTTGTTTCCCGATTTCTGATTTGTTTGACATAGAACTTAACTGAACACATCAATTTAGTTCTGACCGGGCCCGATACATAGGTCAAAACAAAATCATCGAGGGGCCCAGGTATCGCTTCTAATCCTAAAAGGAACAGATAAACTTTGACTCATATTTTTGCTCTACTACTTGTTAAATTACACACAAAAGCACGATTTATAACATCGAGTTACCAATGCATTTTCGTGCGATCAATGCATAATCAAATCATAGGCAACAAATCATATCTCTAGGTTTGAAGACTTATATGATATTACCGTCTCACGATCACTCAAGATAAATTCCATGAAGTGATACAAGTGAGCGTGGGTTTAATCCAATACTCAGAACTTATGAGCACTCATGAGTGTTGTAGCCCCGCTTTGTCTAACACCTTAGACCTCTACAAGCCAACCCATGACAGTCTTGATTCATATCTACTTCCAACATATGACCGACTGTGGAGAGTTTGAACAATATGATATAAACCATAACATAATTATTCTGGAAGCCAAAACATGCAAAAAGAAATAATAGTAAACGATTGACAAGAGATAGCAACACTTCACTCATAAATAACAGCTTTTATTTATCATCAAACGTCAATTACATTTTACAAATTTCAAAATTATCTAACTACTAAAACTAATATCATCCTTCAGCCCAATGCTTCGAGCATGTTGGTGATGCTTAACCCGAGTCAATCCCTTCGTTAGGGGATCTGCTAGGTTCTCATCTGATGATACCCTCTTTGCCACGAGGATTCCTTTTTCTATTCGATGTATGATGAAGTGATATTTTCTGTCAATGTGTCTGGATATCCCATGATCTCTTGGTTCCTTGGCTAAGGCAACCGCACTATTGCTGTCACAAAAAATCTTCATTGGCTCCTTTATAGCTGGTACAAATCCAAGGTCTCCGACGAAGTTCTTTAGCCATATAGCCTCCTTTGTTGCCTCGCTTACTGCTATATACTCTGATTCACAAGTGGAATCAGCCACTGTCTCCTGCTTGGAAATTTTCCAAGTAATTTCCCCTCCGTTTAGGGTAAAGATCCCGCCCGACTAAGAGCGGAAATTATCCCTGTCAGTCTGAAAGCTAGCATCACTATACCCTACAACTCTCAAGTCACCACTCCCACCAAGGGTAAGGACCAAGTCCTTAGTCCTTCGCAGGTACTTGAAAATATTCTTTACCGCTGTCCAGTGAGCCTTTCCAGGATTCCCCTAATATCTGCTAACCATGCTCAAAGCAAAGGCAACATCAGGGCGAGTACAAGTCATAGCATACATGATCGAGCCTACAGCAGAAGCGTAGGGTACTTGACTCATCTCAGCTATCTCAGCCTCTGTACTCGGAATTTGAGTTTTACTCAGTCTGGCATTACACTGGATAGGTAACTCACCTTTCTTGGAGTTATGCATGTTGAATCTTTTCAACACTTTGTCTACATAGGTGCTTTGACTAAGTCCAATTAGTCTTTTACTCCTGTTTCTAAAAATCCTTATCCCTAGGATATAGGCAGCTTCTCCAAGGTCCTTCATAGAGAAACACTTCCCAAGCCATGACTTTACTTCCTGCAGGGTTGGGATGTCATTTCCTATGAGTAATATGTCATCCATATATAGTACCAAAAAGCTGACTATACTCCCACTAGCCTTGACATAGACACAAGATTCATCTTCACTCCTTGAAAAGCCAAATTCTTTGACTTTCTCATCGAAGCAAAGATTCCATCTATGAGGTGCCTTTTTCAATCCATAAATGGATCTCTCGAGCTTACACACTCTATTAGGGTACTATGTACTGACAAAACCCTCTGGCTGAACCATGTAAACATCTTTATCCAACTTTCCATTAAGGAAAGAGGTTTTGACATCCATTTTCCATATTTCATAGTCATGAAATGCAGCAATGGCTAATAGAACCCTAATAGACTTAATCTTGGCCACTGGTGAAAAGGTCTCATCATAATCAACTCCCGGAGTTTGAGAATAACCGTTTGCAACCAGTCGTGCCTTATAAGTGTGTACATTACCATCCATGTCGGTCTTCTTCTTGAAGATCCATTTGCACCCAACTATCTTACGATCAGGTACATTGTCAGCCAAGTTCCACACTTGATTGTCATACATGGACTGTATCTCGGTATCCATAGCCTCTTTCCATTTAGCAGCCTCAGGGCCTGCCATGGCTTCCGTGTAGCTGTTAGGCTCATCCAGATTTACCAGTGTGTTATCACTGATAAGTGTTTCACCTTCTGCAGTAATATGGAAACCATAATAATGCTCAGGTGCATTCCTAACTCTGGTGGAACGCCTCAGAGGTATAGATTCTTCAGTCGGCTCAACAGGAGTTTCCTCCTCAGGTTGAGGGCTAGGGTTTGAGGTTCCTTCAGCACTTGACTCTTGAATTTCCTCAAGGTCAATTTGCCTCCCACTGTCTCCTTAGCTTATGAATTCTCTCTCTCTCTCTCTCTCTCTCTCTCTCTCTCTCTTTCTCTCTCTCGAAAGAATCCTCTTCTTGCTACAAAGACCACATTATCATTGGGTCTGTAGAAGATGTAACCAAAGGATTTTTGTGGGTAGCCAATGAAAATACACCTTTCACTTCGGGGTTCGAACTTATCATGAGTCTCGCATTTCACGAAAGCCTCGCAACCCCAAATCTTGATGTGGTCTAGATTGGGAACTTTTCCAGTCCACACCTCGTAAAGTGTTTTGGCAACCTTCTTTGTAAGGACTAGATTAAGGATATGGGCGGCAGTCTCTAAGGCATACCCCCAAAATGAGATTGGTAGCGAAGCTCGACTCATCATGGAACGAACCATGTCCAACAAGGTCCGATTGTTCCTCTTAGCTACACCATTCAACTGTGGTGTCCTAGGAGGTGTCAATTGTGAGACAATCCCACATTCCTTAAGATAGTCAAGGAACTCATTACTAAGATACTCACCAACACGATCGGATCGAAGCATCTTAATGTTCCTGCCCAACTGATTCTCCACTTCTTGCTTAAACTCTTTGAATTTCTCAAAGGTTTCTGACTTATGCTTTATTAAGTAGACATATCCATATCTACTAAAATCATCAGTAAAAGTCACATAGAAGTGATTGGCATCTCTTGTGGTGGTTCTGAAGGGTCCACACACATCCATGTGTATGAGATCCAACAAACCTTCACCCCTAGCATAAGTGTCGGTAAAAGGAGACTTTGTCATTTTACCAAGCAAACAAGATTCATACTATCATCTGACTTTAGGTCAAATGACTCCAAAAATCCATCCTTTTGGAGTTGGCCTATGCGTTTCTTGCTTACATGTCCAAGATGACAATGCCATAAAGATGCTTTATCTAAGCTAGTGGAAGAGTCAATACACAATACATTATTTCCTAGATTATCTACAACAGATACAGTTTCATACACACCATCACAAGGTAATGCTTTAAAATAAAGAACATTATTAAAGAAAGCATCAATACTACCATTATTATTATCAAAATAAAAGGTAAAACCTTGTTTATTCAATGCATGAAAGGAAATAACATTTCTTGCCATTTCTGGTGATATGTGCATATTTAGCCCTTTATTTAATATTGATTTTTATCATTTATTAGCTATTTATTTGCATATTATGGACAAAAGATACTTAAAAGTGTTTGAATTGTGTTTTTAGTTCAAAAGGAATGCTCGGAAGCAAAAAGATGCAAGAGTAAACATCGGGAAGTTTTGGAATGATCAAAAGAAGAAAAGACTAAAAAAATGGAAGGAACTCGGCGAGTCTGGCATCGGCTCGACGAGTCGCTACGAAGATTCGCGAAGCTAAGGAATCCTTAACTTGCCGTACACGGGGATTAAGTGACGGACTCGACGAGTCGGCCATGGACTTGGCGAGTCGGGTCGAATCTATAAATACGGTTTCTCAAATCGATACAAAAAAAATTCATAGAACCCATGGGGAGAAAAGCTGCGAACAAAAGTCAGAGAAGACCTAGAGAACGAAGATCCAACCCAAAATTCGATTCCGAAGGAGATTAGAGGCAATTTTCATTATTCTTAATTCAATCTATTGTTTTTTTCATCATGTATAGACATATAGATTTCGTTTTTATGCTTTCAATTGCCTCAATCATGAGCTAAAACCTCTTAACTTCTGTTTGGGGAGACAATGTTGAGACTATGGTTTGATTTATGGTAGGATTAGTTTAATATTGGTGATTTTGTTAATTTAAGCTTGTTAAGGAACCTTTTGTGTGAATGATAACTATTTTTCTATTAATGGGAAGATAATTAAGTTGCATGAACATCTCTTAATTATTTACCTCGTATAATTTATGTGAACACTTTATTATATGACTAGGATTAGCGAATGTGAAACAAGAATTAATAAGAAAATAGGTAAATTTACGTGTGAGCTTGGGTGATGACCATCAACAAGAGGTTAACTAAAGGACCAAATAAGTTAACCATTACAAGTCTTAATTAACCCGAATAAATAACCTAGGGAATTAAATTAATTTAGACAATTGGCCATTGTTTGAGTTAGTTTGTTTTCTAAGGATTAGTGTAGCGAATGTGAATCTAATCACCTGAATCGGTAGCCAATAGAAGAGTTAATCCATTGCACTATTACCATAAAATCAACCATAGGATCAATTGAGTTGAACCTAAACAGAAGTCTCCTTTATTATTGAATTTAGTCGAATCTTTGCTTATCTAGTTTTCAGTTAATTAGTTTAAGTATTAGTTAGTAAGTTTCTAGTCTTGTAAAACTAGAGAAAACCCTCTCTTTTATTATTTGTTAGTTGCTATTAGATAATTTTTGTAATTAGTTTAAATTGCCATTCCTTGAGTTCGATACTCTGCTTACTAGAACTATACCACCAATAGACAGGTCCACTGCCTTTGTGTGATTAATTTGAATTTTATAAGTAGGATTAAAACTAGTCTGTTTTACACACATCAAGTTTTTGGCGCTGTTGCCGAGGAACGATTCCAACTTTGAATTGATTACTATTCTTATCGATCGTTTGTGTGAGATTTTTCTTGCACAAAGTTACTGTTTTTATTAAATTTACCATTAGGATTGAATTTTAGTTAGTAGTTTTTAGGAAATTTTGTTTAATTTTTTTTTTGCTGTTTTTGCACTCGACTCGCCGAGTCCCTTTGAACAGACTCGTCGAGTCCATCGCTGAACAGAAAAATCTCGTTATTAATTTTCTTTTGTTCTTTTTACGCGTGTATTTCTTTTTGTTTGCGGAACGTTTATGACCAGGGGACGAGGCACACCACTGATCCCACCTTTTGACGACTCGGAAGCAACACTTAGAAGAAACAAAGGCATAACAATTGGAGATCACGAAAAACTGAAGAACTCACCACTAAGGAATCTTAAATCCGTTTTCAGCAAGAAAAAGGGCAAGAAAGTCGGAGAATCCAGCACCTCTTTAGCAAGCGACGACCCAATCAAAGAGGACACCGAGTAAGAAACCGAAGGAGAAGAAGACCCTACATTCGGGCACGATTCCGATTTCGACGACGAATTAGCTATTCCCATGGCTAACATCGATGAAGTCCCCATGGGGGAATGGAAGAAGAGGATACGAGATGACACCGGCCTGGGACTTGTGCAACTCGCAATTCCATCAACTGGCACTTTTGAGCTCAAGGGTCACATACTTGCTCAACTCAAGGAGATACCCTTTTACAGAAAAGACCATGAAGATGCTTATAAACACTTGGATGAAGTCAATGATGTAGCTGATTACTTTAATGTTCCAAATGTGCCTCGCGAAACCCATCTGCTTCGTATGCTTCCAGTTACATTCAAGGGTGCTGCAAAAGATTGGCTTAAGTCACTCCCTCCCGGATCCATCACTACATGGGCTAAGATGAAAGAAGAATTCATTGACCAATTTTGCCCACCTTCAAAAATAGCCAAGTTGAAGAAAGTTATAGCCAACTTTGAACAACAACCCAGAGAGTCCCTTTATGAGGCGTGGGAGAGGTACAAAAGTATACTAAGGAATTGCCCACACCATGACCTTAATAGCCAACAAAAAGTCTCCATATTCTATGATGGAGTCAGTGTTACAACTCGACAACTCCTTGACTCGCAAGGACCCCTCACAAAGAAGGCACCCCCGTTGATCAAGGAATTGATTGAGGAGTTCTCCAAAACATTCTAGAGAATATCACAAGTAAGTAGGGGTAGTGAACACGGTTAACGATGGCATGGAGGCAATGATGGCTAAACTAGATAGTTTTGATAGGAAGATGACAAAGATGGATCAAACAATCCATGCTATTTGGGTGGGTTGTGAAAATTGCAATGGACCTCACCTTACGAGAGATTGCAACTTGGACGAGAATGGAAATAAAAAGGCGCAAGTATGCTATTCAATTGGCGACAGATTTGATGACAATTGGCGGAAACCGAAGAAGGAATGGCTCCCGTATGAAGAATACAAAAAGGCAAAGGAGGAGAAGTTCAAACAAAGAGAGAGGGGTTTATATAAAAAAGAGGAACCGGTTATTGAAAAAAGAGTTGATTTGGAGGAGATGTTCACAAGGTTTGTAGCAGCGTCCGAGAAGAGGCACAATCAAACTGATAATGAATTGAAGGAGCAAAGAGAAATGCTTAAAGATCATCAAGCTATGATGAAAGATCAACAAATATTGCTCAGGAATCAACAAGCCTCCTTTCATAACATTGAAAAACAGATCGGTCAGCTAGCACAACAAATTAATCAAAGAACACTTGATGGACTTCCAAGCAATACCGAACAAAACCCAAAAATGGCGCATATAAATGTAATAGCCACCGATTCTGACAAAATCTTCACTCCGTTGACCTCTATCCAGAAGAACCCCAATAAGGAGTAAGCAGAAGAAACGGTTAGAGGCGTTTCAGCTAAATCCGAAACGACTCGCCGAGTCCCTCTAATGGTCTCGACAAGTCCATGGTCTGATAACAAAACTGTTGTTCCCTTACAGCCTTACAGACCATCTTTGTCATATCGAATTCGATCCATACCTGATGAAAAGGTTAAAGAGTACAAAACTTTCATGGAACATGTTAAAGCCCTTCAAGTCAACATTCCATTTGTTGAAACGATACTACAAACGCCTAAATATGTAAACTTGCTTAAGGTCTCTTTTCCGCTAGAAAAGATATGGCTAAAGTCGTTGAGTTAGTGTTAAATGAGCTACCAGAAAAGAAGGGTGATCCGGGAAGCATCTCGATTCCTTGTCAATTTGGAAACATAATTGCTACTCAGGCATTGACCGATTCGGGTGCAAGTATTAATCTAATGCCATATTCTTTCTTCAAAAAGTTAAATTTGTCGGAGCCAAAGCCTATTAATATGAAGATCCATCTAGCAGATAAGACAATCATTCGTCCAAAAGGTGTTTGTGAAGATATTCTCATAAAGGTTGACAAATTTGTATTCCCCGTGGATTTTGTAATACTTGACATGGAAGAAGACCCCAAAGGTCCAATTATTTTGGGGAGACCATTTTTGAACACCGCATGTGCATTAGTAGATGTATGCGAGTCTACAATAACATTAAGGGATGGGAGATGAATCAGCAGTGTTTAAGGCTACACAAGATTATAAGCAAGAAGAAACAAGTAAGGAAGAAGTTTCCTCTATTGATTTGGATGACGAATTACTAGTAAAAGAGTTTGCACCTGATAGGATTAAAAAGTAACTTTTAATCTATGAAGATCGATTAGATCTTGAACAAGTATATGAATATGAAACAGCAAGAACACAATATTAATAACAAGGCAGAACGCAATAATAAGAACAAACAGCTTGAATCAAACGTGTCGAATGATTAAATAAAATCCTTAGAAGAGCTCGATTAAGAACATCAACTGTAAAGGATTGGAAGATTACAAGAACGATTACTGGAAAATATTGTTCTCTTGATAAATCGCTATGTCGATAATCTCTAGAATCTTAACCTAATATGCATGCAAGCATTAACTTAAATACTATACATAAAAGGCTCTCGGTTGGACAGGCCCAAACTGGAGAATAAAAAGGCTAATCTAACGAGCCCAAAAGACGCAACATCAAAACTCTTTTCAGCCCAAAAATCTCCCCCTTTGCGTCAATTTGGAGCGAGACCTTCACTTCCTACTTGGGCCGGCGGCTGAAGCTGGAACCTTCTTCTTCACGGTACTAAACAGACACTTGGTTATGGAAAGGATGGTCTGTCTAAACCGGATGTACCAATTGATCATATCATCGAAGTACTTGATATCATCAGCCGAATTGTCTTTACACCGCTTGACGATTGATAGGACGTGCTCCAAGCAAGTTGTGGTGTAAAGATGTTTGTCAGCTAAAGCGAAGAGACATTTCTGTCCTTCGGCTCTAGTGAACATCACAGAGTTTCGCCTCGAATCTATCTTGCCCATTTGCATTTGATTTAGATCAGTGGTCGATCCCACAGGTTTGACTTTCGGTTTCTTCTTAAAAACTGTGGCAACCTCCTGATCCATTAGGGCCACCTCCATGATATAGCATGCCAGCATCCTTTTGACATGGTCTAAGAGGGGACCATATTCGGCTTCGTTTGTCAGCAGGATATTGTACAAGACTATCCAATCATGAGGGTTCAGATTGGGCAGATCCGCCAGGGTGATCATGTGAGCAGTTCTTGCAGATCCTCGGATGAGCTTGAACTTTACGTTAGTGAATCTCCCCACGGCATAAGGCTTCATCACCCGAACATTGACAATCTTCTGGGCGCTCCATGTAAGGTATTGAGGGCGAGCGGCCTCCAGGTAGAAGTCAATGAGCTCCCTGTCAAGCTCATCGTTCGGATGCGGGACTTCAAAGATGTTGGAGAAGGCGTGGAAGATGAACGCCTTTCGAGTCAGTGGCATATCGAACTGCGAATCGATGGTGTTGTTGCAGTCGAACGATATCACCGGCTCGAGCCATAGTATGCTTGGAGTCTCTATGGCCTCTTTTATCAAACGATCCCTGGTCCAGGCAGGGAAGAGCAACTTTCGGCTCTCAAGGAGATCGTTGGCTTCTTTTTGTTTACGTTCGGCTTCTTCAGCTTCACATGCCACACGACTGACATCGTCATCAGTATTGCGACTGTTCTTTCTCTTTAACATGTCCGCAATAGTCTCCTTGTCTTCATCTTCATCTTCATCTTCTGCTATGTGTTTACCCTTGTTCTTCACACCCGAACCCGAGGCATAACCAGTTGGGGGTGGTTCGGTAGTGTGAGTAGCTTTGGAGGACGGAGGTGGTTTCGATCCTTTCTTCTCTTCTCCCCCTTGTTTCGGAATGGACACGAAACTCGGCAGGCCTTCAATCTTGCTTAGAAGGTCCATGGCCGGGGAGAGCTTTTCAGCGAGGGTGCACCTCACCGAATGATTAAGGATGGGGTCGTATGCTTCCAGGATGTTGGAGAGAGCGGCGTGGACATCCGAAACACACGTCTTGATGACTTCCCTCTCGGATCGAAGAGCTTCCAATTGTTCTTGAGAGTTGGAAAGCTGTGTGCTCTTGACCCTTAGGGCAGTTGTTTTACTCGCCAGAACGTCCATCAGAGAGTTCTCTGCCGCAAGATCCTCTTGTAGTTTTGCCAGACGGGCATCGATCGAGGCACGGAGTGCCGAGTTGTCGTCGCTGAGGTTTTGTCGGAGGGTAGCGAACGAAGTCAACTCTGTCGAGACGAACTTGGCCAATTGTTGAACAATCGGTTCCAGAGTTGTCTTTGTGGCATTGGCGCTTTCCTGCAGAGACTTTAGCAGGTCCGAAGCGTCGGAGAATAGTTTTTCGACTTTTTCGGTCGCCGCCTCACAGGCTCGGGTGGAGGCGTCTATCGCAGCAGTGGCTGAGGCTACTGAGTCATGTTGAGCCCTGGAGAAGGCATCAACTATCCTCTGAAGGGCAGCTTCAGATAAGGATGACTGCTGGTTGGAAGAGGAGGCGAGAAGTTGATCAACCTTCTCGTTCAGCTCGCGGAGATGCTTCTTTGTCACTGGAGCATCATCCTCCTCATCACTTTGAACTTGAAACGGACTATAGTAGACCGAATCAAAGTTTAGGTGATCACCACCAAGGTATTGATCATCGCCATCGGAGGCGTCTTCTGGAGACTGAGGTGGTGGTGAAGCTGGGGGTGTTATGGGTTTGGTTGGTTCAGGTTGAGTGGGTGGGGGGTTAGTTTCGGGTGGTGGTTGTGTATGGGTTTCGGTTTGTGGAGGTTCGGTTACGGGAGGGGTTTCGGTTACAGGTGGTGTTTCGGTTGATGTGGTGAATATGGGTGGAGGGATAGGAATAGAGGTTGGGGGAATTGAGGGGTTTATGGTGGGAATGGAAATAGGGATTGTGGGTGGAGGGGAAGGAACTGGGGATTGGTGAAGTTCCATCTCCGGGGTTGGTGAGCGAGGGGGTGTGTTACCTCGCTGAGGAGATTCGTCTCCTTGGGATCCCTCAGAGTCCGAACTCCTACCTTCGGATTCACTGGAGGAGGAGGGAAGGACGAGCTTTCGCTTTGGTTGGGTCTTCCTCCTTTTCGGTTGTGGAGAAGAAGCAGCCTTCGGTTGTTTGCGCTTCTTGGGAGTAGGTTTTGGGGCTTTGGATGGTTTCTTCCCCTTGTCTGCCTTCTTACCCCTGGCCACCGGTTTGTCGGCATCATGAATCGATCGCAACATGTCCGGTGTCAGTTCCCTCGGACCAGATGGCCCTAACTCCTTGATCGCCTTGATCATACTGCTGTCTGAAGGCACACTTCCATACATAGTCTCCGGGATGGAGCCGATGAAGGAGAATTTTGATGCATCCGAGACGATGATCTTCTTGGTATGGAACGTACCAATAGAAGACATCGGTGCACCGTCAGCAGTTGGGACATCAAACCTGTCCATAGCCCATCTTGTGATCAAGATCCAGAACCGGGCTAGTGACACCTCGGAGTGTCGGGAAGAGGAAGAGAGGCCCTGAATCAGTTGTTGCCAAAGGACAAAACCATAGTCCAGATTGATCCCGTTGTACACCGCATACATAATCGACAGGAAAAGACGACTGGCCCCGTCCGATCCTGAGCTCCGTTTTGACAGTCCCTTGAAGAGAACTGTAAATAACCCATTCCACTGGGGCGGTAGGCATGACTTCTTGAATCTGGCGACGGAGGTGAGAACTTCCGTGTAGCCCATGTTGTAGAACATGTTGTAGAGCATACCAACCGGAATCGTCTCCGGGTGAACACGCGATGGGTCAGCAGCAAACCCAAGCATGGTGCAGAAGCGGGGACGAGAAATCGACGTCTTGTGTTCCGCCACTTCGAAAAAGACCCTGTCGACGGCCTTGTCGTAATAAGCCGTTGCGTAGACCTGAGATAGGGCCACCATTGGCACCGTTTCAATCCGTGACAGTGCCGGAGCAAGCTGGGAGTATTTGAGACACTCGATGACCGGCGACATGTAGGGATCATATGCCAGTGGGTTCAGATCAATCACGAGGCATTGCTGAGGACGGATTGGAAGAATCTGAGAAGTAGCATGGACGGAAGAGGATTCAGCCATTGTTGCAGGTTGGAGAAGAAGATAACCGGGAGAGAGTTTGGAAGTATTTTTGCTTTGGAAATTATGGGGCAGTAAAGAGGTAAAAGGTGGTGTTGATGGGTTTTTATAGTAGGTGATAGGAGAGAGAAAGATCGATTCAAATCTCTTGTGGAAATACGAAACGGGTGGTTTTGGAGTGACTGATTGGTGACAGTTGGGACGTGCGATGATCACGTAGGAGAGAGAGTGTCAGATTCCTAGGATCACGCCGCCCAATAAGCGCCGGTTCAGAGAGAGGAACCGTTTCCATTTCCACACGCGCCATTAATGCCAGATGGATGACGCTTCAATACTGCACACGCGTCCAAAAGTGTCAGAAAAAAAAAGCGCGGCCGCTTCAAATTCACGCGCCCTCCTTTTGTACCGTCGTTTGAATTTCTATCCTTTGAACTTCCGCTGCGTCAGCAACTTTTTGTCTTTTCCCCTTTTTTAATCAGCTGTATTCAATTTAGGACCCACGTGGCTAATTTTTGGCCACAACTTCATTAGTAATCCCTCAGTAATAAACCAGCCTGTAAAACAATTAGTAACGAAATTTTTGAAAATCTAGGATTTTCGTGCAAAGAGTGTAAAAGATAAAGAAATAAAGCAACTCTTTTTAGGATTATCTGTGATGTCAATTATGACACGAAACTGATGATCCCGGGCACGAATCTCTTCCTTCAAGATCAAGAGAGACCTCAAAGTGTTAGTGTGGAATCCCGTTGAATTACGATCAAACATTTATTAATAAATGTTGAAAGACTTCTTTTAATAAGGCTAAGTAAGGGTGGTTTCGCTTTGAGTCAACAATTCAATTCTTGATATAAGAACGAATGTGAACAAAGTACTTGTGAGACCGGTGTAGTCTGTTGAACAAGTAGGTTAGAGTTGATTTTTAAGTGACTTAGATAAGTATAAAATCTCAGATAAAAAAAATTATAACTGGATCCCATGGGAAGAAATGTTATGGTGTGTAACAATTTCATTGGAATCAGAAAAAAATTGAGATTTCATGAAGGTACATTCGTCAATTCATTGGTGAAAACTTGATCAAATTAATTTGTCACCGTCAATTCTTTGGTGTTGAATTTTGGGTTTCACTCAGCTCGTAGTGGCACGAAACTAAGATCATAAACACAGATGTTGTGTAACCATAAACCTCAGTGGTAGTTTCTGAGAGTCTCAAGGGTTACAGGGATGAAACGAATGTTATGGAGAAGTGTAATGGGGATGGTGAAAGAAGACATAGTACCTCTGCTGCGAAAGAAAGGACCAAGCAGGAGACTCTTAACTCATGTGAGAAGAGTGTGAGGTAGCTCACGATTAGAATAAATAAGTTAGCCTTATTGGGAAGACAAGGTTTGTGTATACCAGGTCGTGAAGGCAATTATTCAAAATCTTATGAGGCTTGGGACACATACAGCAGCATGCTTCTAGGGACACTTAAGTAATTTATCAAATATATCCTCATGAACAAACGAACACAAAAAGAAAAATGAAAGAAAATATTTTTGGAGTTTTTGAAATTTATATAAAAAAAAATAAAAATAAATAATAAATAAAAAAAAATTAAAAATAAGACCTAAAAAAAAATTATAAAAGAGTAAAAAAATAAAAAAAAAACTTGGAAAAAGATTGAAAAACCGAACCCGAGCGTTCGGTTGGTTTCGGTTCAGGAATATTTTGAAAAACCGAACCCGAACCTTCGGTTGGTTTCGGTTCTACAAAATGTTGAAAAACTGAACCCGAACCTTCGGTTGGTTTCGGTTCCACAAAATTTTGAAAAACCGAACCCGACCCTTCGGTTGGTTCCGGTTTTGGAAAATTTTGATAAACTAAGAAAGTTAGATACAAAATAAATACTTTAAATATAGAGAAAACCAAAATGGTACAAGAAATATACAACATAGAAAGACTACCTTTGAGGTGATGAGCGAGTCAGATGATTGAACCTAACCCGAACGTTCTGTTGGTTTCGCTTCTTACTGTGGAGTTTGAGAGGTAGTGTGAGGAACTGACTCTGATTCCATCATACCTAGCCCTTGCAAAATTTTATTGAATGATGCTTCAGGAAGAGCTTTGGTGAAGACATCAGCCAGTTGATCAGTGGTTCTTACGAAGTGAACTTCGGCATTTCCATCTTCCACATGATCTTTGATGAAGTGATACCTCAGTGCTATGTGTTTGGTTTTAGAGTGTTGCACTGGGTTATGACAGATCCTAATTGCACTTTCAGAGTCACAATATAGTGGGATATTCTTCATATTGAGTCCATAGTCTCGAAGTTGACTTTGGATCCAAATCACTTGTGATGTGCAGGATGCAGCGGCAATGTATTCCGCTTCAGCAGTAGACAACGACACACATGTTTGTTTCTTGGATTGCCAGCTGACCAACTTCCCATCAAGAAATTGACAGCCACCAGTTGTGCTTTTGCGGTCGAGTCCACATCCTCCAAGGTCAGCATCAGAATAGGCTTGAACGAAGAAGCCTGAATTGGATGGATACCATAGACCTAAGGAGGCGGTTCGCTTGAGATAGCGTAGGATGTTCTTCACTGCCAGCATGTGAGGTTCGCGTGGGTTAGCCTGAAATCGAGCACAATAACACACAGAAAACATGATATCAGGCCTGCTAGCAGTTAGATACATCAATGAGCCTATCATTTGACGATAGAGCGTGATGTCAACAGCCGGTTTATCTAGTGAAGGGGTCAGCTTGGTGCCGAATGCCATTGGGACTTTGATTTTTGAGTCTCCCATCATTCCAAACTTCGCTAGGAGAGTCTTTGTGTAAGCTTCCTGATTGATAAAGATGCCTTCGGGTCCCTGTCTTATGTTTAAACCAAGGAAAAAGTTAATAAGACCCATTGAACTCATTTCAAACTTAGTCTCCATCAGCTTTCTGAATTCAGCTGTTAAGCTGGGATTCGTGGAGCCAAAGATGATGTCATCGACATAAATTTGAACTATCATAAGGTGGTTACCTTCCTTTTTGCGAAAGAAGGTTGGGTCAACCGAACCTTGTTTAAATTTGGACATCTTTAAAAATTTTGTAAGCGTTTCATACCAGGCTCTCGGAGCTTGTTTGAGGCCGTACACAGCTTTATCCAGAATGTAGCAATGATTTGGATGCTTTTCATTCACGAACCCAGGAGGTTGCTCCACATACACAGTTTCTTCAAGTTCTCCATTGAGAAACGCACACTTGACGTCCATTTGGAAAACCTCAAAGTTTTTGTGAGCAGCATAGGCCAGAAATATTCTAACCGATTCTAGCCTAGCTACTGGAGCGAACGTCTCTTCGTAATCTATCCCTTCCTCCTGACAGTATCCCTTGACAACCAGACGAGCCTTGTTCCTTATGACATTACCTTCCTTGTCCATTTTATTTCTAAAAACCCATTTAAGACCAACAACCGAAGCATCTGAAGGCGTTGGAATGAGGCGCCAGACTTTGTTCCTTTCAAACTCGTTCAGTTCGTCTTGCATTGCTTGAACCCAATCAGAGTGATCGAGGGCAGTATTCACTGTCTTCGGTTCAACTTTTGATACGAATGAGTTAAACATACAAAACTCTACCTTTGAGAATAAAGATGTCTGTTTTGCCTTCAGTTGAGATCGGGTCAGAACCTTTTCAGATACATCACCAACTACTTGAGAGATGGGATGATCTCTGGTCCATTTGGTAAGAGGAGGGTAATTTGGATCGAAGGTTGGATCTAGTTCAGCGTTGATCATCTCTTCGGGCTCAGATTGGCTATCGTCATCAAGCGTCATATCATCATGCTCCCCCTCAAATAATGAGTCTTGAGAAACATGAGGCTCAGGATTTTGTTGTGGTGCTGGATTTTCAGATGTTGAAGCACCTTCGTTTGTAGAGGGATCTTCGGTTGGAGAGGTACCTTCGGTTATTAAAGGACCTTCGGTTGAAGTAGTAGAGCTTGGCTCCCCCTGGACTTGTGAGCTTGGCTCCCCCTCGACTTGAGTACTTGGCTCCCCCTCAACTGAAGCATTGTTGGTTGGAGATTCATCAGTGGGCGATTCTCCTTCATGCATTCTTCTTGCAGCATCTTCGACCATCTGCTTCATATGATCTATTTTGTTGTCGGCTGCACCTGCTTCTGAGAGAGAAGCTTTTTCCGGTTCATCAAAGAGATCCAGAAAATTCTCGTACATGTTGGCGATTGAGACAGTAACTTGACCAGTTTGAGGAAAGATTTCCCTGGCAGTGTCATCTATGGCCTGTAGCTTCTTGACATAGCTATCGTCGAAGGTCACATAGTATGTCTCTTCAATCCTTCTTGATCGTTTGTTTAGGACCCTGTACGCCTTTGAAGTGAGTGAGTAACCCAGAAAGATTCCCTCGTCAGCTTTGACATCAAACTTGTTGCGGTGTTCTTTAGAGTTAAAGATGAAACACCTTGAGCCAAACACATGGAAAAATTTCACGTTGGGTTTTCTGTTATTTATTATCTCATATGGTGTGAGCGTGAATCGCTTATTGAGATAGGACATGTTCTGTGTATAACAAGCAGCAGAAATAGCATCAGCCCAAAAATAAAGAGGTAAGGAAGCGAAACTTAACATAGTTCGGGCAGCTTCACACAAGGATCGGTTTCGTCTTTCGACTATTCCGTTCTGTTGTGGTGTGTAGGGAGCTGAGAAATTATGACTGATTCCATTTTCTGTAAGAAACTCTTCAAACTCTTTGTTCTTGAATTCGAGACCATTGTCTCTCCTGATGTTTCGAACGACCTTTTTGAGCTGGACTTCAATTTGCTTGATAAACACCTTCAGCTTTTGAGTCGCTTCAGATTTGAGCTTTAGAAAGAACACCCATGTAAATCGTGAGAAGTCATCAACGATAACAAGAATATACTTGCTACCACCGATGCTTTCGATAGATGAAGGACCACACAAATCGATATGAAGCAATTCGAGTGGTTCAACAACTTTTGTGTTAATTATGGATGGATGACTTTGACGACTCTGCTTTCCCATTTCGCATGCAGCACACAAATGCTCTCTGTCAAACTTTAGCAGTGGAAGGCCCCTAACATGACCTCCAGTGACAAGTCGGTTGATATCTTTGAAATTGAGATGAGAGAGTCTTCGGTGCCACAACCAGCTTTCGTCGGATTGAGCTTTTGATAGCAGACATATGGCTGGGTTTCCTTTGATGGGTTTCATGTTCAGAGGAAACATTTCACCCTTTCGTTCTGACTTCAGAATCACTTTCTTTGTCTTTTTCTCTATGATTTCAGAACCTTCATCATCGAATGAAACTTTGAGACCTGTACCTCCAACAAGCTGAGATACACTGATGAGGTTGTGTTGAAGTCCTTCCACATAGGCCACCTTCCTTATGGTAAAATCACCATTAGTTATCATCCCATATCCCTTTATGGTGCCGAAAGAGTTATTTCCAAACTTAACATTGCCACCATTTGCAAGAGATCTGTATTCCCTAAGCTCCTCTTTCCTCCCAGTCATGTGACGCGAGCAGCCACTGTCGATGTACCATTCTTCGTCAAACTGCTCGTCACTTATAACCTGCAAAAATTAAGCAGATTTAGGAACCCAAAGTTTCTTGGGTCCATGTGAGTTTTTCATGGGAACAGGAATAGTAAGAGAGATGTCAACTAGATATGTTCGTTTTATTAGAGTTGTTTCATCTTTCTCTTTAATGGTGAAGACTTTTATTTTGTTAGGATTGGGTTTGTTCGCTTTGGACTCAGGTTTGGATTCATCGACCTTCTGCTTTCCGTTCTGTTCAGCAGATGGACGAGGTTTTTGAGAACCAACGGAATTAGCGTTAGAGCAAGATGGAGATGAACGAGAAGAATTAGGAAGAGAGGATTTTGATTTGGATGGAGATGTCTTCCTTGCTGATGACTCTAGGTGACCCTTTTGCTTTTGATCGTTGGTGGGGTTAACCTTTGAGTCTTGTTCTCGTCTGAATTCAGAGCCGAACCTCTGAGTTCGGTTGGAGTTGTTCTTGGAACCGAACCTTTGGTTTCGGTTGAAATCCTTTTCAGAACCGAACCTTTGCTTTCGGTTGGTATTTTCATGCGAACCGAACCTTGGCTTTCGGTTGTTGTTTTCTTGCGAACCGAACCTTGGCTTTCGGTTGTTGGAATTATCAGGCTTTCTTATGGGATTATTTTCATACTTCAGATTCTTGTCCTTGTGTGAATAGTATGCATTCTGGGAGTGCCAGAATTGTTTCCTTTCAGAAAGGTTTTTCCTGTATCTTAGGTTCCTTTCTATCTTTTTATCCCTCATCTGTTTAGGTTGATGATGAACGTTCGCTTTCGCTTTTGATGTCACCTTGGCTGGTTCCTTTTGAACTTTAGGAGTTTTTCTTTGAGCCGAGGGAGCAGAGGGAATATCTGAAGAAGATTCAGTTTCCCCTGAGGAAGTGGAAGGAGTATCTGATGAAGTTTCACTTCGAGCTGTTGGCGTTGAAGGAATGGCTTCTTTTGCTGAACGATCAACCTCTTGAGGAGTATCTTTTGTACCAGTTGTGCTTGGTTCACTGAAATTATCAGGCTTGTTCAAGGGTTCAGGTATGTATCTCCCTTTCTTCATCCAGGAGGTTCTTTCAGACAGGCCGATGGTTTCGTTTCCATTATCAATAGGAGCTTCCCAGAAATACTCATCACAGCCATCAGCATTGTCTTCGTTAACAATAGCTGTGAGTTCAGCTGTTTGATGTTCGGTTACCCCAGTGACCTTGTATACCTGATTTGGAGTGGTCCTGACCTTTTGATATACGACAGCTTTTTCTATTAATTTCGGGGACTTTTGTTGGGACAATCTAGCGAATTCCACAGAATTTTCAGAAATAAGATTTTTGTGGTTTTCAGTTTCGCTTTTAACAAATTCTGAGCAGTCAACCGTATCCTCTACAGAAATTTCACTCATGTTTTCGTCCTCGTTAAGCTCAGATGCATTTTCAACATCGATTTTATTTTCTGAGCTTACTTTGGCGTTAAGAGAGTCAAACTTTTGTATGGTTTCGGTTCTCAGTTTAAGTCTGTCATTTTCATCCAAAAGGTTTTTGAGCATGTCCTTGTGGTCTTTGGACTTAATGAAGGACTCAATTTTGTCCAGTCCAATTTTATAAGTCGGGTTGACATCATCAGACGATATCACACTCTCACAATTGTAAGCTTCGGCATCGATTTCATCCTCCTTAAATTCTAGGAAGGGCAAAATCATGCGATGGATCTTTTGGCCTATCTCACAATCCAAGTGAAGTTGAGTAATATTGGAATATAAACGTTTAGCAATTAAACAAAAAACATTTCGTTGTTTTAACAATTTCAAATTGTCTCTCTGCAAATAAATGTTTTCGTCTTTAACTTTAATTAATTCCGACTCTTTTAACTCAATCCACATTCGCCGCTCCTCACTCTTCGACGCCACCCTGCTTAATTGATCAGTCAGGTTAGAATTGGTGACTCGAGTTTGAGTTAAGCTACTATCTAAATGAGAAATTCTTGTATTAACATTTTTTAGTTCTTTCTCATATGAGGATGATGGTACTTTAGATGAAATAAAAACAGATTGTACCTTCTTTATCAGTTCATCGAGCTCATTGAACTGTTGGCTGAGTGGTTTGGCCGTAAAGCACATATCCTCCTGCACCTTCGGTCCATTGCTTCCTCCATCGGTGTTGTATCCCCTCATTTGAGACACTTCAGTCACCATGAAGCATTTTCCACCACTGCTTTCCTCCTTAGCCACATATGCCTTTCCATGAGTAGGCTTCCTCACTTCTTTGTCTTCTGAGTCAGTAGACCAAACTTCGGTGCTACCGAACTCATCGTCATTGACCGAACCCTGCACAATAAGAGCATTAATAGAAGGGTTAGCGGTAGACTTCTTCTTTCTCAACTCATCCAATCTCCTCTGCAGCACAGCTTCCTCATCATTTCCATTGTCCTTTTCAGCCATCTTCTTAAGAACACAATCCTTAGCGTAGTGGTTCTTGCCACCACAATAGAAACAGCTTACTCCGGAATCGCCATCTGCTTTCGGTTCCTTTTTGGGCTCCTCAGCTTTCGGTTCATTGTTTGCTTTTTCTGAGCTGTAACTCCCCTGCCAGTTTCTGTTTTTGTTGCTGGGGAATCTCTTCTTTATGAACCTCTTAGGATTGGATACCATCATGGC
Source organism: Lactuca sativa (assembly GCF_002870075.4). NCBI lineage: Eukaryota > Viridiplantae > Streptophyta > Magnoliopsida > Asterales > Asteraceae > Lactuca > Lactuca sativa. The sequence continues at coordinate 101,614,786 of NC_056626.2, forward strand.
ATAATCCTCAGTTGTGAGGTCATATTCTTCCAAGTTGAGCTCTTCATCCTCCACCACAGCTTTACTTTTAGATAGGAGGACCAACGAACCAAGACTGGAGACAACATTCTTCTCTTGAACCACAATCTTCTCTTGGGACTTTAGAATACCCACCAGTTTCGCCAAAGAATATGATTTAAACTGTTCATGGGCTTTGACTGTGGAAACAACTGCTCTCCATTCAGATCGCAGTCCGTTCAAGAAAGTAACCTTTTGTTCGATGAGCTTCCTTTCAATGTCGTGTTTGATCATCTTGCTGAGAAGATGATTGAAGCGATCAAATGTCTGGGTCACAGTTTCTTCGGCCCCTTGCCTGAATTCACCAAATTCAGATAGAAGCAAGGTTTGGATGGAATGTTCAAGATCTTCGTCTGTGGAATACAGTTCGCGAAGCCTATCCCACACTTCCTTCGCCGTAGTGCATGAGCTGACCAGTCTGAATGTGTCGGACTGAAGGGCGAATCTGATCAACCTTAGTGCCTTAATATTGCACTGGAATTTGTCTTTTTCATCTTGCGCAATATTCGTCACGTCCTTAAGCAGATCGTTGTACTCTTTTTGCGTCTTAATAACTCTGGATGTCGCGGAATGAGAAAACGGTCCGTTGATGATAGCTTCCCATATGAGAAAACCATTGTCTTCCGATCCAATCACATAGTCTTCAAAATGATGTGCCCATACTTCATAGTCATGGGTGTACAAGATTGGAATCTTTGTCGTCGAACCGATGCTGTTGGAAATATTAATAGGGTTTGATTGCGTTGCGTCCATAATGATCGTAAAAACCTGTTCAAAGATCAGACTTGTAATAAAGCAGATTAGGGCAAAACAATAAATACTAAGATACGTCAATTAAGATGACGGCTCAATAAATATCGATGATTGCGGAAAACCCTAATGGAAATCTTTTTCACAGAAAAGATGTGTATCGATTACACAGCCTCCTGCTCTGATACCAATTGATAGGATTAAAAAGTAACTTTTAATCTATGAAGATCGATTAGATCTTGAACAAGTATATGAATATGAAACAACAAGAACACAATATTAATAACAAGGCAGAACGCAATAATAAGAACAAACAGCTTGAATCAAACGTGTCGAATGATTAAATAAAATCCTTAGAAGAGCTCGATTAAGAACATCAACTGTAAAGGATTGGAAGATTACAAGAACGATTACTGGAAAATATTGTTCTCTTGATAAATCGCTATGTCGATAATCTCTAGAATCTTAACCTAATATGCATGCAAGCATTAACTTAAATACTATACATAAAAGGCTCTCGGTTGGACAGGCCCAAACCGGAGAATAAAAAGGCTAATCTAACGAGCCCAAAAGACGCAACATCAAAACTCTTTTCAGCCCAACAGCACCTTTACAAGAAGATATTCCAAATAAATTTCTACTATCTTCTGGAGGAAATTTTGATGCTGAAAAAGATTTAGAGGAGATAGAGAAGTTGTTGGTGGAAGCTGATCTAGAAGAAACAATGGAATTTGTGGAATACGCACCGACTCGCCGAGTCGCATCGACAGACTCGACGAGTCCAGTCGAAAAGTTCAGTAATGCGGACAACCTTGACCTGCTATTTACAAGTTCTTTTCCTGTCCTTGACATTAAAGTTTTTCCTGATCCTTTGGAGGGTCCAGCAGAAGAAGGCGAAGTTGTTAAAAATTATTGTGACTTCCAAAACGCTCAAGTAGCTTACCTTGATACGATGATACAAAAAGATGAAGAAATTCAACTTGACGAGGAGGCAAGCATGGGAGAAAAGGAGAGTGCAAGGGCTGATGATTTGACTAATTCATCCCTTGAGTCACATATTGCTAATCAGGAATTATTGTCACCTATAATTAAAAGAACAAAGCCTCGTGCCCGCATCTCTACTGTTTATGAAGTATTCACATTTGAACCACCAGACTCTTTAGTGAGGGACGAGAGTGAGGTAGAATCCTTCAATTCGATAGATGATGAAGTAGAAAGTGAACGAGAATTGGAGGTTAACAAAGAAAAAATGTTAGAAATGGGTCAAAGTGAAGGGGTGAGGAAAAAGAAGTGTGGAAAAAGGGCTAGGAGTGAATCTGAAAATAATGCTCAAAAGAAGAGGAAAGAGGAATTGAGAAGAGCATACAAGAGGAAAATACATTTTTACAAAACGAAATATAAGCAACAAAAGATTAAGCATGGCATCCCGATGAAGAACAACGAAGAAATGTAGAGCGGGAGGGAGTCCAACTAAAGACTCCTCAAAAAGAAGTGCTTGGCGGGAGGCAACCCGTTATGAGAGTTTGCTTTCTTTTTTCTTTCTCATTTTCGTTTTAGTTTTTGTTTGATTTTCTTAGGATTTTTCTGTTTTCATCTTCTAAATCATCAAAAATGATTGCTTGAGGGTAAGCATGGTCTGAGTGTGGGGTGGATTGAATATTTTTACGAAGAGATGACAAAATCATATAATTTTTTAAAAAGATTGCAAGTGACTCGGTGAGTTGGGACCCTAACTCGACGAGTCTATTCAAAATCCGGATAACTTTCATTCGCGACCAGACTCGCCGAGTCTGACCCCGAGTCGACGAGTCGAATTTATTTACTGAAAAAAAAATATTAATATTTTTTTTACATGTGGTAAAACTAGGGTTTTAACCCTAATTTGGAACACATCTCAGCTGACACACTCGCCGTGCACCTCTTTCTCTCTCAAGCTTTCATAAATTTCTTCCAATTTTCTCCCAATTTTTCGAATTTCATCAAGCAAGGTACTTAATTTCTTCTATATTGTAGTTAAAGTCATAATTTTTAGATGTATGGAAGTATCAATTTGATAGAACACCCATTTTTGAAATTTTAGAATTTTTAGGGTTTTGATTTTGACTTAATTATGGTGTTTTGGATGCATGTTCTTACACTAATATGCCTTATACACATTCTTGGACAAACCCTTGGACTAATTTTGAGATTTTTAGTGTTGAAATTTTACAGACCCGCCGACTGACTCGAGCAGTTCATCAGACTCGCCGAGTCTGTTCATGGACTCGACGAGTCCAGTCGTGAACACAGATTTATTTTGTTTTAATGTGTTTCTGTGTTTTCTGGATTGTTTTTATTTGTTGTGCAGGAACCATGTTTTCTAGGGGTCATACTTCTCAAGGTAGCCAAGGGGATCACCCTTGGTTAGATTTCCCAAGGGTTGAATCCAAATCAACCATGACTAGATGGAAGAAAAAGCTCGCTGAAATCTAGAGGAAAGACATCTACGTGCCTAATGCCATAAACTGGGGTTGACTTGGAGAGGTTCATTACGAAGAAGATTTGACACCTTATTTGATGAAAACTTTTGTCCATAATGGAGCTTCTATAATCTGTGATGGATGGAGTCGGCTTTTCCGAATCCAGGAGCCGGTATATCAAGAGCTTTGTTGGGAGCTCTTTTCCACGATTACGTTCCGAGGAGGAGAAGATTGTTATAACCCCGGGAGCCTCATTTTTTGTCTTGGGGGCGAGGTCCGCCAATGCTCCGTTGTCGAACTTGCTTGGCGTTTGGGAATTTATGACCAACAATTGGTCAATACAGGTGCCTTTGGTACATTTTTGGAACACTCTCACAAGGTGTTCCTGGATGGTATTATAAGCTCAAGATGGTGGAACACTATCGCCAACAACATTTATATTCATAAATCTGCCCAAGAGGGTAGCATCTGATCACTTACCCACCGCCTTATCCACCGCCTAATAGCCAGCACAATTAACCAAAGGAAAGATGACGACAAGGTTCCAAACCTTGATGTTTTCTACCTTTGATGCATTATCACACCAAACGTTTTTTGTAACATTCCATGGTGTTTGGCCACTTATTTAAGTGAAGGGGCGGTTAAGGACCGCAAAACATCAAAGATTAATGGCGGGATGTTTGTGACCCTTTTGGCTCATTCTTATGGATTAATGGGTGCGGGAGCATGGGGGATGTTAACGGAGGTTCCAACCCCTCCTTTTAATACCATACTTTTCAGAAGGGCGAGGATTGTCGAGGATATTGGTGGAGGAAATTTTATCATACCCCATGATGACGTGGTAATTGGTCCCGCGGAGCTGGGTCGGCGAGTGAGGAGGCGTGAGCGGGAAGTGGAAGAGGAACCGCCGCTGATTCCGGTTGATCATGACGAATTACCAATGGATTGGTACAATGTCGAGATGAGGCGGCTTCAAGATCTAATGGTGAGGGGTATAAATTTTAGCAACGAATCCCACGTTCGGCTTTTTCATCATTTTCATATTCCACACATGGATGGGGGTAACTTCCCCTGCATTCCTTCTTGGGACGAGGTCATTAACGCGAGGCGTAGTGGAGTTGTAAGAAGTGGAGCTATGCATGGAGGGGACGATGATGAGGAAGTGGATGAAGACTAGTTTATTTTTATTTGTGTTTTGTTGAACAATTTGTTTTTTATTTGTTTAGTTTTGGTTGTTTAAATTTTAAGTACGTTAGGATTTATTTAATTTATGTTCTCATGGGTTGTTTTTAGTTTCTTTTCAGAATTTGGAATGGGTCAAGTCTAAAAGGTCTCGAGAGTTATAGGAGTTACAAGTCTAAGCGAAAGAGTTAATTAAGTCCAAGTTTTAAGTCCGGTCATAAGGAGCATTAAAATGAGTCTTCTTACTGAAGAGGAGTATTAGTATTGATCCAAATCTGAAGTAATTGGAGTCTATAAAAACAGACCTGGAGCAGGAAGCGAAGTATTTTCACCCAGCGGCTGACTCGCCAAGTGCATCTACTGACTCGAAGAGTCCATGAGTAAAACCGCGATTTATGCACTTTCCCGCTACAGCTCGCCGAGTCTGCCCGCTGACTCGACAAGTTGATACGACTTTCACCACTTCGCTGCTGACTTAATGCTTATATCCCACGGCGTTTGGTTCTTATTTTGAAGAGTCATTTCTGGAAATTTTCGAGAATTTTTCCTGCATTTTTGGAGCTTTCAACCACACGTGACATGACACCCAAGGCATGGATGAGCTGTTCCCATGTCTAAAGTCAATTGAAGATGGAACTTTAACATGAAGAGGATCGACCTCGCCACTACTACCCCTGGGGATTTTGTTCCAATTCCCTCTTTATTTTTTTTATCATGCATAATATGCAATGGGGACATTGCATAAATTAAGTGCGGGGTAGGGGGTTGGTTATATTAGTTAAAATTTTAGTTAAATTTTGAAAATTTTGAAAAATTTGCATACAAATTGCTAGGGCTAAATTAGAAAACTTTGGTAAAAGCAATTAGGAATCATGCTAGTGTTATGTTGATGATTCTTTGAAGACCCAAATGTTTAGTTGAGCTTATATACGTTATAATGCATTTGTGGCCCCCTTTATTCTAGTGAAATCATGGGAAAAAAACACAACCTCGCTTAGTTTGAGGGATGCAATATGTTTAGCATCGTGTACCAGAAATGTATCCAGGAAAATTATTATCCTTATTCAATAAAGGTTGAAGTTGAGCGCCCCTGCTTAAGCATGTAGGGTTTTGATTGAAAAAAAAAGAGAGAAAATTACAAGAAAAGTTGTGAGAATTTTGGAGCAATTAAGGTAAAGATCAAAATTCCAAGGATTCAAAATTTGAAGATACCCAAAAATCAAAAAGTTGACAATTTTTAAGAATTCAAAGAAATCAAGGTTCAAATTATCAAGAAAGTGAAGAATTCCAAAAGTTCCATAGTGGTATCAAAGAATTGTAATTTTTAGAATATGTATGCTTGGGTTGCTCAACAAAAAACACCTTGAGACTGGGAGGTTTTCTGCGGATGGATTCGAAGAGATGCATAAAATGAGCATTGTTCGGAAAAAGTGGGCAAGTGTTTATGAGGATTGTGAGTATTTAGGTTAAGGGGGTCCTTAGGAAAATTATTTAGACACAAATGCATGCGTTGCAGCCTTAACATAATGGCTAGGTTAGATTGGGATTATCTATGTAATATTAGTATGCTTAATTTTAGTTTTGCTTGGGGGCAAGCAAAAGTCAAGAGTGGGGTATTTTGATATGTGCGTATTTAGCCCTTTATTTAATATTGATTTTTATCATTTATTAGCTATTTATTTGCATATTATGGACAAAAGATACTTAAAAGTGTTTGAATTGTGTTTTCAGTTCAAAAGGAACGCTCGGAAGCAAAAAGAAGCAAGAGTAACCATCGGGAAGTTTTGGAATGATAAAAAGAAGAAAAGACCAAAAAAATGGAAGGAACTCGGCGAGTCTGTCATCGGCTCGACGAGTCGCTACGAAGATTCGTAAAGCTGAGGAATCCTTAACTTGCCATACACGGGATGACGGACTCGACGAGTCGGCCATGGACTTGGCGAGTCGGGTTGAATCTATAAATACGGTTTCTCAGATCGACACAAAAAAAATTCAGAGAACCCATGGGGAGAAAAGCTGCGAACAAAAGTCAGAGAAGACCTGGAGAACGAAGATCCAACCCAAAATCCGATTCCGATGGAGATTAGAGGCAATTTTCATTATTCTTAATTCAATCTATTGTTTTTCTCATCATGTATAGACATACAGATTTCATTTTTATGCTTTCAATTGCCTCAATCATGAGCTAAAACCTCTTAACTTCTGTTTGGGGAGACAATTTTGAGATTATGGTTTGATTTATGGTAGGATTAGTTTAATATTGGTGTTTTTGTTAATTTAAGCTTGTTAAGGAACCTTATGTGTGAATGATAACTATTTTTCTGTTAATAGGAAGATAATTAAGTTGCATGAACATCTCTTAATTGTTTACCTCGTATAATTTATGTGAACACTTTATTATATGAATAGGATTAGCGAATGTGAAACTAGAATTAATAATAAAATAGGTAAATTTACGTGTGAGCTTGGGTGATGACCATCAACAAGAGGTCAACTAAAGGACCAAATTAGTTAACCATTACAAGTGTAACGACCCAATTTTCACGTCCAAAAATTTCATTTTTGATTAAGTGACTTGCAAAACATTTGTAACAAAATATCAACCGATCATATCATTTCATAAAACATGTCTCGTGTCTGAAAACCGAATCGTAAAAACATAATAATGTCAGAGTACAAATCCCAGAATAACTCATAGTGCAGAAAACAATGTGTGTGTCTGATGTGCCGCTACCGCGCCAGCTCCTTCCCCTTCGCTGAAGAGGTACTTGAAACCAAAATTGTAACTGTAAGCACGAAGCTTAGTGAGTTCCCCCATCGTACCACATACCATACAATCACATAACATACATACTGCCGGGCAATTATGGGGTGCCCGACCTACCCGGTACGGCCATTCTGGGGTGCCGACCTACCCCTGTCAAGCCATTCTGGGGTGCTGACCTACCTGTCGGTCCTAACAACCGACCCTCGGGGACTATTCCACCCCTACTGCTACTATCACATATATCATAACATAAACATACTACCAGACATATCTGGGGTGTCCGAACTACCCTTCGGTCCTAACAACCGAACTTGGGGACTATTCCCCTCCTATTACCACTATCACGTATAACATATCATGCCAGCATATAAACATATAATCACATACTGTCAGACATATCTGGGGGTGCCTGACCTACCCTTCGGTCCTAACAACCGAACTCTACTACTATCACATATAATATATCATGCCAGCATATAACCTATCAGGTAGTAGCAAAACTATATGATATCACAAAGACAATCATCTAACATACAACTCCTATTGGTGGGCCGGCATTGTGGCCGTAGACCCACCGCTACTGGAAGGTAACTCACCTCGTAGCAGCTGCTGATCTGTGCGGGAATCCTCTGACTGCTGCCGCTGCTGCTCCGGAAATCCTCCGGCTATAATTCCCACAAAACACTTAGTCATACACTGCTAATTGTTCTTAGGGTAAAATGAACATTTTACCTCTGACCAAGTTAAAGTCAAAGTCAAAGTCAACTTCGAGTTGACTTGACTTGCCGAGTTGGTTCGCCAACTCGCCGAGTCCCTATCCTTCCATTTGTCCTTATACCCGTCTCTACTCGTCGAGTTAGGCGATGACTCGACGAGTTTTCCTTCTAATTGAACATCGACTGAATCTTCACCTGACTCGCCGAGTTGTATGAACAACTCGTCGAGTTCATCTTCAACTGATACACAGGTCCTGTAGACTGTAAATGATGCTCAAAATCGGATCCCTCTAGCCTCCTGTTGATCCTTCAAGATTTTCCTTCCTTCCTTGGATCACAAAAGCACCAAAATCACTCCAAATGCCTTAGATTGCTTCAATAACGGCTAGGGTTTGCTATGGGGGTCTTATGGGAGCAAATGGGAAGAAGGAGACCGAGTTAAGGTGTTTAAATAGGGTGCAAACCCTCAAATTACGGTTTTTGTCCAGACAGGGCCTACTCGTCGAGTCCGGGACCCGACTCATCGAGTCCACTGCTTAAACCCCGCTCTCATCCCGCTTCTACTCGGCGAGTTGGTCCTTCAACTCTCAGAGTCTAAGGCCAAAATGCAAAATATTTTAAAGAATTAATAAAAGAATACGTACCCAGAACCAGGTGCTACAACAAGTTTTAATTAACACGAATAAATAACCTAGGGAATTAAATTAATTTAGACAACTTGCCACTGTTTGAGTTAGTTAGTTTTCTAAGGGTTACTGTAGCGAATGTGAATCTAATCACCTGAATCGATAGCCAATAGAAGAGTTAATCCATTGCACTATTACCATAAAATCAACCATAGGATCAATTGAGTTGAACCTAAACAAAAGTCTCCTTAATTATTGAATTTAGTCGAATCTTTGCTTATCTAGTTTTCAGTTAATTAATTTAAGTATTAGTTAGTAAGTTTCTAGTCTTGTAAAACTAGAGAAAACCCTCTCTTTTATTATTTGTTAGTTGCTGTTAGATAATTTTAGTAATTAGTTTAAATTGCCGTTCCCTGAGTTTGATACCTTGCTTACTAGAACTATACCACCAATAGACAGGTCCACTGCCTTTGTGTGATTAATTTGAATTTTATAAGTAGGATTAAAACTAGTCTGTTTTACACACATCATCTGGTGAATAATAACATTTATTCAAATCTAATGTAAACCCATTATTTAGCACAAAGGAATAAACTCCTATCCTCGTGACAGGTGAAGCTTTCCTGTTTCCCATGATCAAGTTTATCTTTCCCTGCTCCACATTCTCACTTCTTCTTAGTCCCAGCAAATCACAACATATGTGAATACCACAACCTGTATCAAGGACCTAAGACTTAGAATGAGGTGAGTTATTAGACAATATATTGTATATACCTGCATGGTTGGGTTTTACTTTCCCATCCTTCAAATCTTGTTGGTACTTCGGGCAGTTTCCCTTCCAGTGCGACTTTTCATGGCAATAGAAGCATTCAGCCTCATTAGGGTTAGCAAAAGGAGTGAAAAAACCTTTCTTGGTTTTTCTTGAAGAGAAGCCTTCAAGGGTCTTACTCTTGGTACCCTTAGAAGGGTTCTTTCTCTTCTTCCCTTTGCCATGCCCGATTGCCAAGACATTGGTCGCAGTTGGAGTAGGAGTAGGAGTAGTAACAACTGACTTACCCTTTAGACCACTTTTGGCGGTCTTCAAGAGTCCTTGAAGTTTTCTGAGGGTGAATTCTTCCTTGTTCATGTGATATGTCATGCGGAATTGATCATAACACGATGGTAAGGAGTGCAAAATGATGTCTATAGCTAACTCCTCGTGGAAGTTCACATTCAGCTTCAGTAAACGGTCCACATACCTTTGCATTTTCTGCATGTGGCCCGTGATGGGTTCACCATCCTTCATTCAGGTTGTTATCATGGAGGAGATTATTTCATATCGCTCTTGACGAGCACTTTGATGGTAGCGGTCCATCAAGTCTTGGTGCATCTCAAAAGGATAATAGTCCTCATAGGACTTTTGGAGTTTGGCTGTCATGGTGGCCATCATGATGCATGCTACTTTTGTAGCATCTCTTTCATGTACCTCATATTCAGCAAGCTCTTCAGGAGTAGCAGTTTTCTCGGGTACCTTCAGCTCCTTGTCGAGAACATATGCTTTGTTCTCATACCGAGTGACGATCCTTATGTTTCTGATCCAATCAGTAAAGTTGGATCCATCAAAGATGACTCTCCCACAAAGATTCATGAAGGAGAAGGAGCTAATAGGGTTTGAGCCATAAGCATTGTTATTGGAAGACATCTGAAAAGAAGAGGGAATATATTAGATTAGATATAGAGATAGTTCTTAATAAAACACCCAAATGTAATATTAAGGCTAGGACCCAACACAATATTTTATAACTTAGAAAAGGGATGTCGTAATCTAAGCTATAAGATATTTGAAGGTAGGTGAATGACGATTCACCAATTTCCACCATGAGAAATGAAATATTTAATTAGGTTTTAATTGGTTTAGAAACTCCTAGATTCTTTGAGATTCATTGAACTTTCTTCAACGAAATGTTTCAATCTCGAGTGTGCCCTTCAAGTCTTGTGACTGGGATGCCGAGGATCACAAAACAAGGTGTTAAGTAACCATGCAAATTACTTGGTACCCTTAATGTATTACCCGTCAATCGATGTGCCGGTTAACCACACACGCTCCATCGATACTATGATAAACATTAAGTCACCCTTTACCTACCTTGTTAAGTTCAAGTTAGTGTGCCGGTTAACCACACACGCTCCACTAACGACTTAAACAAAGTGTAAAGTGTAATTTCATGGATTAGCACCTTATTCACATTTTCCTAAAATAACTAAGATTGGGAATTTAATAAGATTTAGTTACTTTATTATTATCATTATACTTTTAATGAGAATTTATAAGTCCTTGTCCTACCCGTTCGGCTAACGACCCTCCACCGATCAAGGAAGCGGTGGGTGAGAGTGGACACCCATTAAGTTGCCATTTTATAGGCAACAACCTTATACCCCCTTATAGACCGGTTTCATGAATGAGTCGTACTAGCGGTAAGACGACTTGATCTTATATATATATATATATATATATATATATATATATATATATATATATATATATATATATATATATATATATATATATATATATAATATTATAAAGTATAAGGGTTGAATTTTAACTTTTAAAATTCTAAGGGTTGGAACTAAAGTTTTAATAATGACTTTACTTGTTCCAAAACTTGAGTGCAAGTTTTGTAAACTTTCAAAACTTTTCATTTCTTATAACTTATGAATTTAATTGAGTATTAAAAAAATGAAGACTCTTCATTTTTTATAACTCTTGTGTTCTTTTAATGGATTTTATTAAAGTGTGACCTTTGGATTTCCATAACTTGAGGACAAGTTATGGACTCCATTAAAACACATAATGATCAAGAATTAAACTACCAAGTAGGTTACAAACAATTCGTATGATCATCTAATCTTCATAAGTTCAAGAACATGAATATGAACATTTCAAGAATCATAAATTACTCATAAAACTTGTAATTTTTTATAATAGCCATTATAAATGGATTAGCATAACCATTACACAAACTAAAACAAGTTTTAAAACACCAAAACAGTTTAGGGTAATGTTTCTAGTCCATTTCGAGCAGCAAAATTCGAAAATATGCATTCTGAGGCTTCTATTTGTCGAGTGCACGAACCTACTCGACGAGTAGGATGAATTTGGTCATGGACTCGGTGAGTTCCCCATGGACTCGGCGAGTTCATCATGCAGACAACATGAAAATCGACTTTTTTTTTCACTATTTTGCATCAAGTATCAAACAAACAAGCCTAGGCTCTGATACCACTGATGGGTTTTGAGCATTCTAACACTCCTATGGTGTACATGCAACCCTAAAAACCTTGGATCTATGTTTGACTAAGATACATGCAAATAATTATTTTTCCAAGGTTCTTATCCTATCTAGCATGGCATGGGGAACTTGAATCAAATAAAGCTAGTAGAATTACTTACCTTGTAGTTGTAGTTGATTGCTTGGAGTTTTAGAGCCTAGCACCAATAGTGTGGATGCCTCAAATGGAAATCACAAATCACCACAAACTTGGAACTTTGAGAAAATAGTAATCTTCTTTCTTGAAATTGGCCCTCTTGCTTTACTCACCACAACTAGTGTGATTTCAAGAACCAAAGCCTCCTTTATATAGTGTGGTGGATTAGGGTTACATCTATGTAAACCCTAATACCCATGTCTTTTCATTTCCATGAGATCCATGGGTTAAAGTTCCATGGAGTATCCATGGACTTTCCATGCAAGCCTAGCCCATTCCAAATAAGCATTAGCCCACACTATATAAATATAAGAGCCCATATTTAATTAGTAATACTTTTGATCTCTAAATTAATCCTAGATTAATTATAGATTTATACTAATTAATTAATATGATTTTATATTAATATATTAGAACTTATAATATATTAATAAATCATAACTTATACTATTCTCAAAAGATTATCCATAAATTGTTCGAGTGAAGTGCAACCCAAATGGATCATGCCGGGTCGGGTCAAGTACATACCAAATATAGTTATGGACTTAAAGACTATATCTAACACTCACCCAGGCATCCGAATGTATCGGGCATTGGCCTCACCCCGTCATTGGGCTTACCCCGACACATACATAACATAACATATATCATAAACACATAACATAATCACATAATCTGCATCGGTCTTGCCCCGGCATCAGACCGCAGCCCGAAACATATCACATATAACACATAAACTCGCATACATCAGGCTTGCCCAGAAATACATAATACATGGCATAATGACTAACATACGTCGGGCTTACCCCGGAAGACATAACACATAACATATGACATAATTACATATACTGCATCAGGCATACCCGGCATCAAACCAGAGCCCGGAACATATAACACATGACACATAAACATGCATGAATCACAAAGACATCAAGCATTTATAACTACTTCTCGAGACCGCCCTAGCATCGGACCTAAGTACGGAAACATATAAACTGCATCGGGATAACCCCAACATCGGGCTCACCCCGACATACTCTACTACTTAAACGGGCCGACATTGGCGCCTTAGACTAGTTCCTACTGGAGGAAGACTCACCTCACACTGCTGAAGTCCTGCTGACAAAACCCTAGCTGCTGGATGACAGATTCCTGAATCTGTTAACATCTAAATAACACCCAATTAATAATTGTGTTCCATCACATATACTCATAAGTCCATGCTTGGGGTAAAAGACTGCTTTACCCCAATCTTAGCTTGATTTAACTCAAGGCCCAATCCAAAGGCCCAAAAGTCTAATAATGAACCAAGGCCCAACTATGGCCCAATTTTCCAAATTGGACCCAAACCTTTACATGGTCTTGATCAAAGGCCCAACCATTTAGTCCAGTCCAACATTTGACATTCTAATGACCCAATATCATATAATCATTAAGGCCCAAACTATGGCCTAATTTTCCAAATTAGGCCCAAACCTCACATATGCCCCTTACCCTAAAGCCCATCTAAATGTTCTAGTCCATTTGCTTGCTCTTGGATGGTCCATTATTATCCCAATCACCAAGGCCCAATAGGAAGGCCCAACTCAAAGTCCAAGTGAAAATTAGGGTTTCACATAAAATGACAATTAGGGTTAAGTGAATCTCACTTAACCCATTAATGACTTAATCCATTAAGTCCTTTAATCTACTAGATAAATGATATGGAATAATTTGGGCTTAATATATAATTCAATCCCAATGGCCCAAAGGTGGGTCCCAATAAGTCCAAGGCCCAAATACTCACAATTAGGGTTTTCTAAACCCTAATTAGGATTTCCACCCAAACATGGCCCAATAGGCCCAAAATTAATCTTTAAGCCCATCAGGATTTTGCTAGGTCAATTATGGTTTTGCTAATGGGGCACCACCCACTACCACCTCAGGTAGTGGTGGTCAACGACGACTTACGGCGGCGGCCACCACCTTACGGTGGTGGTTATGGTTCTTTTCATTACTCTTTTGCTAATTACAATTACAAGCTTTTAATCCACAAATAAAAACACACACACACACACTAACTACTCTACACACACACAACCACCCTAGTGGTGGCCGGAGGTGGCTTGCGGCGGCAGCCACCACCTCACGGTGCTGGTGGTTGTTCTCAATTTTCTGGCTAGACAAAACACGCGCACATATACTTCAGATTGCATACAACACTCCAGCCACCCACCTGGTGGCTCACGGCGGCGACAGTGAAGGTTTTGGCGATGACAGCCACCACCTCACGATGTTGGCGGTGGTTTCTTTTGGATTTCGATCAAGCAACCCCAAGGAAAAACGAGTTCAACTAGAATCAACACACAGATAGCACCATTACGCACACCCACAACCACCACTCATGGTGGCTGGTGGCGGCAAAAGGGGTTTGGATGTCGACAACCACCATGGTTGGCTGCCATGGTAGCCCCCTTGCTCTCCGTCCAACATCACACGATGACTACTAAAAATCGGAGGCATACACGAGCTGGAACACGCACAACATAATAAATTGGGAAGAGGAGGGAGGTCACGACCCCGTCCGGCAAACGGAAATAGCAACAGATCATGCTCTTCTACTTTGACGTCGACAGTTGCTCAGGGCTTCAACAAATGGGAGAACGAGAGGGAGTCAGGTGGTGGTAGCGCTTCACGGATGGCGGATGGAAGCTGATCGGAATGGAGGGATAAAGGTGGCGGCTAGAGGTTGAAGGTGGAGAGGGTGGCGACCGCATCCAAGGCCACTAGGGTTAGGGTTACGAAGCCCTTAAATACCCGCTTCCATTAAAAGTTTGCCATAATGACAACTATAGTCCCTCCCCATTATATTTCTTTCAATCATAGCCCATAATTTACCTTTTCTACCCTTACTTGGGAAATCTTCTTCAAATTAAATCCAATAATTACCATTTAAACCCTCATCATTAAAATCCTTTACACCTTAGGTACAAATTATACCAAACAACCCCCAATATCTTAATTATGACATAATCAACCCTTCCACCTCATTTCCTTTTAAATTAAATACAAATAATTACCACGGAGCCCTTGACTTCATATTAATTATAAACTAAGTTCGGAACTTACACTTTTAACCCTCAACTTCTAAATTATGCCAAGTAACTCCTCGAAACCAACACCTTACTATATAATTATTGATTTTAGGGATATTATCCATTCATCAACTTTATCTATTTATTTATTTAATAAACGGGGTGTTATAAGAGATGAAGGAACCTTTAATGTTGGCGTTCAACCCAAGGAGGAAACTCCTGTTGAATTGATTGACGAGTCCTTACCTCTTAGACGTTCTAGTAGAGTTAGTGTTCCACATGTGTTATACGGTTTTCATATAAAAAGTAAGGGTGATACGTTTATTAGTGATAGTACACTAGTAAATTTGGATGAACCTAATAGCTACAAGGAAGCCATGGCAGGCCTAGAGTCTACAAAGTGGAGAGAGGCTATGGACAACGAGATTCAGTCCATGTATGACAATCAAGTTTGGAACTTGGTTGACAATGTACCGGGTCGTAAGACGGTCGGGTGCAAATGGATCTTCAAGAAGAAGACTGACATGGATGGGAAAGTACACACTTATAAGGCGCGATTGGTTACAAAGGGCTTTACTCAAACTCCTAGAGTTGACTATGATGAGACCTTATCACCAGTTGCGAAGATTAAATCTATAAGGGTTATGCTAGCCATGGCTGCGTTTCATGATTATGAAATATTGTAGATAGATGTCCAAACCGCTTTCCTTAATGGAAAGCTGGCTGAAGATGTTTACATGAGTCAGCCAGATGGTTTTGTCGATGCGAAGCACCCTAATAGAGTGTGTACGCTTGAGAAATCCATTTATTGATTGAAACAAGCATCTCGCAGATGGAATCTTTGTTTCGATGAGAAAGTCAAAGAGTTTGGTTTCTTGCGAAGCGAGGATGAGTCCTGTGTATATGTCAAAGCC
Source organism: Lactuca sativa (assembly GCF_002870075.4). Classification (NCBI taxonomy): domain Eukaryota; kingdom Viridiplantae; phylum Streptophyta; class Magnoliopsida; order Asterales; family Asteraceae; genus Lactuca; species Lactuca sativa. The sequence goes on from NC_056626.2 coordinate 101,630,799, forward strand.
AATGGGAGTATAGTTATCTTTCTCGTTTTGTATGTCGATGACACACTGCTCATAGGAAGCGACATCCCAACCCTGCAGGAAGTTAAGTATTGGCTTGGGAAGTGCTTCGCTATGAAGGACCTCGGAGAAGCTGCTTATATTCTAGGGATAAGGATAGTGAGAAACAGGTGTAAAAGACTAATAGGACTTAGTCAAAGTACTTACTTGGATAAGGTACTAAAACGTTTTAGTATGGAAAACTCCATGAAAGGGGAGTTACCAATCCAAAGCAATACCAAGTTGAGTAAGACTAAGAGCCCGAGTACTGAAGCCGATATAGTAGAGATGAGCTGAGTACCTTATGCTTCTGCAGTTGGATCGATCATGTATGATGTGACTTGTACTCGCCTGATGTAGCCTTCGCTTTGAGCATGGTCAGCAGATATCCAGGGAACCCTGGTAGAGCACATTGGACCGTAGTGAAGAATATTCTCAAGTACCTTCGGAGGACTAAGGAATGGTTTCTTATCCTCGGTGGGAGTGATGACTTGAGAGTGCGAGGGTATAGTGATGCCAGCTTTCAGACCGACCGAGAAAACTTCCGCTCTTAGTCGGACTGGGTCTTTACATTGAATAGAGGAGCAGTGACTTGGAAAAGTTCCAAGCAGGAGACCGTGGCTAATTCAATGTGCGAATCAGAATACATAGCAACGAGCGAAGCGTCAAAGGAGGCAATATGGTTGAAGAACTTCATCAGAGACCTTGGAGTTGTGCCAGCCATAAAGGAGCCTATGGAGATTTTCTGTAATAACGAAGGTGCGGTTGCCTTAACCAAGGAACCGAGGGATCATGGCAGATCCAGGCATATCGACATGAAATATCATTTCATTAGACATTGGGTAGAAGAGGGACTCCTCGTAGTGAAGAGGGTATTATTAGAGGATAATCCAACAGATCCCCTTACGAAGGGACTGAGTAGGGTTAAGCACTTGCAACATGCTAGGAGCATTGGGCTGAAGGACGATATTAGTTTTAGTGATTAGATAGCCACAAAAACTTGTAATAAGTAAATTGTAATTGACATTTTGATGATTAAATAAAGGAGTATTATATATAAGTAATGTTACTATCTTATGTCAATTATTTACTATTGTTTCACTTTGGGTGTTTTGACTTCCTAAATAATAAGATTATTTAAACTATCCATAGTCTTTCATAATTTGGAAGTAGGTATGAAAGAAGACTGTCATGAATTGGTTTGTAGATTGTCTAAGTATTTAGACATAGCAAAGGTTTGCTGTAAAGTTCATAAGTGCTCTTGAAATATGATTTGAGTATTGGATTAAACCTGCGCTCACTTGAATCACTTCGTGTAATTTATCACGAGTGATTGTGAGACGATAATATCATATAGTCCTTAAACCTAGATATATGGTTTATTGTTTGCAAGCTGGTTGTGCATTGATAATACGTAAACGCGTCAGTAACTTGATGTTATAAAACGCATTGTTGTGTATAATTTGATGAGTAAATAGTAAATGCATATAAGTCGAAGTTTATATGTTCCTTTTATCCTACGAGGGTAAAAGTGATATCTTGGGCCCCTCGACGATTTGGTTTGACTTATGTGTTGGGCCCAGTCAAGACTGAATTGATGTGTTCAATTAAGTTCTATGTCAGACGAATCAGAGATCGAGAAACAAACTACTGGAAAATAAGTATGACTATGTTCCATGTGATTGTCCACACGATATCTTAATAACGGAGGACTATACGATCTGTTATCTAAAGGACGTGTCAAAGTTCGACAACGGCTTTTGAGAGCTATGATTGCTAACCGGATTTTGAAGTTGTACTTGCAATTATAGTTATTAGACTTATCCAAGTGGGAGACTGTTGGATTAGGTGTCTAAGCCCATAACTATATTTGGTATGTACTTGACCCGGTTGTAGCATGGTCCTTTTGTGTTGCCTTCACCGAAGCAACTTGAATGGATGAATAATTGAGAAAGAGATTATTATGGTTTATTAATATATTATATGAATAATATATTAAAAGAGGAATCATATTGGTTAATTAATATTGGTCAAGAAATAATTAAGAAATTAATTTTGTGATAAAAAAATATTAATTGAACCTAGGGGTCTGGAATTGCAATTATAAGATAATTGGATTTTGGGTTGAGGATCCATAAGAAAGGGGTGGACAAAATCAAGGAGGGAAGCCCACCTGGAATTCGTCCAAGGCCCCATTCTGGAAGGTTCCTTTGGACTACTTAAGGCCTAAGCAATCCAATTAGGGTTTTGACAGAAACCCTAGCAGCTCACCTATATAAAGGACCCTTCGGCACTAGAATTAGGCTACCACAACCCTAAGAAGAGTTTAAGAGCCAATTTTAGCCTTCCCCTCTCTCCTTATTATTTCCCAACTTGTTTTGGTGTTTGAGATCTATTAGAGGCACACCATTTGAGGTGCTAAGGTTCTCAAAAGCTCAATATCTTCAAGCAACAATCAAGGTAACCTTCTAACCTGTTTATTATATGTTATTTTTGTTTTTGTTGTATGCTAATTAGGGGTTGCAAGTCTTGGAAAATTGTTTCATGTACAAATAGAAAAACTAGATCCAAGCATTAGGGTTTGCATGAACGCCATAGGAATGCTATTTTGCTCAAAACCCAACAACGTCCTCTCATTATGTCCATTTTTCTGAGGATGATATGATGTACTGAAGTGAAGCCGAGTGCTTAGATCCTCATGAAATCTCTTCGAAAACCTGAAAGTAAACCTGACATCTGTATCCGAAACCACTGAAACCGGCACGCCATGGCGGGAACCTTTGTAACATATATATTTGCTAGCTTCTTAGTTGAGAAGATCTCCTAAATAGAAATAAAATAGGCATTCTTGGTCAACCTATCAATGATGACCCAAATCGCATCAACATTTTGAGGATTCTTTGACAACTTTGTGATTAGGGTCATCGTGATGTGATCCTATTTCCATATGAGGATATCCAAATGTTGCATATTTCCATGAAGCTTCTGATGCTCAACATTGACTTTTCGTAAAGTCAAACACCTCTCTATATATCATGTTAAATCCCTCTTCATACAGGGCCACCAATAATTATCATGAAGGGCTCGTTACATCTTGGTCGCTCTAGATGAATTGAAAACTTGGACTTTTGAGCTTGGTTCATCGAAGTCTGTCGGGTTCCACCTATATACGACACCTAAATCTACCAAAATCGAGTCCACAAACCTTTACTATCTCTAACAAACGAAGGACCCATCCCTTGACTCTTGCTTTCTCTCTCTCTCTCTCTCTCTCTCTCTATCTATCTATCTATCTTTCTCTCTTGATTCTCAACCCAACCGCCTCGGTCTAGGAGTTTTTGCTCTTTTTTGTGATAGAATACAAATTTAGAATTAAATCAAATTAAATAACATAAAAAATAAATTAATTATAAGATTATTTAATGAAGTTTTATAAAATACATCACGAGACTTTAAATAAATGGGAAAATCACATTATAGCCCATCGAACTTTCAATGTTTGGTTTAAAAGATACTAAGTTTTTTTTTGGATTGGGGTATTAGGTTGGTTAGGACCTATTCTTTTAATTCCCTTCACCTCTAACAACCGGTGTATGTGGCCACATGTATATTTTCAGCACACATGTCAACAGTGACATGACATTAAGTGATTACATGGCAGTTCTAAACCAACCCTCAACATCATGGTCTCCAATGTTTTAAAAACTGGTTTGAACCGGTCGGTCGAACCGGGAACCGGGAGAGGGAGCGGTTCAACTATCACCGGATTTACATTGATTTTTAAACCATCAGGTTTTTAGAAAAAACCCGGTTGAACCGGTCAAAATAAACCGGTTGAACCGGTTAAACCTAATAAAACCACATGAAAAAGAACCATTTACATAATAAACTTTGGTGATTTTTTTCAAATCTATTTAGCTTTCTCTAAATAAAAACATATGGTAAATTTTATAAATATTTTTGATGTGTTTGCATTCATCTAAAACTATATTTTGTTTCGATATTATATTTTTTTTCTGACGTATATGGATTGATATAAAACACTAAAACTTATGGTTATATGTTATTTTAATGTATTTGTATTCATCTACAACTTATTTTTATATGTATTTTTAATGTTTAAACTTATAAACATCAAATTCATAATTTATGTATGTATGTATGTATGTGTAGAAAAATAGAAAAAAACATAAAAAATATAGAAACCGGTTCACCCAGCAGTCGAACCGGTTAAACCGGTTGAACTGGGAATCGGTCACCATACCGGTTCAACTAAAAAACCGGTTTTTAAAACATTGATGGTCTCTACTTTTTTTGCTTATCATCTTCCCCAATACACCACAAATTAAGAAAACCCAAAATCTGAAACTACAGATTTACCCATGACGTAAGCATCGAAACCTAGAAAAATGGTTCCTCTAATCACAATTCATCAGATGAAAACAAGAAAAACCCATCAGTTCTTTGAAAATTACAAGAACACAAACTCAACGAAACTTTAAAAGAATCTTCTAAAGATGGATCCCTAATTAAATCTCAAGATATCGACTACGAATCTGCAGTTAACTCCAACAACAATAAGATGACAAGAACCTTGGAAGATCTCGATCTTTCGCAAGACTCGAAACCCAAAAAGATTTCCTCCAAGAAACTTCCCTCATGGTCGATCGATTATTTCAAACTGAAGATTCCATTCCCGATCTCCATATTGTTCAAAAAGACCTCACCATGTACCCAAAGTACTAACCCTAAAAATATCAATCATTTAAGGTCAGATGATGGGATGGTGATAAACATGGCTGGTGAGGGTCTTAGTAGAAGTTGATGGTGTTGGCGGGCCAATGACAAAAACTGGCGGATGACGGTTTCGGGTTACTTCATATCATGGGGCTTGTGATAAAGCTTAGTTTAGTGGTTGAAAGACGGTATACGGTGGTGGTTTATGTGATAATGGTGGTCTGGTTGTGGGTTTTCACATGATGTATGTTCTGTGGGTGAGTGGTTGATAAGGAAGGTTGGTTTCATGATGTATGGATGATAGTAGTTAAAAGAAAGATGATGTCAAGTATGTGTTATATGAAAGGGTTTAGGGTGGTGGACGGTAGGTTCTCGGAAATCACATTTAAAATTCTTTTTAAATCCAAAATAATTCTTTCCATGTTACGTGGCATATGAAAATGTAATTTTGACTTTTAAATGGACAAATTCTTAAGAGGCATATGAAACTAGCTAATTTAAGTTAGAGGGACTAAATATGTAGGTCAAAACCCATCTTATACACCCATAAATCCAAAAAAATAGCTTAGGGACCACTTAAACCAAACGTCAAAAATAAGTATTTGGATATAAGGAGTAGAAAAGTAACTAGAATGACTAAATTTTCCAACTTTTAAACTTAATGACCAAATGTTAACAATTCAAGGTCCATATAAAAAAAAGGAGGTGATTTAGTGACAATATATGAAGAATAGAAGTTCCTTAAGTTTCTAGTTAAATGGTGTCACTTATGTAAAAAATAAGGAAATAAGGACCAAAAGTGACAAGTATGAAAAGTTAGAAGTTAGTTAATGGGTCTTCACTCCCATTTTCTTAGGATAAATGAAACTAAGAGAAGATAATAAGATAAATGACGATTTTGATGATGCAAAGGAGATCTAGGGCTTACAAATTGAAGAAGAAGAGCTAACATTCAAAGTAGAGCATCTCTATTAGTGAATTGATGTATAACTTTCTCCTTTCCATCTAGAATTCAAACTTAGGGTTTGGATTTGAACCCCAAATCAATTATGGAGTTTTTTTATGAATTGATGATATATTCATGTATCGTTTAAGTATTTGACCTCCGCTCTTCATTGAATCAAATTCTAAATGATTTAATGGAGAATTGGTTGAGTATTTGAGCTCCACGCTCCATTAATGGTGGAAAAGCTTCATGAACATTGAATTGGATGTATATGAATGATTGGAGGATGGAATTAGTATGAAAGCCTTGCCTAAATCAAACCTCCATTTGAATCCATGACTTCATATAATGAATTTCACCATTTGGAATCATGAATTGAAGAAGATATGTTTAGAGCAACTAGGGAATCCATGAGAGTTTGAAGAAAAACTTCAATTATTGGATGAATTGGTAATAGAGTGACTATGGATAAGAATTATAGTTCATGTATAGTTTATTCGAATGATGGTGGTGAAGTTGTCAAAGTATTTGAAGGATTGTTGAAGCAAAGCTTTGGAAACAAACTTAGTGGTGGTTTCCATCAATGGAATCACTAATTCCAACCGTTGTAATCAAATGAACTGATCACTAAAAGTTGTATTAAGATGTTATAGAATCAATTTTTGAAGTTCAATACCTCATTTGAATGTGTGGGATAAGAACCATAATCATTAAGAGCTTAACGACTAACTAGGATGCTTAGATGTCATTTTATGCTTTCCTATAGTTGTTATGAGATCTAAAGGTCTTAATGTGTCACACCCCCAAACCAAGGATGGCGGAAACGTCCAGGGGTGGAGGACTTCATGTACAGTATCACAACAACATGTATAATAGTGCTCAAAGTAAATACAACCATCATAAATATAATTGAAAAAGTTACACCAAAGTATATGTTTACATGTTTCAAAATCAATTACATTGTGATGATAAAAATAAATTGTTGACGGTTTAACGTCCCATCCTCAAAGCGCTGAAGTTTTCCTGTTTCACTGATTTCCTGAGAATACAAGTAGTTTTGAAAAGTGTCAACAATTAAGTTGGTGAGTTCATAAGAGTTTTGTTTGGAGTAGAAACCGTTTTCCTTTTTAAAAGCGATAGGATATGAATCCAGAAAATCCAATATTTTCTTAGTTAGGTGTAAACAAAATATTCCTATATGATGTGTTGATGAACCCTAGATTGACCTGTAGATTTCCTCTATAATCATCCAGCGTATATAAGTTATAGAAGATTTAAGTCAGATAAAACGTTGAATGTAGTGGGTCTGCCCTAGGTCCACAACCCAACGAGGAACAGGAGATGAGGCGGGCACCACCAATTCTAAGCCAATCCAAACTAAATTCTTGTATGACTCAAGCATATACGCTCAATGATTATAGTTGAAGTCTAACAATACGAAAATCTATTGTGAATATAACCTATACATATCATAGTTCACCGGGGAGTAATAGGGATTAGTGAACCTGAACTATGCATATGATAGCTTATCAAAAGTGATGGTGAATATAACCTATATGATGTGTTGATGTATCCTAGATTGACCCGTAGATTTCCCCTATAATTGTCCAGCGTATATAAGTTATATAAGATTTAGGTTAGATAAAACGTCGAATATAATGGGTCCGCCCTAGGTCCACAACCAAACAAGGAACAGGAGATGAGGCGGGCACCACCAATTCCAAGCCAATCCAGACTAAATTCTTGTATGACTCAAGCATATACGCTCAACGATTATAGTTGAAGTCTAACAATACGAAAATCTATTGTGAATACAACCTATACATATCATAGTTCACCGGGGAGTAATAGGGACTAGGGAACCTGAACTATGCAGATGAATAGCTTATCAAAAGTGGTGGTGATGGTGAGTGTAACCTATACATATCATAGTTCACCGGGGAGTGATAGGGATTAGTGAACCTGAACTATGCATATGAATAGCTTATCAAAAGTGATGGTGATGGTGAGTGTAACCTATACATATCATAGTTCACCGGGGAGTGATAGGGATTAGTGAACCTGAACTATGCATATGAATAGCTTATCAAAAGTGATGGTGATGGTGAGTGTAACCTATACATATCATAGTTCACCGGGGAGTGATAGAGATTAGTGAACCTGAACTATGCATATGAATAGCTTATCAAAAGTGATGGTGATGGTGAGTGTAACCTATACATATCATAGTTCACCGGGGAGTGATAGGGATTAGTGAACCTGAACTATGCATATGAATAGCTTATCAAAAGTGATGGTGAATTCCTTTCTTGTAATTAAGTTCCTAGGGTAGGTGAAACATAAACTATACCTATTATAGTTTATTACTTTGTTTGTAATATGTATTTACCATAACTATACCGATTATAACTAACGCGTTCGTTTGTGGGGGTATAATGGCTTAACTATACTTATTATAGATTATCTTAATCGTCCATAGCGGCAATAACTCTTTTGTAAGTGTAAGACCTTTAATATTGTGTTTGTTATATGAATAACCCTAAACTATACCTATTATAGTTTATCGATTGATTTCGTGGGAAATGAGCATAGGCCTTACTTGTCATAATTTATCAATGTTTATATTTTAATGGATATAGCCTCGTAATATCGTATATATATACATTTGTCATACTTGTGAAGGTGTAAATCCATTTGTTTTCTGATGTATGTCTATGTAAGAATACAAAATTTGTTATATATTGCAACTACACATAATCACATAACGATGTATACCTTGCTCAACATGTTACAAGGTGAAATGAAATTTATTGTGTTTTTCTGTTAATAACATTTTTTGTAACTGTTATTGGAAAAATTGTAGAAAAATCATAAAATGTCCAAATCAGGTTCTGTAACTTCTGAGAGTTTGGAAAATGAGTCTAGTTTGTTCATAATTTTTATTATAATTTTTAATGACCTCTAACTTGGGTGAAAAAGTCCATAATCACAGACTGGTCCGGATTGATGTTTGAAATGATAGGCAGTTTTGTAAAAATCACCATAAATTATAGAAAAATCGTATAGAGATGTGCAAGTAGTCATTTTAAAGCTAAGAAGTGGAACTACATGCACCTAAAACAGTTTTGAAAACAAAAATACTTAAGATGTCCAAAACAGTCCGTGAATGGAGTGAAACTTTTCTGATGAAAGCTGTTAGAAAAATGTAGTTATGTTCTAAGTATTTTAACTTGTATTCCCCCCCTAAAAACTTGAGAAAACATGAAAATGTAGGGGTATGAACTCACCTTAAGTGTTTTCAGTAGGTAAGTGTTGAAGAAGAGAAGTGTTCAACCCAAGAACACTTGAAGAATCACTTGAAGATTCGAAGCTCTAACACAAATATAATGGAGTTTGTGTAAGATATCCATGATTTGAGTGGAAATAATTGGGATAATCATAAAGAGAATGGATTATGCTTACCAAATGTGGAGGAAAAACTCAAGATCAGCCCTTGAATCTCAAATTTCTAGAGAGAGAAAGTGAGAGAGAAAAGAGTTTGATCTTCTTGTGAAATGAGAGCAAATGAGAAAAATGAGGAGAGAGGATGATTATACAACTCTCAAAAACGTGGGGATGGCTTGTGAGGGAGGTAAAAGGTACAAGGTATGGTGGAAAGGAGTGTGGGTGGTCATGGAGTGGGTATGGGGGTTGCTTGCGTCATAAAATAAAGCAAAGTCAACACTCCATCTCTTTGTACTTTACCCACTTGCTTTTAATATTTAAATAAAGATTTTTATGAAAATATGATTAAATTGTGAATAATTAGGGTTTATTATGTTAAAATATGATTTTTGGTGAAAACCCCGCGTTAAAATAATTAAAAACGGGCCTTAAACGTAAAACTATGCGAAAACCGGGAGAAATTGAGCTTCCAGCGAGACCTCTCGGTCCTAGGCCGAGGCTCGGTCCATACTGATGCTGAGTCGGAAACGAAGGCGCGAGCCAGAAGAAGGAGCGAAGGCGAGGGTCCGGTCCGAAGGCTCGGTCCGAAGGCTCAGCAGGGAAGCTTCGGTTCGGAGTTAAGAGGCAAGAATGGCAGAACCGAACGGACTGTAGTGAACTGTACCTTCGGTTCGGTTAGTGAACAGTACCTTCGGTTCGGATCAGCAGCCTTCTTCATCAGGAGGTTTCGGTTCCTAAGAGGGGTTTCGGTTCCTAAGGTCCGTTTTTCGCGTAGACTTCCGTTTTTGGGCTGTTTTCGCCAAATTCGAGGGTCGGGATGCCCCGAGTGATTATAGAAAGTTGGGAGAGATTTCGAGAGAGATTTGAGAGAGATTTCACATACTTAGAGAGATTTGGGAGAGATTTGACATACTTGGAGAGATTTCACATACAAAGAGATATGTGGGAGAGATTTCACATACTTAGAGAGATTTGGGAGAGATTTGACATACTTGGAGAGATTTCACATACAGAGAGATATGTGGGAGAGATTTCACATACTTAGAGAGATTTGGGAGAGATTTGACATACTTGGAGAGATTTCACATACAGAGAGATATGTGGGAGAGATTTCACATACTTAGAGAGATTTGGGAGAGATTTGACATACTTGGAGAGATTTCACATACAGAGAGATATGTGGGAGAGATTTCACATACTTAGAGAGATTTGGGAGAGATTTGACATAAGAAGAGATAGAGTGAAAACGATTGAGAGAGGTTTCATTGGTGACCTTTTTGAGTGTTCGGCTTTGCAATGCAGGGTCCGTAAGTCCCGTTACGCCTTGTTTAAGGATCTTGCATACTCCCGATGAGTATGCAACATTGTTTTATCGGTTTGGCTCGCCACGTACCTCAGTTTTAGGTTAAGGAGATCTAGGTGTACGCACTTTTTGATTTAGGATCTCTCGTTAGAATAGAGAGTTGTTTAGGAGTTACTTATCATAAGCTCTAGCACTTATGGCAAGATGAGTGGACCGGTTTGACTTGTTGACTTTCGTTGACTTTGACTTGACTGAAAATTGACGGTTGTCACATAATGATTAAGTAATCATGAAGATAAGGCTTAACTGAATCAAATATATTTTAATAACACTTATGTAGGTCATTAGGACCTTATGGTAAAGTCTTAAGAAGAACAAAATCAAGGAAGACAAATACGATGCCTTAAGAGGAAATTTTGGTTTAAATGTGTAGTGTTGAGCATTACACGGCCATGTAATGTTTTTCCTTGGCAAAAAATGACCATGTAATGACTCTGAGAGGGAATTACATGTTGGTATAATACCAAGGCAAAACGTTGCACGTCTTGTGTTCTTTTCTAAAAAGGAAAATGCAATCTTGAGTTCGACTTATCTGTTTTGCGTCCCGCTTCTTCTAACATTCCCATATAGGTGTAATTAGACGATTAAAATATAAAAATAACTTTTTAAGAAGTACTAAGGGTATTTTGGTCAATTTAGTAACCAAATGTCGGTATTGTCTATAGGTAGTGTATACGAAGTGTAAAAGGCTTAAGAAGAGAAGAATAGTTTGGATTTTTTCAAAGGTAAGTAATATCGAATACATGTTCCATAAGAAATAAATTTATGATGTTTTTATAAAGAATTTGATTTGCTTTTCCTAAATTATTTTCTCCGTGCTTATTTAAATGTTCGTCTACTTGTGAATCTCAAGAAATGATTTTTATAGTTGTCTTCAAAATGTTATATCTAATAAATATTAGGGACCAATTGTATAATTTTTGTCTTAACAGAAATACACAGGTAAACAATAAAGTATTAAAAGTACATTGTATTGATTTTATTATTAGAAATGATGTACTTTTGTGAAAATTTTAGGTATGAGAAAGAAACTTTGATCACTTCATTGATTGTTGCCTAACTCACAACAATAACAAAGTACGTGGGTTCCAGTTTGGGGTTTGGAGGCTATACTGATTTTTGTGAAAATCTTCGGTATGAGAAAAAACGTTTGTTTGATCATTTTAGTGATTGTTGCCTAACTCACAATAACAAGGGGATTCCAGTTTGGGGTTGGAGGCTTTGTTGATTTATTGACATTTATTATTATTGATGATACCAATGTTATTTTTATATATTTAGAATATATAGGTCTTTTGAGGTTATAGAAAATTAGCGAGCGTCTATTAATTAAATTAATCTAGTGGTGATGATTTTATCACCACCTAGATGGAGTTTGGAAACTTGTATTACAATTTCCATAAAGTTTTACAATTATCACAAACAGAATATGAAAAAAATAAAAAGTTAAGAAATTTGACACTAAACTCATATGGGTATTGTCCAATTTTAAATTCATATTCACTCCGACTTCATACCATGCTTCAAGATGAATTGTTTCAGGCCTCAAAAGACATTGTTGATGCACGCATACTGCATACATAACTACATAAGTCAAATTTTCAATATAATTCATTATTACATTTGATGATTCCGTTTTATTTTGATGATTACAAAATAAAAATCCAACAATTTCACTGGGTGATAACAAAAATTTCATTTATTCGTAGTGATTATACTGAGACACGACATTATTTTATATAATGAAATTTCTTTCCAAATATTGACACTGTACATTTATAATGACAATAATATTAAAATATATTTGTCAAATTGAACTTTTGAAGCGAAAATTTAATCGAGTTCAGAGTCGCGCATGATGTCAACGAAGTATCCTCATGATTTTGGTGATGATTCATGTAATTTTTTGTAAAATCATTTATAATTTTTATAGGAGCTAACGATCACCAAGTTATTTATATAATAAAACTAGGTTATAACCTATGGAAACCACGATTATTATTTTTATAAACATTATCGGTATAAAAAATAAAATAAAATATCAAAAAAATGTAGCTTAATTTTGATTGTAAGAAAACATAAAATAATGTGAAAAGTTAAATAAACATTAATGCAAATTTTGAAACATTTCTTTTATCCAAATATAATTTTCGAAATTTTCTCCTTTCTTTAACGTCCATATTGTTGATGAATCTGCAAAACATTAACATTTAATTAAAAAAAGTAAAAACATAAATGTGTTGTTTTTTTTTTGTAAAGATTTATGTTATAATGAATTATTATTATTACAATAAATATGTAAATATGTAAGTATATGCAAATATAATATCATACTAACAAAATTTGTTAATTTATTTAAGTTTGATCATTGTTTGCATAATTATATGTAATTTTTTTTATTTAGGTTGCATAAATGTTGTACATGATAATTCTATAATTGGGTTGTAACTTAATTTCTTTAGCTCTCACATGGAAAGATGTTCGTATTCACTATTGAGTAGATGTTTGTAAAATCATTTCTAATTTTTATAGGAACTAAGGACCACCAAGTCATTTATATAATACTGCATATCTAGAATATTTATAAATTTGAATGTGAAAAACACTCGGAATCAGGTGATTTGCCGGTGGCAATCGAGATTTGCAGGCGGTTTTTGCCAACGGTGACTTTCTACCGATGAAGAATATGAACGTTGCACCCAATAGGAATAATGTCACTATAGAACAATAAAGTTTTGGGTTTGGTCCGATTTGAACATCTATGTCTTTTTTTGCGCAATAGGCCTCTAACTTTTACTGTGCATGTCAATTAAGCCATTATCGTTAGCTTTTAACGATTCCTCCATTAACTTATTATTCTAAATTACACGAATGGTCCCTATGATTTATTTATTTATTTATTTTTATTAGTTGATCTCTTAACCTATTTTTCACCGGCACCATCGCTCTTTTAACAATATAGCCCCATCCCAATACACCTTTAATCTTGTTTGTAGCTATCCGGAATCCCTTTCTCAAGATCGATCGCACTTCTCTGTGTCTTGTTCTTTCCTTCTTCAAAATCGATCACACCCCACCAAAAATCACAACTTCAAACTAGAAATTGGACCTACACTTTTTCCTGTTCTTGCTTTGATCGAAGATGATCCTCTAATCGATCACCAAAACCTTCCTTGCTCCCACCCACTATTGACTACAGGTATGCCCTTCCTCTTCACCCTTCTAGATACGATCACAACCTCTCTCTTTCTCTCTCTCCCTCCCTCCCTCCCTCCCCCTCTCTCTCTAAAATTGAGTGTAGTTTTTCCTTATTCTCTAGATCAATTAATCACAAGGTATGTTATTTACAATCCAAAGGCTCCCTTTACCTTTCTATTTTTTGATTTGCTTCATATCGAGATCAATACAGGGAACACTGATGGTGGTGGGGGGATTAGGATCAACATGTGGTGTACAGTGGTTCAGGTAGGGTGGAGGAGTCGATGATGGTAGTTTGAAGGCTCGGTGGTGGTTGAGATCAAAAATTTCATCGTTAATATGTACTCATCTGATACATACATTATTGCTTTCTTGATTAACCTTTAAGCTAAATTTTAGTACACGGATGTTGCCAACAAAATGTTTGATATTATGCTTGAGAGAAATGTTGTTACCTGGACTGCCATTATCGGGTGTTATGCTTGATTAGTGAAGGTAAATACCACGTTTCAAATGTGTAAGCAGATGCAGTGTGAAGGAATTAAGCCAAGTTTATTCTCCATAGAAGGATATTTGATTTCTGTTGACTGGTGAGAAAAGGGAATTTGATTCGGGCAAACCAAAAGACGATTTAACGGGAAGAAGATAATAAATTTACACTTTGGTCCCCAAATTTTCATAAATATGGCAGTTTTGGTCATGTAATTTAAACCATGGCCGGTAAGGGACCAACTACGAAAGACATTTAAATCGTATGGGTCATTCATGTAATTTAGATAACTAGTTAACAAAGGAATTCTTAATTGACATGCACATTAAAAGCTAGATGACCTATTGTGCAAAAAAAAGACATAAATGGTCAAATTGGACCAAACCCAAAACGTCATTGTATTATAGTGACATTATCCCCACCCAATATGTCGGGTGGCTATACGACCGTTGGGGTGTAGCCTACTTGATAAAATGCACACACATATCTCCTATTTAATCCACACAAATCACAACCATTTTACTCTCAAAATGCAAACAACCAAAATGCTTTCAGCTCTTCCAAACCAATTGCACTCTTCGGTTACGATTCGACATCACCACCACCTTACCGACCACAAATGCCACAACAAAACCAAATGTTTGTATGTGGTGTTACTTCCTACTATTTTTCATTCCAAATGACACAAGAATTCCAATCTCAACCACCACGCGACGAACACCTACAACCAAAACACGAACACAATTCCAATTCCAATCTCAATTGCCTTTCACACCTTCACCAGAAGATGTTTATGATTGCGGACCCAAATAAGAAGTTTAACCAAAAACAGGAAAGCCCGATCCTAGAATATGGAGTAAAAAAGAAGAACGAAATTAGCGAAGGCATGGGTCGACATATCCAAAGATGGCGACACCGGGAAGAGCCAATCGCACGATTAATTTTTTTTTTGCATGTTATGGAGTGATTTATACGGGTATGGGTTGAGATCCAGATTATCAAATGAGTAAAATAGAAAAACACATGCCACATTCCTAGATGACATGGTAAAACTTTTAAAATCAATGCATGTTTGTGATGTTGTTAAAAATAGTGTTTGGTGGAAGGAACATTGAAAATATGAAGACATTCCGAGATCATAAAAAAGAAGCAAATTGAGTTCATATGCGAGCTCACAAGAAATGTCATTGGACAGTCACATAAGTGTTGATCTTAATGATGATAATGATGACATTGAAGAAATTGAAGCTCCTCGTCGTCCCATGGGTAGGGAAAATCAAAAGCAAGAGGAAAAGGAAAATCAAAAGCGACGTCTTCAAATTCGTCGGTCAGAATAGGGCGGCCAACAAAATCAAAGGAAATAATGGCACAATTAAATACAACCTTGGAGAAACATATGGCACAAACTGTTAGACTCGCAAAATATATGAAAGAAGTTAGGCACCTCGGCCCTGAAGATCAAGAAGCGGGGAAACCAGTCAAAGCGTCGAGTCAGGAAAAATGGAATCTTAAACACAATTGAAATTTTGATGTTTTATTTTTCTAAGTTGTAACATCCTATTTCGAGAAGTTTCTTATTTCGGGATTATGGAAAATAAATGGATCAAGTAGATACATTGGGCTTTCAAAGGAATAGAGTAGACCCTTTTGGATGTGGATAATTTGGGTTAGGTGATCCAATCTCGGTTTGTGTTTTGGAATCAAAGGGGTAAAAAGGGAAAAGTGATGTTTCAGACTCATTTCTTGAGTTATGTATCTCAGTTTGGTGTGTTTTAAGTCAAAGGAAATTAGATAGGATTGTGGGGCTCTTCAATACCTTTCTGTGCATATAAAGAACGTCGACAATAAAGTTGGGGTGAAGAAGTTTTGATCGTTGGTAGTTAGGATGAGAATGGGAATTGGTGTGTATGTTGGGTATACATGGCATGTATACTGGGCGTACATCATTAAATATTATGTGGTCATCCTTAAGTAAGCTAGGCGTACATGGCATGCACATTGGGAGTACTTATGCAACTCCCAAACCCTAATGTTTGGGTCTTGGAGCCTATTTAGAGACCTTAACCTTGGAAACCCTTCATATATTCAGCCTCCATCCTATAAAGCAGTCCCCTCGAAACCCTAGCCCCATTTGTAAGATTCTTGAGCCCTTTGAGTGATTTGGTGTGCTTTTGGTGCATATTGAAGAAGAAGGAGCTCATTGAAGAATTGTTGGTTCGCTTGGAGCTTGTTGATCTAGACCTTGCTCATATTGATCATTCTTCTAGAGGTATAATGTCTCAATCTTTATGATTCATTCCTTAGATCTATTTTAACTTAGGGTTTTGGATTATTTTGGTCCCATGGGTTGATTTTTGTGAGTAAAAGTTACTCCAGAAGCTTAGGTTAGCATTTATTGATTTTTATGAGGTCCCTATTGCATAAAAATCGAATCTTGTTGGGTATATTGCTTCCATGCATGAATCATTGGTCCTTTAGTGAAGTTATGAATCTATGGATTTGGTTTGGACTCCATTAAGCCATGAAAAGTCATAAAGTCAGGAACTTTATGACTTAGGTCGTCCATAAGAGTTAGATCTGGGTGTTGGTTGTTTCATCTCAAGCTATTAAGAGCTTAATGCAAAAGTTGGCAATCTGCTCGAGTATGTTGGACGTACACTTTGGGTATGCTGACTATAGTGGGTTTTGACCCGTTCCTTTTTCTGTGACCAATCAATACACTAGGCGTAAGGGTATGGTACGTTGGGCGTACTCCTCGAAGTCTTTATGGGCCATTAGGGGTTTTGGGTCATGATTTGTTGGGTTAAGTATTGGAAGGGTAAAATGGTCTTTTACCCTTAGTAACATGGATTATGTTTTAGACCATTGATTATGGGTTATTACCCTAATTATTTCTTAGGTATGATTTTTGGATATGTTCATTGTGAGGAGCCTTGTAGCAGCAGCGCGTGTGTGATTCAGTTATCTTCAGATTGAGGTGATTCTCTACACTATACTCGTAGGTTGAAGGTACCAATGTTGGCCTACTATAATGTGTGATGTAAGATGTTAGTTGTCTTTGTGACTCTCACATTGTATGTTAGGTTGGGCCCATTGGTATGCATGTAGGGATGGGGCCATTTAAATGAGTGGGCTAGGCTTATTTTATGTTGGGCTAGGCCCATTGTATGACAGGCTAAGACCATTTGTATGTTGGGATGAGCCCATTGATTGGCTAGGCCCATTATTATGGGTTGGGCCCAATTTACAAGCTAGGCCCAATGATATGTATGGTATTTGGTATTATGAGGGATCTCACTAAGCTTTGTGCTTACAGTTATGTGCTTATGGGTTCAAGTACTTCCAGTTGCAAAGGGAAGGGCCCGGAGTAACTGCATAACATCCCCAATGTATTCTGCATTGGCTATTTATGAACTTTACTTTGATGATAAAATGATTTAATTACTGTAACTAGTTTTGGAACAACTCAATTGTTTGGTTTAATTGTTTTTAAAATAAAAAATTTACTCTGAAATTTTGAAACGTGAAAAGTTGGTATTAGAGACTTGGTTTGAGGGGTTCAGCCACACTCTCGAGTGTGACTGAACTCAAACTAAGGAATTGGCAATCTTTTGAAAGAAAACAGTTTTCTAAAACATATTTATAAGGAGAAATGGGGTGTGATGCGTTAAATCATCCGAGCTCAAGTAAATGATTCCCAGAATACACATATATGATGTTATGTTATATGCCATGATAATTGCATGCTACATTAGGGCTAAGGATCCGCTCAGGATTACATGATAGAATGCTTGGAGAGATATCTTGATATACTCGTCACTTGAGCTTTTAGAATTGTATGTTAGAAAGAAATTCGATGTTGGATAGATTGACTTGAATAAGTGATGCCCTAGTTAGATTTTTTTGATGCCCGAATGCTGCTTGCTCTATGCTTTTTGGGACTCATAATAATGTGAATTAACTATTAAATGAATATGTTAAATTTCATGTTGTGAAGGTTAAATAATCTCAGAGTGATTGATTTGAACCTATTGCACAACTCTTATCTAAGTCCAACCGCTGTAGGGATGAGACTTTTAGTCAAAGGATCATCTAAGCTTTATGGCATGTGATTGTATTCTTGAAGTAATTAATTGACATTAGTGGGAGTTCTTCAACAGTCGATGGCAGGGTGAGGTCGAGAACCTTGGAGAGCCTAGAAAGTGTTTAGTGGGTTTAAATGTGATGTTTAGCGAGTACTTGGAGTACCATTTTGAGAATGTGACTTAGAAGATTCGGGATAATTCTTGAGGAAAGTATGGATAGGTGTGGAAGGTAGTATTGGGCTCGTACTAATGAAAGCACAAGAACGATACTCGAATCAAGGAAGGTCACGAAGATTCTAGAAAGCTTGTGAGATGAGGAATTTTGTTGGTATGTTCGGATTATTATATGGTTGATTTTCAGAATGGCGATGAGCATGCGTGGAGGAGGTTCAAGTTCTGGTTCAGCCTCAGGTGCTGGTTCTGAGCCTTTGATGAACGGATGTGGGAGTTCATCTTGTCGGAGATTACCCGCTGTATTTTGGAGCAGACTCATGTGGTCTTCGGTACGGTCAAGGAGAGGATCATGAAAATTTGGACGAGCGTCTAGCTGCGTTCCACACTTAAATTATGTCTATTGTGGGAGCTTGCACTTTGTCCTTCTGCTAGTTCCATGCTTATGGAGCTCCCAAGTTCTTTGGGGAGAAGGACCCTATTGCTAGTAGAAGATGGTTAGCAGATTATGAATACTTTTCAGACAAGATTCATCCCCAAGGGCATTGAAGGTCAAATTTGCATCTTGTCTTCTGAAGGACATAACTCGTGCTTGGTGGGAGGAGGTTGATTTTGCTTTGGCAGAAAACGCTATTGAGATGATGAATTGGGATGAGTCTATGACCCGGTTTAGGGCGGAGTTTGCACCAACCATCAAGGTGCATCAATTGGCGAGGGAGTTTCAGGACCTTCACCAAACGACTGAGACAGTTGTAGAGATCACTTCCAAATTCAAGGAGAGAGCCTTATTGGTTCCACATTACACTACGGATGAGGAGATGAAGAAGATGAGGTACCATGATATGTTGTGGAACGATATTAGGGAATTTGGAACATCTTTTAGTTATTTCAATTTTTTTTATTTAGGTTCTTTTACATTTATCATATATAATATTTACCTTTTAACTATCTTAAAAAATATACATTGAATTTTTTAAAATTTATTTGATATTTTACTTTTAGGTTTTAAATTTTACAGTATAGTTTTAAGTTTATTTCATATATTATTTTTGGTAAGGCATTTAACACTATATTGATGTCAACAAATTAAGTATGTCACACACACAAATATATATATATATATATATATATATATATATATATATATATATATATATATATATATATATATATATAATTTAAGAAGTCTTCCGTTTATGATAATTTTTATAATTAACAACATTTTTTGGAACAACAATCTAACATACTCCTAAGCTACTCCAAGTTCCACATATGTCATAGGGACTTGAACCCTTAACCTCAAGGAGGGAGGATAACACCTCATACTAATGGTGTAACAATCCAAAAATGTTTGACGTTAGGTTTTTTGTTACTCGGATGTCAAGTGTTTTAAATTTATTTTGATTTTAGAAGTATAAATGAAATAAATTAAATTCAAAGGGGTGTTAATTATTACATAAAGAATTAATCGAAATGTTTAAAAGGATATACAATTTAATTAAATTGATTTGGGGGAGGGGATATAGAGTAAATTTAATTTATTTAAAAGGTTTAAAAGACATCGAAGGGCTTAAGTCTCATTTTAATAAACTTAATTTGTCAAGTCATCTAGGGTTGGGGTAGAAGGTATAAAATGCTAAAAGTGGAGGGATTAAGCTGCAAAATTCACCTATTAAACCTCCTGGTGATATGCGTTAATGGGTTATGAGGCTTTAGGAGGCCCAGATGTTTTTTTCCTTGGTTTTTACATGAAAATGATAATGCATCCCACTCAATCGTTATGGGTTATGGAGGGAGTGTTGATCAGTAGGAGGAAGAAGATAATAGCGATGAGCGAGCGAGAGGCAGTGATAGAATAAATAGATATAAATATATTACAAGAGGGAGAGAGAGATAAACCCAATGTTCTAGTATTCGGATTTTGTGTGATCGATCAGTGGAAAGAAAGGAATATGAAGAATCGAGCGTGAAGTTGGAAGATGCGGGGAAAGAAGTAGTGAGGCAAGAGAAAGGGAGAGCTCCATGGGTTTTGCTTGGGATTGTTCAATTGGTTCAAGTTTTTCTAGAAATTAATAATCCATTGGTAAAAAAATTTCCTTCTACGTTGTGTGTTCATGCTTCAATTGGTAGTGAATTGGTAGAAGTTATGAAGTCAATTGCTTTCCTTTTAGTGTCAAAAGTTTTGTATTTTTTCACACCAATTCATGTGGTTTATTGTGTGTGTGATTTCCTGCATAAAAGACCATGTTTTAAACCATTCACAAGGTTCTCAAAATAGCCCAAGTGTCTTGATATGTGGCTTAAAGGTGGAGAAAACCTAAACCCTAAGTGTGTTTTCTCTTATTAGCATCATAATTTCATTTTTCCCTTTAAAGAAATGTACTTTTGGTCATGGTTTGAAGTTGGAGTTATCTTTTAACTCAATGAAGTGTTGCTACTATTAAGAGCTTAATATACAGCTTGGGGGCATTTTTATAATGACTTCATGGGTTAAGATGTCATTTAACTCTTAAAAGTTAAAGTTGGGAAATAATATGAAATGACCTATTCTGCTCCTGTTTTATAAAAATATAGAAAAATCACAGAAGGTTGGATTTAGGATCTGTCAATCCCTAAATTTCAGGTTTTAAGTCTAGTATGTTCCTCATTTTTCTCTTGACCTGGATGGTAGTTCTAATTGGGATGAAAATCGTATTTTTACTGACTAGTTAGAAATTAGTTGCATCGATATCCCATTTTGTAAAGCCTATAGTAAATTTTAGAAAAATTGTATCGACCTGTACAAGTATTCCCTTGAAAGCTAAAAGACTTAACTATTGGAATATGGAAAAATATTGTAACTTTTTCAGGCTTTGGCGGTGTTAAAGTGGCTCTGATCAGACCGTTGTTTCGGGTCAAAATCTAGAAGTTTGTCTATATGGTTAGGGTATAGAATAGCCATTTTTAATCTTGATTACTTTTATAGGAGTGTTGCAAGGCGACTTAGTGTGATTGATTTTGTCTATATGGTTAGGGTATAAAATATCCGTTTTTAATCTTGATTACTGTTATGGGAGTGTTGCAAGGTGACTTGGTGTGATTGAGTTTCTGAGCTGCAGTTTTCCTCACTAAATATGCATAAGTCGAAAAGTACATTTCATATACGGATCGTTGATTCATTTTATGTCTAAATTATCCATTGTTTTGTATTTAAATATGATGAATTAATTTGATATGCTTATTTGTTAGTTTCCATGTTGAAGGTGTAAATTGGTATTTGACTCCATTATGATGATTATGATGTTTATGGTATGGTAGAATAAATTTGATTGGAATGATGATAGTTTGTTGTGCTTTTGTGACATGTTGATGAATTTGGTGAATACTGATGATATTAATTGATTGTATGAAATTGCATGCTTAATATGATGATTTATTGACTTTTACGAAGCGTTGTGTGGTGGGTTGGGTAGTTTATGACACTTGCCTTAAACCCTATCTAGATACTTTTGGTGACATACTAGGTTGAAAGAGGATCTATAGGAATGTGATTAATCCATTGAGGTGTAAGTCGCCCGATCTATCTAGAAGATCCTACGATACATGGTACATGTACACTATCACTACATTGTTCGTGGGCTGTCGTGGTGTGTTCCTACCAAGGAGGAAAAATACAAACATCATGGTGGATTAGGAGGTATTATGTGATGGGTTTTGAGCATAACTACATTCCTATGTGATCATGCAACCCTAATTGTTCTGGATCTAAGTTATTCTCTATTGAACATGCAAATACAAACTCCAAAGCAATAACCCTATGAACTAGCATACAATTTTCGAAATTCACATATGAAATTAGGGTTATGAAGTTACCTTGCTTGTTATATAGTAATAACAAGTATAATCCTTTCTTGATCTTGACTTTGAAAGCCTAGTGCCCCAAGTGTTGCACCTCTAATGGAGTCACAAACATCCAATGCAAAAAATGACTTAAGAGAGAGGTGAAAATCGGCTACTCTAGGGTTTCATAAAGCCCAGGGCCGAATTCACCATGTATAGGGGTCCTTAAATAACTGTGGCTGCTAGGGTTTTCAGGTGGAAACCCTAATCCTTGCATAGGCTCCAAGAAGCCCATGGACCTCTCTTTTGGAAGGCCTTGGACGATTTCTATAGGGCCTCCTTATAGAAATTCGTTTACCCCATTCCAAGGGAGTCCAGTAGCCCAGTTTGCAACTATCAATGATTTGCAAAACAATCCCTCCATTATCAATCAGTTCCTTTAATCCCAAAATTAATATCAAATTAATTTCTGATCAATTACTAATTAATAATATGATTTCCAAATAATATATTAATTTTATAATATATTAATAACATCGTTCTAAGTACCAATTTATTATTCATATAACAAATCCTAGTCTCTCTCTCCTCTAGTCATCATATCAAGTTGCATGAGTGAAGGCAACCATAAAGGACCATGCTTATAATCAAATCAAGTACATACCAAATATAGTTGTGGGCTTAGACACGTAATGTAACAGTCTCCCATTTGGATAAGTCTAATAACTATTATTGCAAGTATGACTTCAGAATCTGATTAGCAATCATATCTCTCAAAAGTCGTTGTCGAACTCTGATCTTATCAGTAATGTGTCCTTTATATAAGGGATCAAATATTCCTCCATTCTATAAGATATCTTATGGACATGAGACATGGATCAGAATCATTCTTTCTGTCCAAGGTTTGTTTCCTGACTTCCGATTTATAACGACTGACTTAGACTACAATTGAACACATCAACTAGTCCAGGCTTGGCCAAACTCTTAGGTGTCATCACTAAATCATTGAGGGCCCCACATATATCGCTTCTATCCTAATTTGGGTAAAAGGAACGGATAAAATTCAACTTCATATGCTTGCACAATTTACTCATCAAATCACACACAACAATACGTTTTATAACATCAGGTTACTGATGCCTTTACGTATTATCAATGCATAACCAACTTGTAGACAACAACTCATATGTCTCCATTTTAAGAATATAAGATATTATCGTCTCACAATCACTCGTGATACAATCCATGAAGTGATTCAAATGAGTGTGGGTTTAATCCAATAATCAAATTCTTATTTCAGGAGTACTCATGAACACTGCATCAAACATTTACTATGCCTAACAGGTAGACAATCTACAGTCAGATTCATGACAGTCTTGCCTCATTACTTACTTCTAAAGTGTGATCGACTATGGATGTTTGAATAATCTTATTATTTGGGAAGTAAAACATGCGAAGTGAAACACAAGGACAAACTAATTCAGTATGGTCTTAAACTTTGAATATAAATAAAACACTTATTATTTAATCACCATATAAATTAGACCTTATTCATTGTATAATGTTTTGAACGATCAACTTAACACTTGAATTAAAACAATAGTCATACCATGATCCAAGCATGCACACTATGTTTATCTATGGCCCTTTCATTGTGAAATAGATCAATTGAACATATTTCCAATGATGCTCATTTCACAATTCCAAATCCTTATTACATGTGTAAGAATACCAAATTCTTGCCACTACTAAAATCTGCTAGAGTCTAAACTTACATGCAATGATCCTTTTGTAATGTCGAGGTTCCAAAGTCACAGAGACTTGACCAATGATATTACAAAACATTCCATTGATATTGTTACAAGTAAATTTCCTAGAAATGAAGTCACACATTCAAGGTACATTCCTTGAACATCCTTCTTGCATAAAAGTTTCTAACTCACATAGATTCTTAACATCCAACTCTTATTATGGAAACATTTCCATAATTGCCATATGAAAATCCATTCTAAATAGAATCCTATCTATTTAGAATTATATTAATATGGTCCATCCATTACTATACTTCCAACTATCCGCAACCAACCAATCTTCGGTAAACCTTAGATTATCCTTGATAGTTGTTTAATATCTTTAGTCATACTCGGTTCTGGTCCTTTTCCCTCTTAATGCGCTACGCATTTGGAAAAAACAGAACATGAAAATATTATAGCATATGCAATCGATCCTATAACCGAAGCATATGTGATATGATTCATAATGTCTTACATAAAGACATGATACTTGACCAGTCTTTTGCTATAATATTTCCATATATAGAATTTCCTATGTTGAAACATTTCAACATGATATTTATATAAGTCCATGACTAAGTTCCATTAAAATTTCAATCTAAGCTTTTAGATTTGAAATGAAGTACAAACACCCTCTCCCTTAGATCTTTCTATAGCGCAAACAATTTCCAAATTCAACAACTTTGCAAATTTAGAACTTTGTTTCCTATAAATAACATTGCTAACTTGCAACGCTTAACATAATAATCACGCTCCCACTAGCATAACAATTATGTTCTTAAAAGCATAACAATTATGCTCCCACTAGCTTTGACATGTACCCAGGAATCAACTGGACTTCTAGAAATCAATACTTATTGACTTTCTTACAGAAGTTTAGATTTTTGATACGTGATGCTTCGATAAGTCTCTATCTAGACTTCTTAAGCTCATACACCATTCATTAGATAACTTATGTGTGTGTCTAATCCCTTTCAGGACTTATAACAATAAGTCCTGAATGTTCAAACTATTTGTCATTTCTCACAATTCGAACTATGAAAAGGGATGCCGTAATCATACTCGAATTTGAGAATGCAATTACCACAACTACTGACACTAATTCTTCAAAATCTACCAGTGAAAGCGTTTTCTCACAATCATTTTCATGAAGTAAAGAGAAACCTCTTACCACTTAGATTTTATGGTGTATGTGTTCCTATCCATGTGAATTCGTCCTTTCTAACCACTATCATAAGACAAGGTTTATGATAAATTTAAACTCACATAGATTGAACTTGCCTACTTAATTTCATGCCATCTGGCAGCACAAGGACCTACCATTGCTTCCAAGTTATTGAGCAGCTCACCCATACAGATCAATGTACTTTCACTGATCAAGGTGCTTTTACCTTATGTGATCAGATGAGAACTCATAGAACTCACATGCATAATTTACATAACTGGAATGACACAGAAATAAGAATATGCCAACACAATAGGTTGTCAACCTCAGGTCGTGTGCTAGTGATTACCAAAAGGTTTATTCTTGATTAGTTCTCGAAACTATTCAAGACCATTAAGACTCCCACTGACCTCTTGACATATAAGATTCTCTGTCAAGGAACATTCCTTGACAAAAAAATATTCAAGAGTTAGTGCGTGTTCTTATCAACAAAACACTTCATACAATTGGTCTTAGTTGATCTTTGTTTTAGCCTAAAACATCACAACTACCAATTTGAAATTCGCAAGAGTAAGAAACATTTCTACTCCACATTTCATGAGGTGTTATAAACCTACTTAGAACATGTCACTCAAGGTAAAACTTGGAGTAACTAGAGTATGACTCTAAGACTCGATTTTGGAATGAAGTATGACTTATCTTCTTGATTAACCATTTTAACGATTACCGATTCCTCTTCTTAGTCATGTAAATGCACTAAGGTGTCCTTAGAGGACCAATTGTGACATGGTTCCATAATCATTAGGATGATCATAAAACATGATACCAAAGTGCTCCCCTTTCCTTTCGGATTGGAGAAACTTTTATCTTTCTGCCTAGTTGATTCTTCTTATTCATTTTGCTATACTTTGAAACTTTTCAAGGTATTAGAATTATACGTAATCTTATAAGCATAACCATGTCTAATAAACCATTAGTAAATCATGATGAATAGCCTTTATCATCCTTTGTGGTGGATTTGATCAGTGCACATCAATGTGTACTAGATCCTATAGTTTTTCACTTGACTCACATATACATGTGAATAAGGAATTAGTCTCATTTTCTCAAAGACCAAGAGTCTCATACATTACACAATTCAAATCGTATGATTCCAAGTTTCTATCCAATTGAAACTTGGGTGATGAGAATCCTTCCTCACTTGGCAAATTACCACACTACCACAAGCGATATAACTAAGAATCAAATCCCTTTTTCAACTTGCTAACAATAGAAATATATAAACACCAATTTTCCATAAATGCCATTGCAAGGAAACATAAAGTAAATAAAACAATTTTATTAATAATGTGTGGAAAACTTATCCTTACAATGCAAGTACAAAATGAAAACTATGTTACTAAATATTCCTAAGCAATCTATCATAACTCCTAAGTAGCAGCTCAAAAATATGATCATCGAACCATGCGACCGAAATCCATTTCTTCACGATCAGACTCAACTTACTCTTCTTTTAAGCTTCCTTCCTTTTCTTCGATCCTACAAAAACATCAAAATGCAATCTTATCACATCATATATTAAGAATCTATAAATACGAACTTAAGAGAGTTAGATAGTGGATTTACCTGAAGTAGAGTCATACAATTTGACTTTACTATCCTTGCGATCTTTTAGGTAGATACAACAGCTTCACATCCAATGCCCATTCTCTTGGCAATAGAAACATATAGACTCTTTGGGAATGACACATGGGACTATCTCAAAACATGCCTTTCTCTTATGATCAAACGTTTCAACCATGGCCGATTTCTCTCCTTTAGGAGGAGAAATCATTTACGGACTATCACATTTGCCATAACCAATGTTCATAGAAATTTGGGAGGTAGATCTTTCAGACAAATCTGCTTAACAGGTGCGCGAAAGCATTGCTGCTTCAGCAACAATTAGCAAATAGGTCAGATCAATAAGGGTCACGTCGTGATCTGTCATATAGTAGTCTTTAACAAACTGACCATATGACTCGGGACGTGACTGAAGAACTAAGTCAACTGCCAGCTCCTTTGGAAAAATGACACCCAACACTCCTAATCTGTCAATGTACGACTTCATGTTTAGAACATGTGCGCATACAAAGTTTCCATCTTTATGTTTGCATGCCAATATGGCTTGAGTCAACTTGAACTTTTCAAGTTGACAAAATTGTGGGTCAGGGAGAATTACTGGAGGAGGTGGCGGAAGAGAAGTATGCTTTCTGGTTCCATCAATGCATGAAGAAGGGATTGATCTTTCACCTTGATTGATACGTGGAACATCATCTTGAGAAGGAAACCTTTTCCAAAGGATTGAGGAGAACCATAGTTGTCAAAACTAGACATCTACAAAAGGGGAGAAGCTCAAGTTAGTTGATTTAGTCCTTAATATAACACCCAAAGGAAATATTAAGGCTAGGACCCAACACAATAATTCACAACTTGGAAGAGGGATGCCGTAATCCAATTGTAAATTATTTGAAGGTAGGTAAATGATGATTTACCAATTCCACCACAAAAACAAAATTTTAAATGAATTAGGTTTTAAATGAAATTCCTAGATCTTTTGAGATTCATTGAACTTTTCAATTGCATGTTTAATCTCGATTATGCCCTTCAAATTTGTGACTGGGATACCGAGGATCACAAACAAGGTGTGAATAACCATGCAATTCAGCTTGGTACTCTCGATGTCATTTATCATTTAATTGATGTGCCGGTTAACCACACACTCTCCGTCAATCAATGATAATTTATGAGCTACCCATTACCATACTTCATTATTAGTGTGCCGGTTAACCACATACGCTCCACTAATGACCAATAAGGTGCAATGTGCTATTTCATGGATTAGCATCAAATTCACATTTTTCCTAAAGTAACTAAGATTGGGAATTCATAAAAGGTTTAGTTACTTTGTATGTTCATTATACTTTTAATGAGAGCTTAGTGTCCTATCTTACCTGTTCGGCTAACGATCCTCCACTGGTCAAGGGTGCAGTGGGTAAGAGTAGATACCCAATGGCGGTCATTTTACAGGATGCTTCCTTAAGCACCCCTTATAGACCAACTTCGTGAATGAGGCCTACTAACGATAAGACTGACCTTTTCTTATACATATACATATATATATATATATATATATATATATATATATATATAAATTTTTAATGTTATAATAGTGTAAGGGTGTATTTTAAACTTTTAAAATACTAAGTGGTTTAATAGGACACAATCTCATTAATCATGCCATTGATTAATGAACGGATTTGATAGGACATAATCTCATTAATAAGTTTAATGATATAAAGTAACTAGACAATTTCTAAAATCCTACTCTTAGTTACTTTAGGAAAAATATGAATTTGTATGCTAATGCATGAAATTGCACATTACACTTTATAAGTCGTTAGTGGAGCGTGTGTGATTAACCAGCACATTAATGGGGGACTAACAAAGAGTGGTAGTGGGTGTCTTGAAAATTATCGTTGATTAATGGAACGTGTATGGCTAATCGGCACATTAAAACGAGATGTTAAATGACATCGAGAGTGCCAAACTAATTTGCATGGTTATTTACATCTCGTTTGTGATCCTCGACATCCCAATCACAAAAGTGAGAGCATAATCTGAGATTAAACATGCCATTGATAAGAATCAATGAATCTCGAAAGATCTAGGAATTTCATAAGATTGAAATTGGTAAAAGCCTTACCTACCTAAAATAGATTCAAATTTGATTACGACATCCCTCTTCAAAGTTCGATTTGAAAATATGGATCATAGCCTTAATTTAAATTTATGGGTTAATAATTAAGGATTAATATCAACTAACTTGAATTCTCTTTTCTCCCTTTATAAATGTCAAGTCAACAAAATAATGGTCTTCCTGATTCTTTTGGAAATGATTTTCCTCTTCCTTCTGAAGATGATCTTCCACATTCATATCAAGGTGAAAATGTTTTCTCTTCTTCTGGAAATGGTGAAACTAGACATCATACTTCTTTAACTCTTCCACATCTGTCACAACTGGAAATTTTGTGTCATGTAATCTAAACATTCAAGTTAATGTGAATCAAAAACTTCAATCAAATACATTATACAAGTACTACAAGTAGTCATCAAACAATTGGAAAAACCTAGAAGTTCTTGTTAAGTCTATTTTGGACTAGAACTTCCTTATTGGATCCAAATGGACCAATAAGCTTCCAATTGGACTATCATGGGCTTAGAACCCTAATGGGGCTCTAATTGGACTCACATCTATTTATTTCAATATTATGAGCCATGTTGGACCTAGAATGAAATAAATTAATGACTACGAACCATAATTAACCTAATTTGACCCTAACAAGTCATAGAAATCACATTTAAATTTATTTGGACCAAAAATACTCAACTTAACCATGAAAATTGGGCTTAAGTATTTAAGGCCCAAACACCCTCATTTCCTCCATTATTCTCGGCCCAAAAGCTCAAGCCCAAGAAGAGGGTTGACCTTAGTGTGCCACCTCCTTATTGTCTTGTGGATCTCCATGCAAATCCATTCCATGTATCCATGCACATCACTTCATGTCTATATCTCCCTCTCTCTTCTTGAACTCGGCCGAGAGCAACACCACACACACACACACAAAACACTCACAAACTCTCTCTAAAATTCACTCAAGACTTCTTCCTCTTCTCCATCCAAAATCTCGAAAATTAGGAAGCATTCAAGGAAGTTCTTCCACAAAATCATCATCTAAGGTAAGGTTTTGCTTGGATCTATGACTTGTATTCCTTATTTATCAAAAATCTCTTCCTAATCCATGCAAAAATCATGATCTTGCACTCTAGAAACCCCATAAACTCGAAAATTTCATCAAGGAGTGCAAAGGCCAAAAATCACTTCATTTCTTCCAATCTTTCTTCAAAAACCGAATCAACACCCAAGGTGAGCTTCATACCCCCTATTTTCTGTTTTTATGATTTTTGTGGGGGGGGGGGGGGGGGGGGGGGGAATACAAGTGAAAGTGTAGATCTATATGTGTTTTGTATGCCTTGTATGATTTCCATGCTTATATGTATGCATTTGTGTGTTATAATGTTGGATCTAGCCATAAAACCCCTCAAAACCGAGATATATCTTGTGTGAAATGATTTTAGCTTCAAATATATTTCTACATACAAAGTGTTTCAAGAAAAATGGCTAAGTGGTTTAGTAACAATTTTCTTTGGATTAAAAACACAAATTTTGGGCCTAAAATGTGAAAAATACAAAATTAAGGGTCCAAATTGGCATATCACGAATTCTACTGGATGAAGTGTGCCAAAACAGTTTCCATAAATCAATTTCTGGAAATATACTCATTTAGGGGATTAAAAACATAAATTCCAAGCTTAATGGGCTAAAAATGACATTTTTGGCCCAATGAGGCCCATTATGCGAATTTTTCTGTTTTGGAGGGCCAAAACTGTGATTTTCTGTAAAACAGTGGACTATAAGTGTTCCAAATCCTTTTCAAAGGTTTAAAATGCTTTTTAAATTTAAAAAGGGCCAAAGTTGCAAAAACTTTCCAATGTGGGCCAAAATTGTCAAAGTTGCGAAAAGAAGGGATTAAAACCGAGAAAACTGCATTTTCAGGGACTTAAACTGTTTTCTATGAAAAATATGCTGAAAAATATTAATTTCAATAATTTTTGGTGTTAAAATGTCAAGAAAATTAGTTTAAGGACCAAACCGGGAAGTATTTAATAAAAGGGTTGAAAATGTAAATTTTACAAACAATGAGGGGCTGGAAACAGAAAAATTTCAAGGCTAATTCAATATACACAATTTGATCAAATAATGGCACCGCGGCTTTCGACGAAATACAATACATTACAATACCAAAAGTCGTTGTTAAACGAATTGGCTCGGTCTCGAACCAATAGAAATGTACAACTACTAACACTACGACACTACTACACTACGATTCATACAAATAACGTTTGGGAACTTAGCTTACATACGAGTGTGCATAGACGTCTACGCACCATCTTCGGGCCCCAAAAGTGTAAAATCTTGCTTGTTGGGCCTAGCTAGCCCAATGACCTGATCTTAAGGCCCGAAGACGCATATTTTCTACGAAGTGTTGAGTTTCACCGACTTGGCACAACGTAGAGGGACTTTCAATGGCTTGTATACCACTGGTCCCCAAGGGTCCTTGGTATTGCTAGAAAAGTCTGCATATTTTGCGAGGCGGGTCGGGGACCCCTCGTACGCATATTATCCCCAACCGATTAATAAAGTCATCGAGGCCTTCGTGTCCTCTTACTCTTCGGATGTGGGACGACACATAGTCAGGGCGGCTGGATAACATGATTTGTACGAACGACGCCTTCGGGATCGTTAGTATTACTATGAACTGGGCGTTTGTGTAATGCGGGTTTGTAGTAAATAATCATGCTCAAAAATAATCCAACGTCGCCTGGGAATGACACTCCTATCTTTGTAATAGTTTCAACGCAACTTAACGGATATCAAAGGATTAGGAAAACATCGGGTTTTCCTAGGTTTTTCAAACATATCGGATTCGAAACGCATATAATTTTTAATAAACAATTTTCACAAGTACAGAAACAAACAGGCATACCTATGGATCTTCACAAACATTTTCGAAAGTTTTTCATTTCAGAAAATATCGGATTTTCTGGTGGTTTTCAAACAATACAAACATTGGATTTCAAACATTACTTATGAACTCACCAACATTTCATATGTTGACGTTTTTCAAAATACTTGTATTCTCAGGGAACCAGTGAATCAAGGGAAATCATATTCAGTGACGGTTGCAGTTTATCTATGTATGAATTGAACAATTTAATTTTTGGGAATGTAATGTTTAACCAATGAATTTCATGTAAACGCTACTGGTTGTACTGTATTGATGAATGGCGACGAATGTTGTTATGTTTCATATATATTCAATGTTATGGTATACAATTGAGTCACGACAGCCCCCGGACGTTTCCGCCGTCTGGTTCGGGGGTGTGACAACATCCTTCAATGACTCTCCCCACGTCACGTTTTCCTCGAATTGAAAGATACGAAAAATACTCAAGCCCTATTGGCATGTAAACATCGAGTTGGAAATTCTATGTGTACGCATGTTCTGGAAATGAAATCGTACATTGACAAATTTGATAGAATGGGTATTGTTTTCCCAAGGGATCAAGCCATTGATTTGGGTCTGCTTTCACTTCCTAAGTCATATGGTGAATTCATTGAGAACTTTCATATGAGGAATATCGATATGACCCAAATGTTGATTTTTGCTGAAGCAGAAATGCTTAAGAGCACAAGCGAAGAAAATGTACTTGAAGCATCTAATTCGAAAGATTCCATGGACGTTGATGATGGTAACAATGGTGGTCCAGAAAAGATTTCTCTTCCAATGGAAAGGGATCAACCAAGGTCAAACTGTTTGATCTTATGGTAAAGAGAAAGGCTAGTTCTGAGATAGTTCCATATGCTAACCCTAAAGAGTCCATATGTTTCTATTGCCAATTGAAGGGATATTGGTTGCGAAGCTGCCCAGACTACTTGAAAGATCTTAGAGATAGTAAAGTCAAGTCGTGTAACTCTACTTCAGGTACATCCATTATCTAACTCCATATCCTAACAAGTCCTTTACATGATGTGATGATCACATTTTGATGGTATTACAGGATCTAAGAGAAAGAAGGAAGCTAAAGAAGAGTGAGCTAACTCTGATCGTGAGAGATGGATTTCAGTCACATGGTTCAATGATCAGAATTTGGAAGCTACTGCTTAGGAGTTATGATAATTTAATAGATTGCTTAGGAAATGTATAGAAACATAGTTTTCGTTTTATCATTGTAAGGACAAGTTCTAATTTTCGTTTATTATCAATAAAAGTGGAATTTTGGTTTATCTAGTTGGCTTACTTTATATTTCCTTACAATGACATTTATGAAAGTGTTGGTTACATTTCTATTATTAGCAATGTTAATTTGGGATTTAATTCTTATTATATCGCTTATGGTAATGTCATAATTAACTAAGTGATAAAGATTCATCACCCAAGTTTCAGTTGGATAGAAACTTGGAGTCATGCAATTTGAATTGTGTGATGTATGAGAATCTTGATCGTTGGAAGTTTATGACTAATTCATTGATCACATGTTTATGTGAGTTAAGTGAAGGACTAATGGATCTAGTACATATTGATGTGAACTATTCATATCCACCACAAAAGATGATGACTTTATTCGTCATGATTTACTGATGCTTCAGTAAACATGGTTGTGTTTATAAGATTAAACATAATTATGATACTTTGAAAAGTTTCAAAGAGTAGCAGAATGAATATGAAGAATTTATTAGGCAGAAAGATAAAAGTTTCTCCAATCTTAAAGGAAAAGAAAGTACTTTAGTATCATGTTTTATGATCATCTTAATGATTGTGGAACTATATCATAATTGATCCTCAAAAAACATCTTTGTGCAATTGTATGACTAAGAAGAGGAATAAGATATTGTTGAAATGGTTCAATCAAGAGACGAGTCATAGTTTGTTTCCAATCAAGTATTAGAGCCATGCTCTAGTTATTACAAATCGTATCTTGAAGCTTATTTCATACTAAGTAGGTTTATAACACCTCATGAAATGTGGAGTAATAATGTTTTCTTACTCTAGCATGTTTGGAATTGGAAGTTGTGATGTTTTGATTAAAACAAAGGATAAATTAAGACCTATTCCATGAAGTGTTTTTTTACAGTAATCTACACTAACTTTTAAATATTTGTTTTAGTTTGTCAAGGAATGTTCCTTGAGAGAAACTTATATGTCAAGAAGTCAGTGGGAGTCTTATTGATCTTGAGAGTTTCAGGAGGCAATCGAGAATAAATCTTTTAGTTATCACTAGTACACGGCCTGAGGTTTATAACCTATCATGTTAAGTTGACACATTCTTGTTTCTGTGCACCTTCTAGTTGAGTTGGTAATGCTTATGAGTTTTATGGTTCTCATTTGATTGCAAATTAAAAACATGTTGATCAGTGAAAGTAAATTGATCAATATGGGTGAGTTGCTTAACAACATGGAAGCTGTGCTACCATAGTGTAAGTTCAATCCATGAAAGGATAGCTATATTTGAATTTGGTTTTGTCATAAACCTTATCTGATGATTGTAGTTTGGAAATGTTAGATTCACATGGATGAGAACATATACACCATAAAATCTAGGTGATAAAAGGTTTCGCTCTAATTTATGAGACTAATTGTGAGGAAACACTTTCGCTAGTAGATTTTAAAGATCTAATAAATATCATTATGGTTAGTGGTTGTGTTAATTGCATTCCCAAATTCCTAATATAATTTCGACATCCCTTTTCATAGTTCAAATTGTGAGAAATGGCAAGGAATTGTTTGAACTTTCAAGATATATTAGCTATAAGTTCTAAAGGGTTTAAACACAAACATATGCTACCTAATGAAGATGTATAATCTTAAGAAGTCTAGTTGGAGACTTATCGAAGCATCATGTATCAAAAATTTGCACTTAGGTAAGAAAGTCAAGAGTATTGATTCCTAGAATTCTAGTTGATTTTTGAGTACATGTCAAAGCTATTGAGAGCATAATTGTTATGCAAGTGAGACCATAATTGTTATGCTAGTGGGAGAATAATTGTTATGGCTGTATTGGAAGATGACAATACTATTCGTAGGGAACAAAGTTTTCAATTTGCAAGTTACAAAGTTTGGAAATTGTTTCGCTATAGTAAGGCTTAAAGGAGAGGGCACTCATACTTCATTTCAAATCTAAAAGTTTAGATTGAAGGGTTTAATAGAAATTAGTCTTGGACATATATGAATATCATGTTGAAATGATTCAACATAGGAAATTCGATATATGAAAATATTATAGCATGAGATAAAAGGTCCTTATGTAATACATAATGAATCGAGTCCCATATGCTTCAGATATATGATCGATTACATATGCTATAATATTCAATTGTTTTGGTTTTTCCAAATTCCTTGGGAATTGAGAGGGAAAAGGACTAGAACTTTTTGTGATTAAAGTTGTTAAACAACTGTCAAGAACATTCTACGGTTATACCAAAAGATTGGTTGCTTGTAAACAGATGGAAGTATGGTATTGTTTAGAAAGACCATAGTGACATGTTTTAGATTGGGATGATTCTTGCTCAAAATTGATGGTCATTTGAGAATATGAAAATGTTTCCATAGTGGGGAGTTGATTATTAAAATCAACATGTGAGTTAGAAACTTTGATACAAGAAAGGTGTTCAAGGAGTGTACCTTGAATTTGAGATTTAATTCTTTGGAATTGTTTTTAGTAAAAAAGTTCCAATGGAACATTTTGTAATGTCATTGACTAAGTCTCTATGACTTTGAAGCCACGACGTCACAAAAGTACAATGCATGTAAGGTTGGAATTCTAACACACTTTTAGTAGTAACAAGAATTAGGAATTGTTAATTTAACATCACTGGAATTGTGTCCAGTCGATTTGTTCACAAAGGAAGAACCACAGAGACATAGTATGCATGTTCATAACATGGCATGACTGATGTTTAATTCAAGTGGTTAGTTGATTACTCGAAACATTATACAATATAAAGTCTTAATTATTATGGTGATTAAATAATAAGAGTTTTATTTATATTCAATAGTTTTGAGACCATAGTTAATTAGGTTATTATTGTGTTTCACTATGCATGTTTTACTTCTACAATAATTTGATTATTCAAAATTCCACAATCAGTCATACTTTTGGAAGTAAGTAGTGAATTAAAAATGTCATGAATTGAATTGTAGATTGTCTATGGAGATTAGACACAACAATAGTTTTTCTGTAATGTTCATGATTACTTAGTAATGGGCATTTTAAGTATTGGATAAACCCACACTCAAAGAATTACTTCATGGATTTTATCATGAGTAATTTTAAGATGATTTTATCTTATATTATTGATATAGAGATATATGAGTTGTTGCTTACGATTCAGTTGTGCATTGATAATGCGTAAATACATCAGTAACTTGATGTTATAAAACGTATTGTTGTACATGATTTGATGAGTAAATAGTACAAAAATATAATTCAAAGTTTATCCGTTCCTTTTGCCCTAATAGGAAAAGAAATATCTTTGGGCCCCTCGGTGATTTGGTGTTGACTTATAAGTGCTAGGCCTAGCCAAGACTAAATTGATGTGTTCGATTAGAAGTCTTATGTCGTCATCACAAATCAGAATTCAGGAAACAAAACATGGACAATGAGATTGATTATAATCCATGTCTCATGTCCGTACGATATCTTGTAGAATGGAAGAATATTTGATCACTTATCTTAGGACACGTAACTAACTGGGTCAGAGTTCGACAACGGCTTTTGGAAGCTACAATATGCTGATCGGTTCAAAAGTTATACTGGAAATTATAGTTACAGACTTATCCAAGTGGGAGAATGTTGGATTAGGTGTATAAGCCCATAACTATAATTGGTATAAACTTGAATTGATAGTAGCACAGTCTTTTTGGGTTGCCCTCAAACCTAGTAATTGAATTGGATAACTTTTAGAGAGAGAGAGAGACTGATTTATTAATTTATTATATGATTAATAATTTATTATATGATTAATAAATTAATTAGAAATCAAAATGAATGATTTGTTAATATATTATAAGAATAGTATATTAATTAGAAATAGTAATATTGAATTAATAATTAATCAGAAATTAGTTGTAATTAATTTTGGGATTAATTGGATTAATTAAAAGTAGAAGGGCAAAAGGTGACAATGTTCAAAAGTTGAACATTGACCAATTCTAGAACCTCCCATAGAGGGGGACGAATTCTAGAATGTCTTCTAGGGTTTCCTTGGGCATTAAGGAGCTTTGGATGCCTCAGGGATGAAGTTAAGGGATTAGGGTTAACTTAGAGATACCTACCTTATCTAATACTTTCCTATCGCCTATATAAACCCATCTTGGTTTGATTTTCGTCCAAGTCTTCATTCCTAAGAGGATTCCAAAATTTCTCCTCTCTTATCTTCTCTCTTCAGTTCCTTGGTTGCTAGGGTTTGGGTATGAACCGTTAGAGGCACGACACTTGTGGTGCTTGCTTTCAAGAGTTTTTCAAGAAGGTTTTTTAATAGTTATTTACTACAATAACTAAAAGGTAAGTAAACCCCATTTTGTGTTGTTATATTCGAAAATTGCCTAGGGTTTATAGTTTTTTGTTGTTCAATAGAATATTACTTCTATAGAGTTATGACATAGATCATTAGGTTGCATGTACCCTTTAAGTGTTAAGAATTTATCGGCGTTAATACATGTAAAAAACCCATAAGAAAATATAACAGATAGAATGAATTTGGAGCAATATATGAAGCGCAATAGTGAAAGCAAAGGCTTTGGAGTAAGAAGGCCAACTATTAGAGACCTCAATTTCGAATTGAATGGGAAATTTCTTCGCCTTTTGAAAAAAACCCGATTTGTTGGAAAGGATCACGAAGTCACCATCCAACATGTAGAAAATGTAATTGAAATCTCAAAATTTTTCAATATACCAAATGATTTCGAAGATCAAGTAATGTTACAGCTTTTTCCTATTACACTCATAAGAGAAACTAAAGATTGGATAGAGACAATACCATTGGTAGGAATTTCAACATCGACTGACTTAAAGGCCGAATTCTTTACAAGATTTAGTCCTCCATCAAAGATTACAAAGAAGGGAGTTGGAATTCAGAATTTCCAACAAGGAGACGAAGAAACATTGTATGAAGCATTGAGCGTTACAAACGAATGTTGCTGAAATGTCCTCAACATGACCTTAACGATTCCCAAGAGGTACAAATTTTTTATAATGGTTTAGATAATACAACTAGGAAATTAATAGATATTAGGGGACCAATACCTAAGAAATTACCGGGTAAATGTAAGGAGATAATAGAAAAGTTAGCAAAACACTCACACTAATGGTTGTCCATTAGAGACCCTTCTATTAGGAAGAAAAAGGAGATAAATAATTCTGATGAGATAGAAGCTTTGAATGCTAAAACTGAGGATATGAGTAAACTAATGAGAAAAATGTCTCAATCTGTACATGTTATATATGCTATGAAGATATAGTGGTATGGAACAAAAAGTGTTCCCCAAACACTTTAGGTATGAAACAAGTAGATATATGCTATGCAAGAGATATGTATGAACCTAAAGGAAAGAAAGGGTGTATACCTCATGATGAATACATAAATAAAAGGGAAAATAGATATAAACAAGCTAGTGCTAGATTTTATAAAAAAAATAACCATTAGAACAAGTTGTGTTAAAACTAGAAAATAAAATTTACTTAGAAAGCATAGTCACAAAATTGACTTTAGCCTTTAAGAAACAACATAATGAATTAGAATAAACTATGAAAAGCCTAGGTGCCACAATAGAAACCACTTTTAGAAATCAACAAGCCTCAGTTGTGAACATAGAAAATCAAGTTGGTCAAATTTCCAAAGTTATACAAGAAAATTTTCCTTGGACACAACCAAGCTACATTGAAACCAACCCAAAGAAAACAAAGACATAAGGATTCTAACTAAAGAATCATTATTATTATATACTTATAAAGGAAGCATTTTATCTTTCACCACATTCATTTGAAACTCTCATACATCTTTTCTTTTACCATATTCATTTGAAACTCCCATGACTTTTCAATTTCTTTCTAAGAATAATTATAATTTGGATAATTAGGTTAAATAAATATCAAACCAAAAGTGTAGTCATATATAAACTAAATTTCAATATTAAAATAATATCTTTATTTCTACTTATAAAGTTATGTTTTTTAACTTTTAACATATTATACTTTTATTAGTTTTAATGTATTCTTGGATGTAAACCATTATCGTTTTACAGATAAAATTTTGGAAGATAATTTGTATAAAATACTTAAATTATTGATTTTAATATAACATTACATGGTCAACTTAAATATAAGTTTTAGTTTAACTCAAATAACCCAAATAATATTTTGTAAATAGTTAAAAGTGATAGATTTTAGTGTCTTTCTAATAATAATTATAAAGTGGTTAATAAGGGTAAATACATATCAAACCATAACTGTAATCATAAATAAACTAAATTTTAATTTTAAAATAATATTTTTACTTCTACTTATAAAGTTATGTCTTTAACTTTTAATATATTATACATAATTTATTGGATTTAATATGTTGTTATATGTAAACAATTATCAATTTAAAGCTACAACTTTTGAAAAGTTTGGACAAAATACTTAAATTGTTAAATTAAATATAACATTACATTATCAACATAAATATAAATTTCAGTTCCACCTAAAAAACCAAAGAATATTCTGTAAATAGTTAAAAGTGAGAAATTGTAGTGATAAATACAAAAACTAAATTGTAATCTCAATTTAACTAAAATATTTCTAAAAAATATTTTTATAATCGTTAAAAGTTTTATAATAAATATCTTAAAATGAATTATAATAACAATAGTTAAAAATAACTCTATATAAATGATTATATTGTTACCTTTAAAATAAAAAGTAATGTTTGATGTTTTAAGTAATTTTAATGATAGAAATTAAAACATTATGAAAATAAATTTAAAAAAAAACTTAATTAACAATAACAATAATAAATATCATTAAATCATATATTATATTTAATTTTATTCATATGTAACTCGCAGGTGGAATTCATTCAAACGATTGAGATTATGAAGTTATAATGTATGTATATATTATCATATAATTCACAATATTTAATATATTTTATCAATTTAGTATACGAATTATTATATCACATATAACAACAAAGTTATTGTTATATTAAAAACATGTATTTGTAAAGACTTCAACTATATAAGTGTTTCTGCGCATCACAATGTCAACTTAAATATAAATTTCAGTTCCACTTAAAAAACCAAAGAATATTTTGTAAATAGTTAAAAGTTATAAATCCAAAATCTAAATAGTAATCTCAATTTAACTAAAATATTTCCTAAATATATTTTTATAATCGTCAAAAGTTTCCAAATAAGTAGCTTAAAATAACAATAATTAAAAATAACTTTATATAAATGATTAGATTGTTACCTTTAAAATTAAAAAATAATTTTGATGTTTAAAACATCAAGCAAATAAATTTTAAAAAATTAATTAACAATAAAAACAACTATCAATTACATTAAACCACATATTATACTAAATTTTGTTCATGTGTAACTTGCGGGTAGAAGTCATTAAAACGATTGAGATTATGAAGTTATAATAGTTGTATATATTATCATAAAATTCATAATAATTAATATATTATATCAATTTAGTATACAAATTATTATATCAATTTTAACAGTTTTATTGTTATATTTAAAAAAACATGTATTTGTAAAGACTTCAACTATATAACTATTTATGTGCAACGCGCGGACATTCACCTAGTCCACAAAGTAATGCTAGCGTGAGGCAACCCAACATTTGGTTTGAATTTTCCTTTTCCTTTGCTTTTTCTTTTTAAATTTTTACATTTGTTTTATAACTAAATCCCATTAGTTTTTATTTTCTTAAAATGAATGAATTATGTAAGAAATTAAGTTTGAAGGATTAAATAAAGGAAAAATCATGAGGTTAGAACACTCAAGAAATTAGGTTGTGACGAAACAAGATAATCGCAACGTGATTGTGTGTAACCGAATTAAAACCCTAATGCGTCGTCCATTGCGATGCGAATATATTGTCGCACCGAGATTGAAGCCGCAAAAGAATTATATAAATACTTGATCTTGATCTGAAAAGGTCATAACAAATCTTTTGCTCTCTAAAAAAATCAGAAACTCTAGTTTCTTTCCTCCTCTCCAAGACAAAACGGTATGAAACTTCTTATGTTGATTCTTTAATTTAATTGGTTATTTTTCAGTTATGTTATTGATTTATATTGATTCATATTCAAATGACCAACTCTCTCTCCATATATTTTATTTAGAAAATTTTGTTTACTAAGAACAAATATCTTTGAATGCTAAACTTTTGATTTTTGTTAATATACTTTGCCGGAGTGTTTTTAATTATGAAAATTGCCATTTCAAAGAAAAAATTTCGAAAAATAATTTTTACCATTTTTCGTGCCGCGATTGGTAGATCGCGTCAAGAAAACCATATAGATCAGAAGAAAATTTTATTTTACTAACTATTGCCTAACCAATGTGATAAAAAATTACAGATGTAAAGGCATGAATTTATGAAGTTTAAGGATATTTCTTGGAACTAAAGGAGTCTCTTTAACTCTTGTTTGGAAAATCTATAAGAAAGGGAGATCTTGATTCCTAAGTCTATTCCTAAGTCACTTGATTGGGGGACACTTGCTTTAATGGAAATTGATCAAGACATAATTACACATCTTAAAAAAATCAATTATGTTGAATGATGAAGATTTGCCATTAATGTCCATAGCTTGGAACAACATATTCAATATAAAGGAAGGGATTTATAAAGAATTGGTACAAGAATTTTATTCCACGATAATCTTTAAGTCAGAATTTACCAATTATCGTGAAAAAGGAGCCATAAATATCCGACTAGGAGGAAAAGCTAGAGAATATAGTGTATTAGAATTGGCATGGAGATGTGGACTATACACACAAGAGGATGATATGATAAAGGAATGCAACCAATACATATTAATGTTTCCAAGAAAGATATCAAAAGATTTTGATCACCAAGGTACATGGAAGAAATTAGGATATGGAAGATTCGATTTAAATATACTATCTAGAAGGGTCAAAAGTCTTGGGAATATAATAATTCACCAAGTAATTGTCAATACCATTTCTCATCATGACAATGAAGATCTCGTATGTATTTTCTTAAATCCATTGATGCTTATCAAGAGATTCAAGGATTTAGAAGATTGAAGAAGGTGAAGGAGGAAAATGCCAAAAAATGGAGTATTCAAGGAAAAGAAGTGGAGATAAAATATGGGGAGAAAAGAAGAATGCTAGAAAGATTAGAGGTAATTTGGATGATGACCTAAAGAAGGCAATTATTAGAGGAACTAACAATCAACAAATGATTAAGGGCCACTTGGAAATAGTTATTAATATAAGAAAACATTTAGATGAACTTCATAAGATGATGGATTGGTAAATATCAGAGATATTGATGTTAAAAGTAGATAATGACAAACCATTACCTAAACCCTCAAGTGAAGATTAAGAAAGTGATAAAGAAGACATTAATGAAGAAAAAGTGGAAAGAGATTATGAACCCGAAGAAGATCCAAGTGAGGATGGTGAAGATAATAAAGATAAAGAATGGAATAATGAAAATTTTGAAGAACTATTGAATGGAGAACCCTCAGATTATTCCAATGATTATGATGATCCAATGGATATCTATACTATATTGGATAATGAAGACTAAAAGTAGCAACAAATGGATTTGGGATTTATTTGGTTACTAAATTATTTAGTAATTAAGTTCTTAAGTTCATTTTTATGTTTGTTTGAGTGTGTTTTAATTTTATTTTCTA
Organism: Lactuca sativa; assembly: GCF_002870075.4. Taxonomy (NCBI): domain Eukaryota; kingdom Viridiplantae; phylum Streptophyta; class Magnoliopsida; order Asterales; family Asteraceae; genus Lactuca; species Lactuca sativa. The sequence goes on from NC_056626.2 coordinate 101,673,651, forward strand.
ATAATTAATGCAATCAAATTTCTTTTTGCTTGTCCAAGTTTTTCTTTAAAATTTAGGATACAACTAAATGTGCTTTTGATTTACTTGTCCACGGTAAAGAATATACAATAGAGCTAAGTGAGGGATCAACCCACTACAAAAAGGAGGAAAATACACCTACAAGAATATGGAGTTTAGTGTTTGATCAACACAAGCCTATCTGACTATATTTGAAGAACAAAGATGCTTACTATATGCAAATCTCATCGAGAATAGGAATTTACGCTGCAAAAATTTTCTATTCACCAGTATCGCGTTCAAGACCAATTTTGCGTAACAATTCTAAATTCTCACTGAGATTTTTAGCTGTATGAAGAAACACATGACTTTGAAGATATTATTATTGGTTTTAGCAACTGAGCAATGAATAACTCACACAATTAGAAATAAAGAAGGATATTGACATAAGAGAAGTTGATACATCACCAACCTTGTCACTAAAACCAAGGGAAATATTATTCTTTTCTCTACTTTTTACATTTTTTTTACAATGAGGACGTTGCATATTTTAAATGTGGGGTAGGAGTTAGGAGATTGATTATAATATAAATATGTCAATCAAATTTAATAGTACTAAAATTGTTAAAATTTTAAAATGATTATCAACTTATGATAGATAATGCAAAACAAATTAGAAGGATATACTAAGTAGATATGTTATAATATATCTATGGCTTTCTAACTTTATGGAAATCCTTGAACACAAATGTAAACTTGTATGGTATGAAGAATACTACAAATTTTGCATTGTTTACTGAAATGTACCCTCATTAAAAACATTATTTAACGAATAATGGTTGAGCTTAAGTTCTAAATGGATTAAAAAGTTTCAAATATGAAATACATGAAATATGGAAAAATTAATTTTTCTAGTTGAGCTCTAGAGAAGGAGTCAACATGTGACCTTTTAAATGAACAAAACAATTATATATATATATATATATATATATATATATATATATATATATATATATATATATATCTTTTATAGAAAGTCATGGGCTTCTTTTAGTACCATTTGAAAGGAAAATAATGTGTATCCAAAAATCTTCCATAGCAATTCATGAGCTAAAGCTAGTAAAATTGGAACTATATCTGAAAAAGCAATATATAGGAAACGTACAAAGGAAATGTGAAAAGTGGTATCTCAAAAAGAAACATTATTTGGTGATAGTATATATATACCTTGAGGTTGGAATTCTGTAATAATGATATATTCAAAGGAATGTGAAAGTGCATATTGTTCATACTAAGTAGTAAGCATTTGTATAGATGGTGAGTGTTTAAAGTGGTAAAGTAATTAGGATTAGACACATATATGCGCATTGAACCTGAATATATCTGGAAGATTTAAACTAATGGTTATCTTAAGTAAATGTTGATTAATTAATAGTTATTTGCTCGAGGACTAGCAAAAACCAAGTTTGAGGTATTTTGATATGTCGTATATTATACATATTTTAAGAGATATATTTTATACTTTTCTACACACTTTTATAAATATTTGGTACTTAATTGTTATATATTTATATTTTGTAGGATTAAAAGAGCAATATGTTTAAATAAATGCTTTAAAGGAATATTTTGGGACAATTTTCATAGCTTGAAGACTAAGAAAAATTGATGAAGAATGAAGGAAGGATAATTCCATAACAATATAAAATTTTAAAGATAATTGTTTATATTCGCAATTCGCGTCGCGGAGATTAAATAGCAGCAAAAAATAAGTCGGTTCTCAAATCCTATAGATAGAACCTTATTTTCGTCCAAAAGATATATATATATATATATATATATATATATATATATATATATATATATATATATATAGGTTATACTGTGGATGGATAATTATTGTGTGGACGTGTGGGCATTGCGATTCTATGAGAATTATTAAGAAAATAAGTTGTTTAGTAATGTGAATACGTTCAAATTTACAAAAATATCGTTATCTCCATGCATTATCACTAATTCTTATTCATTTTTGTTCTCACAAATCGTTTTTCACTCATTTTCATTTTGACATAATACGACTCAATAAACATTCTGACAGAATAAGAATAATAATAAAAAGTCTATAATAACCTTATAGACGATTTAATTAGTGAAAATGTTTGATAATGAGAATAGTTATGTAAGATTGAACGTATTCATATTATCAAACAACATATTTTTTTGTCATTCTCACATAATAGCATTGTCCACACGTTCGTACCATAGATCTTCATCCACATTTGAACCTAGCTCTCTCTCTCTCTCTCTCTCTCTATATATATATATATATATATATATATATATATATATATATATATATATATATATATATATATGAAAAATGGGAGATATCTAGGCAAGAAGAGAAGAGCCATAAGTATTTTGGTTTGCATTATGTCTTATTTTCTAGTTCTTATTAGTTATTTAGTTTGGATTATGGGCTAAGTTCATGTACTTTTGATTAGATGTAAATGATCTATGTTTATGGTTTAGTTTATTGAAAGGAATTTTGATATTTGTTAAATTTATTATGTTATTGCTCGATTAAAGATCCATACATATTTATATTGATTTCATTATGTTTATGTAACTGAGAGCATGATTTATGATTAAGTTCAGATTGTATCTTGAATCAACTGTTTAGTTAACAGCTAGGAGATCATAACTTGACTAGTGGAGGCATACCTAGGTTAAACATAATAAAGTTAAGTTAATATTTGTGATTGATCCAATAACTTGGACAATTTAAGAAGTTGCCACTAACCTTGAGACTGATCATACCAATTGAGTTGTTACATAATAAGAATGAATAGATTGAGTTGAGGAAAGCTATCCTTATTGGTAGATAACTTATAATCCTAGGATTAATGATATTAGTCTTGAGAGTTAATTAATTTAGAAATCAATGAACAATCAAATTTCCATTGCACTTCATATGAATTAACCATATTTTTATTGTTCGACAATCTAATCAAATGTATCTCTAATTAATAGTATTTTACTTTATATCAAAATTACTTTGCTTTACTTAAGTTTATTTTATTTAGTACACCTCGATTCCTAATGAGTTCGATATTTTTACTTATCTTAACTAACATTATTCCTAATTAGGTACATGACGTGACGCTAGCAGTCAATTAAGTCTGTAAGGATTTATAAATTTAAAACTCGATTGGTAGTTTAAATTAGGTTTATTTATTAAGACTATTCAACGCATATCACATGTGATTCAGATATACAACATTGTAATAAATCATTAAATTTTAATAGGAGAAAGCACAATAAGCTCGTTTTTTTTTTCAAACAACAGATTTTATTAGAAAGCGTTAGCAAATAACTAACGAGAATAAAGGAAACACCAATAGTTCAAAAAACACACAACAAAAAGAAAACCAAAAGATTAACATAAAATTGAAAAGTCAGCCGACTTATCTAATTTTCTTGTTTTATTGTAACCTAAACGATCGAAATGGCTAAAAATACTTTATTGTAAAATAGCTTGTGTACAGATCATCTCCCTTACACGAAAGATGGTCTTTTTGTTTTATGAAAAAAGATACGTAAATGAAACATAAAAATGTTAAATGGAAGTAAATAAAAACTTAATTATTTCTTTTATTTCCTATATATGTATTGGTTTATGAGAAAGAGGAAATAGGAGTTGTATTTTTTAAATTTGAGTATACTTATTTTATGTAAAACATTATTATCATAATGTCATAAGTTTTGAATAGATTAAACTCGAATAGAGAAAACATGTTAACGGATTAGTTAACTCTATAACTTTTAATATAATATGTTTAATTTATTAGTATAGATATATTGTTGTATGTAAAACAATATTATTTTAATGTCATAATTTTTAAATAAGTTAACTAGATAACTATATCAAAAAAACATATTAATCAAAACACGACTAATCGGATTCTTCCGTTCAAATTTAGGTTCAAAAAATTAATAAACCGATTAATTCTTTTCAAAATACCCAAAACTATTAGTAAGGCTCGTGCGTTACGACACCTTTATTAATCCCATTTTTTATTTAATAGCTTAGCACACAAGTCTCTTTTTTATTTTGTAAATTTGTTATTATATAGGACTTATTTCTGTAAATTTCTGGACCATTTTTGTGGCCATTTTTGGCATAGGGGCCATTTTTGTAAATATTTAAGGACTACTACTTGTAAAAAGAATATATAAGGACCTTTTCTGTAAAAAATCTATTATAGAGAGACCATTTTTGTTGCAATTTTCTGTTAAGGAGAGTAGAGACAACTTCTTTAATTGTTTTGGGACCGTTTCTATATTTATAAATTTGGTTATAAAAATCGTTGTTTGGTGCCTGCCTTCTACAGGCCTCTGGTTATTAAGCTTTACGTTCGGTCTCTGTATTTTTCCCCTTGCAAAAGAAATCGGCAAAAATGGCCGGAGTTTCTTTGATCACTCAATTTCCATCCAATTCGGTGTTGGTGAAGTCTTACCCAAAACTTAGCTCGAGATTCTCCAGCTATCTAGTTAATTCTACGAGCTTTCCCGTTAAAAACTCGGCAAAATCGAAGCTTCTATTCGCCGGAGGAGTCCGAAAGAAGTTCAATTTCACTTTGCGTGCTGCGGCCGGAGAGAACTGGGAACCGGAGTCTAATGTTTCTTCGTTTTTTGAAGAGGAGGAGAAGCCGGTGCCAGACAAGGAGCCGACGGAGATTGATCTGTTGAAGAAGCAGTTGGTTGGTTCGTTTTACGGCACGAGCCGTGGATTGACTGCCACAAGTGAAACGAGGGCGGAGGTAGTGGAGTTGATCACACAGCTCGAGGCGAAGAATCCGACTCCGGCGCCGACGGAGGCTCTTCCTCTTCTCAACGGCAAATGGATATTAGCGTAAGTAATATATACTTGTTTTTACTTAAATCGATATCATCGCAGTTGATTAATCTAAGTGTTCATGGAATTAACCGATCCTTCCTCGAATCAACATTTTGTAGTTCTTGGTTTTTCATGTTTGATATTCAAATAATCCAAATAATCCAATTAGGTTTTAATTTTCCACTGCTAAATGCCAATGGATATGTCAAAATCGTTGTACTTAGCTCTTCAATCTTCAAAATCTATTTGCAGTTTAAATTTTTTTCAAACAGAACTTGTTAGAAACCATTATAATTCTTTCCATACATCAAATAAGTTTCTGTTACATCAATTGGGGAAGAATTTCTATGAACATTCACAATTTGTTCATGTGAAACAATATTTTTCGTACACGTATTGAACATCTTGAGAGGAAAATCTGAACTCAAAGAACACACAAATCTAGAATTTTTGGCATGTAGAATAGCAATCACTTGAAAACTGGATTGTTTAAACATCATGAGCACCATACACCTTAAACATTTTTGCTACACCTTTTTTTGGTTAATATTAAAAAAAATTAAGTTAGTCAATTTGAGATTTGTTTTTCAACGTTGTGAATACTATATTAAGTTCGTTGCATTTTCATGTCGAAAAAAAGTAATTAAGGACATATTTGGAATAATAGTGTTTGGTAAAAAGCTAGTTGAAATGTTAGCTTTTAGCTGGGAGCTGATAAGCTAGCTTATGAATTAATAGTGTCCGGTAAAAAGTAGTTTATAAGATAGATTGCAATGTAAAATGTCATAAATGGACATTTAAACATATAACTAAAGAAAAGAATATGTATATAATTAATGGCATTTTTGGAATATTTTTGAGAAAGCTCCATAAGTTTACCAAAAGCTAAAATAAGCTACTTTTGTGATTTTACCAAACATTAAATTACAATAAGCTAGCTTTTTTTGGCAACTAGGGCCTTAAAATCGCACAAAATCAATGTCAAAATATATTGCAACATTTTAATGATTTCATACATGATAATATGTTCCAACTCTTTTAAATTATGCAACCATATGTGTCATTGTAACAATATAACATTTGCCACAAGATCAGTATAATAAATATTATCGTGTGATATAACATGGAATTGTTTGTTGATGTTTGGTAAATAACAATTATTAGTTAAAAAGGTGTTCACATGGATAAAAGGAATTGAAAAAGTATTGTTATGTGTAGCAAACAAAGAAAACGACTAGATAGGTACTTGATCAATTTTACCAAAATAGGTAATGTGTTTTATTCTTATCCACAATAGCAACCAACTTGTATTTTTCTACAGGATATGTATTTTTATTAATATGTGTGTGTGTGTGTGTGTGTTACTGCAGCTATACATCTTTCATAGGTTTGTATCCTTTCTTGTCAAGGGGAACGTTACCATTGGTGAAGGTTGAAGAAATATCACAAACCATTGACTCAGAAAATTTCACTGTCCAGAATTCCGTACTTTTTTCAGGACTGGGGTCCACAACTGCAATCACTACAAATGCAAAGTTTGAAGTCAGAAGTCCTAAGCGTGTGCAGGTACACTGAGACTGAGACTGATATCAACGAGACAAAATGTATAATTTTTTGTCGTGCCCAAAAAGGTGGGACAAGGACTTTCTCTCAATCTCTCGTTTGTGAAAAAGACGTAAATGCCCTCCTTATCATTGTCATCCAAAATAGCCCTAGAAAGCTTAGCTGGACTCGTCTTGGTCCAAGTAACAAACGCAGCCTTAGGCTGCGCTTGTTACATGCAACGAGACTGGATAAGCTTTCTAGGGCTATTTCGGATGATGATGATAAGGAGGGCATTTACGTCTTTTTTCACAGATGAGAGATTGAGAGAAAGTCCTTGCCCTACCTTTTTGAGTGGGAAAAAAAATTATAATTTTTGTCTCGTTGACATCTATCCCCGTCCTGTCTAATGCACGCCAAACACAGTACAACTGTTGTCTCGTAACAGCGTAACAAACGATCGTACTTTGAAAATTTTACCGAATTATATTCATGAAATAGCAATGTACTTTGAAAAAATCCACCTGATAATAGCAATTTCATCCAAACACAAAACGATTTTTATTACTATAACCAGGTAGATTTTTCAAATATAACGTTTAATAATAAAAAAATACAATGCTATAATAAAAAGAAACAAAAGCACACAATGCTACAATACACAGATAAATGAAAGTACATTGCTATTTATTGTCCATACACAGATAAAGTTCGACGAAGGTATCATCGGGACACCACAGTTGACCGATTCCATCGAGTTACCCGAAAACGTTGAGTTTTTAGGACAAAAACTCGATCTGTCACCCTTTAAAGGGTTATTGACATCTGTTCAAGACACAGCTTCAAATGTAGCAAAAACCATTTCGAGTCAACCACCATTGAAATTTTCAATCTCCCAAACGAATGCAGAATCGTGGTTGTTAACAACTTATCTTGATGAAGAACTTAGGGTCTCAAGGGGAGATGGTGGGAGTGTGTTTGTTCTTATTAAAGAAGGGTCTCCACTTCTTTTGGATTAAAATTGTGGGAAGTATTTTTATTATTTTTGGTATGTATTTATGTGCTGTAGTTGTTATATGTATGTTACTGTGAACTCTCTGATTTGAACTGGTGGTTGGATCCTTGACGGAGAAATATATTGAAATATGTGTTTTATTTGTTAGTGCTCAACTGTAGATGCCTAGATGGGAGCATTGACTTTGGATACACATAAAAATATCTGTTTGTTTATATTAAAAAAGGGGCTAAATGCAAAAAAATATGAAAGAGACAAAAGTAAAAGTGGCTTGTCGAAGTACCATCAAGTCTTGTTTAGTTTAATAGTAGTAATAAGACTGGATGAGCGGTGTTGAGCTCAACGAGTTTCATAAGGATTATTTATTTATTTATTTTTTGGGAGAGAGAGAGAGAGAGAATTTACAATATCTTACAAAGAACGGTAGAAAACTCGACATGCTGAGTTTGGGGGCGATTGTTTTCCGAGTCAGCTCAGCTCCTGTTGAGGTCATTCTCTCCAGAATGATAATAAGGGAGGAGGGAGTCATTCCTTCTCAACTCACTGAACCCACTGTCAGTTTTTCTTTTTTATTTTCTTCATCTTGCCCAACCTTCAACACATGAAAATCCTATCTTTTTCAGCCTAGTCAAACTATTCAATTAAAAAAAATACAAAACAATAAAGGTAAAATCTTAATTAGCAATAGAGTTACTGTCGGTAACCTCCAAGATACAACTTCCTTGTTTAATTGGTTTCGCTAATCCACTTCATCCTCTCTCTCTACTTTCTCTCTCTCATTTTCTCTTGTACCATATGTTTTAAGACTTGTATATTAGTTGTTTTGTATTTTTTTTAATTGAGTGAGTTGAGAACATATGTTGTGGGTTGAGAAAAATAAAGAAAAAAAAAAACTGATGTGACAATGAGTTCAGTGGGTTGGGAGGGAATAACTCCCTCCTCCCTAATAATAGTAATAAACACAAGTAGCCAATGGCTTCGATTTCGAACACAATTAAATATATAATTTTCGAGAAAAACACAAAAACAACTAAATTCTTCAAGTATTTTTTTAGAGCTTTAAGTAATAATTACGTCGTTTCCGGAGATAACCATCACTTTTACAGATGATACCTGTGAAATTAGCATAGTACATGCGAAATCATCAAAATGAACACATTTTGGTGATTTTCGTAGGTATTGTGCTAATTTAATGAAAGCGATGGGTCTCGCACATCTAGATGTATAAAAACATTATTAATCGTATGTATAAGTCATTTGCAAAAAAATAGAATCTGAAAATTCTTTCAAATTGATCTGAAACAGCTAGCTCTTAAGTTTACTCACAAACATTGATCTCGTTTCAAAGAACATATTTTAAGGTATTCGAAGTTTTGATAGATTTTACTTTAAGGTTTTTGATTCTTAGTCGTAATGTTGTAGCCAATCATCATATTATTGGCTCAAAGTTGATTTATAGTTACTTTTGTCACTAAGAAATAAGGATTTCGAAGGCGACACTTGAGAAATTCTCAACTCTTAGTAAGAACATAACTAAGAATGAGGATTTCATGGGTGGCACTTGATTCTCATTTCTCTATGCTAAATGAAAATATCGTACTTAGTTGCTGTTTAATGTTTTACAAGTTTTAGTGTATATGAGTTGTTGCAAAACTAAGAAAAACATGTTACTGAAAGTTCGATAAATGTAAGGGATGCTTAAAAGGAGATGGGTTGGTAACCTAAGGTACATCTGGATTTATCTAGAACATAATGATCTCAATGGAAACAAGCAATCCAATATGAATTGGATTCCTTAGCAAAAAGAAGAGTGTTTGCACTTGTTGCTCCAACACCACCAAATGTTAAACCAATTTGTAATAAATTAGTTTTCGTAAGGAAGCAAAATGAGAATAATGAGATTTTAAGATACAAAGTTTGCCTCATGGAGAAAGACTTCTCTCAATTCCCTATAATTGATTACAAGGAGACGTATTCTCCTATCTTTATGGGGATTTGGACACATGGATATACATGAAAGTCCCTGATAGACTTAAGACCGAGATGGACACTTTATGTATTAAAACAATCCGGATGAATGTGGTACAACAGTCTAAGTCTAAGTGAGTACTTGATCAAAATGAGATATTTGAATAATAAGATGTGTCTATGTGTCAAAGAAATCAACTTCAGGATACATAATTATCGTAGTCTTTGTAGATGAAATGAATCTCATGAGAACCTCGACAAAATTGTTTGAATAAGATGAAATCCTGAAGAAGGAATTTGATATGAAAGATCTTGGGAAGATAATGTATTGCATCAGCATGCAGATAGATCAACATAAAGATGAGATTGTACTATATCAAGAAAATTACACCTAGAAGGTGTTGAGATGATAGTCATCATGACACAAAGTCGTCATCTACTCCCATGATTGTTTGTTTTCTAGATATTTAAAAGGACCTATTATGTCTAAAGGAGGATTATGAAGAGATATTGAGCCCAAAGTGTTCATATTTGGGTGCAATAGGCACATTATTATACTTAGCCCAATATACTAGACCGTACATCTTGTTTCTTATGACTTGCCTTTGTCGACACAACACTACACCAACACACAACCACTGAAACGGTATTAAAGACATATTTTGTTACCTTAAAGGTTCTATGGATATGGGTTTATTCTATCCCTATGTGTCATTGAGTGGATCTACCACGAATGATATTCAAAATAATACGACCGTTGTCGGCTATGCTGATGTAGGTTACTTATCAGACCCGCATAAGGGAGTTTCCTATTGTGGTTATGTCTTTACCATCGAGAACACATCGATAGAATGGAGGTCTTGTAAACAAACTCTAGTTGCTACTTTGATGAATCAATCCGAACTACTCGAGCTCTATGAGCAAAATAGAGAGTGTGTACGGATTCAAACTGCAATTAGCCATATTCGAAGTACATGTGATTTAGCTTATGATCCCGATGCCATATTCGAAGTACATGTGATTTAGCTTATGATCCTGATGACACATGGTTATATATGAAGATAACACTGTTGCTATTGATCAAGTGAAACATGGTTACACTAAAGTGGACAACACTAAGTACATATCACCAAAATTGTTCTTTACACGTGAGCAACAAGCATTTCAAAAGATTCAAGTACACCATATTGGATCAAAGAAGAATCATGCACACTTGTTCACCAAGTCACTGTCAAAGTTTTTGTTCCAAAAACATGTTAGAGACATTGGACTTTGGAAGCTCTGTGAGCTACCTAAATGATATGTATCATGCACTAAGTTGCGTGCAAGGAAATATTGGATCTTAATGTATGCTTAGCACCATGTTGAGTGTATGTGAGGGGGAGTATCCAGATGAATGCTTATGTACTCTTTTTATTCTATTTAGAGCAAAGGTTTTTGTCCCATAGAGTTTACCTTGACAAAGTTGTTTTTTAACGAGACATAAAGTGTATTCCATCTCAGTAAGAGTTATTGAAATAAGGGGGAGTATACAGTTGGATACTTCTTTAATCATTGTGTACGCTTTTTTTTCATTCATTTAGAATTTTTGTCCCACTGGGTTGTCTTTTAACAAGATTTTATTAAGCATAATGTGTATGGTTATTTCCTTCGCTTATGACATTTAGATCGTACTATTTTATCCTTCGACTAGAGTTTTTGTCCCAAAGCGTTTTTCCAAAAAGGTTTTTAACGTGGTGAATGTTTGATGTATTGTCTGAAGTTACATGATGAAGAAATACAAGTATGATTCAATGTAAATCTAAGCGCCCAAGGACAATGTTGTTGCTCATAGTATACCAACGATTACATATATTTTAGTCTTTTATAAATTGGATTTATGTAAATAAATCCTATAATCTTTGGCTTACCCAACATATGCCCTATATAGGGGTTCTTATGTATTGTAAACACACATATATGATCACTGAGCATATTGAAAAGAATTATTGAGTTAAGTTAGTTTCCCATACAATTATATATATATATATATATATATATATATATATATATATATATATATATATATATATATATATATATAATATTGTTTTTATCTGAGCTGTTGGTTTATGATAATTACCCCTTATATATTTGTAGCTTTTAGTAATATAAGTTTTCATTTTATAAAGTTTTTGATTTAAGTACATCTACCTAATATTGATATAAATGAATTCAATCAACTATCACCTGACACTTGTATATATGAATCTATCTAATACACATCTACCACCACATCCAACTTCTATATAAAAAGTGTAGACATATAAACAAGAATTCACACAAAAACTTCTAACTCTTAACCATAACTTCTACTTGATTCTAAAATGTCTTCTTCTTTCGTAAGGGTCGATTCTAAAATTCACCCATAATTTCATCTACCTTTCCACATCCAATAAGAAACTAAGAGCCTATAGGGTGCCTAATGAGTTGAAGAAGGCTATAATTGAAAAAACAAAAAGAATTTAACAAATACATGTTCAATGTTATTGTACAAAGGAATGATATTGAATATAAAATATCACAAACCGAAATGAAAGACAAATAGATAAAAGATTAGAAAAACTAAATAGGAGATATGGGAGGCCATAAAATCTATTCTTTAGAAAGAGTGTGATGTAATAGATGAGGTGAATCTTATAAATGTGATACTTTTTGGATTAACGTGTCTAAGCTCATAACTAAATTGATATATACTTGTAATTATAAGCAAAATCATTTTTGGGTTGCCCTCATAACTAGTAACTAAATAGAATGACATTTTGAGAGAGAGGATAATTTGTTAGTTTATGAATAATAAATTAATTGGAAATAGTAATAATTAATTAAGAATTAATCAGAATTAATTTGGATTTAACTATGGGTTAATTAGAATTAATTAAAGGTGCAAGGACTTAAGTTGTGATTGTTCAAAGTTAAGCAAGAGAAGGATTCTAAAATCCTCCATAGGGAGCCCATTTTGGCAGGCCCTATTAGTGTTTCTGGAATGTTCCTTTTGAATAATAAAGATACTAGGATAATTAACTAATTTGAAATATTAATATTATATTCAAATTAGGGTTCCTAGGGTTACTTAAGCAACTATAAATAGGACCCTTAAGACTTCCATTTTCGTCGATCACCTCTACTAAAAGGATAGCCGAAATTGTCCATCTCTCATCCTCTCTCCACTTGTCTTCTAGTTGGTAGGATTTGGGTACAAATCATTAGAGGCACTAAGCTTTTTGGTACTAGCTTCTCAAGCTCTATAAAGGATGGTTTGAAGTGTTTTGTTTGCAATAACAAATCTGAGGTATGTAACCCTAATTCCCTATTTTCGAATTTTCTAGGGTTCATGTTAGTTTGTTTTATTCAAATTATGTTGCCTTCAAGTGTCGAGACATAAATCCCTTTAGGTTGCATGTGCCCTTATTAACTGTTAAGTGATTTTCCGTATTGTGCATATTGTTGTAACCTGAAAACTCCATCACTGGTACTAGAGCTATTTGGTTTTCTAACATTGAAAGTACATGAGTTCAATTGAACCAAATTTTTTGTAAAACTATTTTCACGATGTGACAGAGCCTTTGTCATGATGTGAACTCAGCTCCAAACCGAAAATTCAAGATTTTTTGCATAATCTGATTTATGTGGTTATTATTTGGTAAATATCTATTTTGATTTCTGTCATAATTCCATTTTTCATTCCATAGATGGTTAAAATAAAAACCCTAAATCTAAGGAGATAATCTTAAATAAGATGATGTTTAATTATAAAATTAATTAAAATTATCCTTATGGATTTAATCATTTTTCTCAATTTATATTATTTTCATATTTCCATGAATATGGATAAAAAGTGCATACGTATCGACAAAAGGAAAACGGGCAACAAAAGATAATTATAAATCCATGATAGGTTTAAATTTATTAATTAATTATATTAAACCTTGTGTTTTAAACGTTTAAAAATACACACTCATATATATATATATATATATATATATATATATATATATATATATATATATATATATATATATTAAAACGTTTAATACTATATGTATAAGAAAAATTTGTCGAATAAATAGTAGGCCTTATTCATTAAACCATGCTATAAGGGGGTATAAGGAAATGACTTATATAATGATCATTGAATGGATGTCCTTTTTACCTACCGCTCCCTTGTGTGGTGGATGGTCGTTAGCTGAACGGGTTTGATATGATAAAAAGTACTAGAACCTTCTTTTAAAATCTCATTCTAGTTACTTTAGAAAAAATGTAAAATGTATGCTGCTTCATGAAACCACACATCATTCTTTATAAGTCGTTGGTGGAGAATGTGTGGCTAACCAACACACTAATTTGAGACTATAAAGTAGAGATGACAGAAAAAATAAAAAATTATCATTATTGGAGCGTATGTGGTTTACCGGTACATCAATTTGAGATGATAAATGACATCATGGTTGTGAAGCAAGTTTACATGGTTATTCACATCTTGTTTGTGATCCTCTATATCACAGTCACAAATCAAAGTGCATAATCTGAGATTAAACATGCAAATGATATGATTCAATGAATCTCAAATGATCTAGGAATTTCATATTAGATTGAAATTGGTGAATCGTTTTACATACCTTAATAAATTTGCAATTACATTACAACACTCATCTTCTTAATTGTGAATTGCATTTTGGATCATAACCTTGAATATTAATTTGGGTTAAAATATTAAGGATTTATACTAACTAAATAACACTATCTATCTGATTATAGATGTCTTGAAACGGTGATGATCCTGCTACTCAAACCTCCACTAAAAAATCCAACTTCAATCTCTTGTCGATTTTGTCAAAAGAGAAGTTGACATGTCCAAACTACATGGACTGGATTCGAAATCTAAAGATGACTATTCGCTACGAGAAAAAATTTTATGTTCTTAAGAATCCACTTCTTAAAATCGATGAAACGAATGCTACTCCTGACGAAATCGCTTTCTATAACAAACATGATGACAACGTCACGAAGGTTGCTTGCATCATGTTTGCTACCATGGTGCCAGAGCTACAAAAGTTCTATGAGGACTATTGGTCATATGAGATGTAATTGGATTTTGCTGAAAAGTTTCACAAGAAAGCAAGACAACAACACTATGAAGTGGTCAAGTCTCTTATGGCATGCAAGTTGGAATGAGACTTTGTTTGCGCTCATGTGCAAAGAATGCAGAGATATGTGGAGCAATTGGAAAAGCTCAACGTTTCAATTGACAAGGAGTTCACCATTGACATGGTCCTTAACTCTTTACATCCTAGTTATGATCACTTCATCTTGAATTATCATTTGAACAACACGGAGACGATGTTGACCTAACTCCACAACTTGTTGCATACGGCTAAATCGAGACTGAATAAAAATGATGTCCCTTCTACGACATGTGCTCTTGTCATGTCCATTGGTTAAAACAGAGGAAAGAAAACTCCCAATCGAACTAGAACGACAAGGACCACGTTGGAGCATCTGGTAGTGGGCATTAGACAAAGCCCGACTTTGATGTTCCTACTATTAGTGATCCAAAGCAGGCCACTTGCTTTAATGGTTGTGACAAAGGGTGTGGGAGAAGAAGCTGCCCAAAGTACCTTTAAGAGTTGAAAAATGGGAAGATCAAGCCATCTAGTTTCTCATTAGGTACATACACCCTTCAAATCAATAACCCACAACTTTCTCATTCTTGGGTCCTTGATACCGGATGTGGTTTTCACATTTGTTCTGATATGCAGGGGCTAAAAGAAAGTGAGTGTGACATCCCCAAATTTCTCGTCCAGAAAAGATCGATTTCTTTTATACTTTTAAAATAAAATCAGAGTAGTCTTTCAAAAGGTGTTGCGGAATTTGTCCCCAAAACAAAATATGATAAATAATTTATCAAAGCATTTCTTAAAGAAATGAATTTTCATTGTATTATAAAACCTCAGGATGTCATGTTCCGATACAGACCAAAAGCATAAACAATATCATATAGGCCTTACAACATTTATATATATCTACTGGCCTATAATCCAAAATCCCTCATCATCATCCAACTATGCTCTTGTTCCGCTACCTGTAATATAGAAAATTGAGTGGGTCAGGCTTGGGAGCCTAGTGAGCATATAGGGTTTTCAACCCACAATAAATAAATTTATTATGTGTAACACCGTAAATTTTCAAAATAATTTTTCACAATTTATAAAAACATTTCTCATTAATTTTTCATAAAAACATCAAGTTTAAATCTCAATTCACATTACACAAAATCCCAAGATCAATGTATATCAAAAATCCCATGCGTGTGTACAGATCAAGCCGGCGCCTTTCCACGGTCATCGCTAGTACCTAAAACAACAACACTAACACTGTAAGCACAAAGCTTAGTGAGTTCCCCAAAATACCACATAAACACACACACACACACACACACACACATATATATATATATATATATATATATATATATATATATATATATATATATATATATATATATTAGCCACTCGAGGCTATAACTCTGTGGGTCCGTGCACCCAAGCTCTGTGAACCCTCAAGTTCTAACTCTGGGAACCTTTCGGTTCCAACTCTATAAACATGCACAGCATAAATCACATAGACATCATGCAGTACAACACATAGCATACACATAACATACACATACTCTGACACATAACTCTGATTACCTACTCAAGGTAAAGTATAGTGAGAAGACTCACATCGTGTATCTCGATGACTCACGAATCTTGAAATCCCTCGTGCTCGATCCTCCGAGCTATAATCCTCCTATAACATCATATGTCTCTAATTAACACTTTTTAACACTAAGGTTGACTACCCCTAAGAAGTCAACACTGGTCAACTCTGGTCAACGGTCAACTTTGACCGGACTCGGCGAGTGCACTAAGGCGACTCGGCGAGTCTAGACGTTTTCATCAACTCTCTAGGATTCCCTTTTTACACGTCGAGTACTCCCCCTGACTCGACGAGTTCCACCTGGCAGAATCATGGGGCCACCCCGACTCAACTCGCCGAGTCTCAAGAACAACTCGGCGAGTCCCAGTTCGACTCAGTCCACTTGACCACCCTCTCTAACTCGCCCTGACTCACTGAGTCAACCCATGAATCGACTGGACCACTCACTGGCCGATATAAGGGCAATCTTCAAGTTACTCGCCGAGTCTGCTCATCGGACTCGGCGAGTCCATGCCATGCAATCACTCAAACTCGCTTCTAAGGTCAGATCTGCTCCAACAATTCATAGATCTGGTCTTCCTAGACTGATTCATCATGTAAAGCCCCTATCTTGGTGTTCACAACACACCCCATGGCTCATAAATAGCATTTTGACCTAAGGCATAAGGATTCCAATCCAAAACCTCTATTGATTCACAGAAAGCTTGGGCAAAGGGACACTCTGGACCTCCATGGGTCCAGATCTATGGTATAAATCGCTTAAGGGCCAAGGGGGCTCTAGATCTAGCCACAAAAGGGTTCAATAAACCCTAAATCAAAATAAACATCAACATAGAAGAGGATAGCTCGAAGATATTACCACAATAGTGATGCTCTGGACTCCAAACTCTCAGAAAATGGCTCCTCTTGCTTTCCCCTTAGCTGATCCTCCCTTTCCCTTGCAAGATGACACCTCCAAGATCAATAATGGCCTCCTACTTTGCTCCAAACGCTCACACTCGATTAGGGTTTCACTCAAGGGACTGGTGAGCACAAATGATGGCCATAAGGCCCTTTAAATAGGTCCCAAACCCGAGAAATTAGGGTTTCATTAAACAGCGCGGACTCGCCGAGTCCATGCCTTGGACTCGCCGAGTCCAGGCGCGAACCCGCACCCAAATCGCGATCCTACTCGGCGAGTTTGAGCTCTAACTCGCCGAGTCCCCTCACAAAACATCAAAAATTGAAAGCATAAAAGATACCTGGAAATCCGGGCTGTTACAACTCTCCCCCACTGGAACTAGACTTCGCCCTCGAAGTCTCGCTCTGAAAATAGCTCTGGATGCTGCTTACGCATCTCACGCTCTGGCTCCCAGGTCATCTCTGATCCCCTCCGATGTTGCCACTGAACCAACACCAGGGGTACCTCCTTGTTCCTCAAAACCTTGATCTTCCGATCTCTGATGGTCACTGGCCTCTTGGCATAATTCAGGCTCGCATCCACCTGAATATCCTCTAATGGAACCACTGCCGACTTCTCGGCTATACACTTCCTCAACTGCGACACATGAAAAGTGTCGTGAATCTGCCCCAAATCTGTTGGCAACTCCAAACGATAAGCCACCCGGCCTACCCTCGGAACCACACGAAATGGACCAATATACCGGGGCCCCAACTTGCCCCTCTTCCTGAATCGAATCACTCCTTTCCAAGGAGAGACCTTCAGGAGAACGAAGTCGCCGACTTGAAACTCAAGCTCGGACCAGCGTCTGTCTGCATAACTCTTCTGTCGGCTCTGAGCGGTCAACAACCTCTGCCTGACCTGCTGAATCTGCTCTATCGTTTGAAGCACGATCTCTGTACTGCCCAACACTCGCTGCCCAACCTCTCCCCAACAAATGGGGGTCCGACACCTTCTCCCATACAACAGCTCAAAGGGTAGCATACCAATGCTCGAATGATGGCTGTTGTTGTAGGAAAACTCTGCCAAGGGTAAATACGCATCCCAGCTACCCCCGAAATCCAACACACATGCTCGGAGCATGTCCTCAAGCGTCAGAATCGTCCGCTCACTCTGACCGTCTGTCTGGGGATGATATGCGGTACTAAAATGCAGTCTAGTACCCAACTCCTCATGAAATTTCTTCCAGAACCTGGAAGTGAAACGCACATCACGGTCCGAAACAATCGAAATCGGCACCCCATGCCGAGATACCACTTCCCTCACATACACCTCTGCCAATTTCTCTGCTGAAGAACTCTCACTAATGGCAAGGAAGTGAGTGCTCTTCGTCAACCTGTCCACAATCACCCAAATTGCATCAACTCCTCTGGCAGTCCTCGGCAATTTGGTGATGAAGTCCATAGTGATCTGTTCCCACTTCCACTCGGGAACCTCCAATGGCTGCAACTTGCCATGCGGCCTCTGGTGCTCAGCCTTAACCCTTCAGCAGGTCAAGCACCTCTCAACAAACCATGCGACGTCCCTCTTCATACAGGGCCACCAATACTCCTTTCTCAAATCCAAATACATCTTAGTGGCCCCCGGATGGATCGAAAATTTCGACCGATGAGCCTCCTCCATTAAAGTGGTATGCGTTCCTCCCACAAACGGTACCCAGATACACCCCTGAAATGTCATAAGACCCCGACCATCGGTCACGAACTCTGAAACCAAACCAACAACCCGTTCCCTCTTCTGCATCTCAGGTTGCACAGCCTCGACCTGTGCCCCGCGAATGGCGTCCAATACCGGAGCTATCACGGTCAATCTCAAACATACATCCCGTAGTGGAGTGCTCTCCGCCCTGCGGCTCAACGCATCGGCTACCACATTAGCCTTGCCTGGGTGGTACAGGATCTCACAATCATAACCCTTGACCACATCCAACCACCTTCTTTGACGCATATTTAGGTTGGGCTGATCCATCAAGTACCTCAAACTCTTATGGTCCGTGTATATCGTACACCGAACCCCATACAAGTAGTGACGCCAAATCTTGAGGGCGAACACCACTGCCCCCAACTCTAGATCATGGGTGGGATATCTCGTCTCATGAGGCTTCAGCTGCCTCGATGCATATGCTATCACATGCCCTCTCTGCATTAGCACCGCTCCCTATCCCAAAATCGATGCATCACAGAACACCACAAAGTCCTCCATCCCTTCCGGAAGAGCTAACACCGGGGCTTCGCACAACCTCTGGCGAAGTGTCTCAAAGGAGGCCTGCTGCTCGGGGCCCCATGAAAAAGCAACACCCTTCCGGGTCAATCTGGTGAGTGGCACTGCGATCTTGGAGAAATCCTTGATAAATCTCCGATAATACCCTGCCAACCCTAGGAAACTCTTGATCTCGGAAGGTGACTTCGGCACCTCCCAACTCATCACTGCCTCCACCTTGGCCGGATCGACCAAAATCCCTTCCTGGTTAACGAGATGTCCTAAGAACTTAACCTCCCGCAACCAGAAATCACACTTGGAGAATTTGGCATAGAGCCTCTCCGATCTCAGATCTCCAAGAACCTCCCGCAGATGCTCCTCATGCTGCTCTCTAGATCTCGAATATACCAGAATGTCGTCGATAAACACAATCACCGACCGATCCAGCATCGGCCTACACACTCGGTTCATGAGATCCATGAACACTGCCGGGGCATTGGTGAGCCCAAAAGGCATCACCACAAACTCATAATGCCCATAACACGTCCTGAATGCTGTCTTCTGGACGTCCTCATCCCGCACTCTCACCTGATGATATCCCGATCTCAAATCGATCTTGGAAAACCAAGATGCTCCCTGCAACTGATCGAACAAATCGTCGATCCTCGGCAATGGGTAACGGTTCTTGACCGTCAGCTTGTTCAACTCCCGGTAATCAATGCACATCCGGTGTGAACCATCCTTCTTCTTGACGAACAGGATAGGTGCTCCCCACGGCGAGCTGCTCGGCCGAATAAACCCCTTCCCCAGCAGCTCCTGAAGCTGTGAGGATAACTCTTGCATCTCTGGAGGTGCAAGGCGATAAGGCACCTTAGCGATAGGCGCAGCCCCCGGATCCAAATCGATACTGAACTCCACTTGCCTCACAGGAGGCACACCCGACAACTCCTCGGGAAATACATCCGGGAACTCACGCACTACCGGAACCTCCTCCATTGAACTCGGCCTCTCGGAAATCACCCGCGTATCCACCACATACGCCACAAAACCCTTACAGCCCTGCTGTAAACACTGCCTCGCCCTAGCAGCCGAAGAAAACGCTGATCCTGAACATGTACCCTCGCCGTATACCGAAAGAACTCCCCCACTAGGGTCTCGTATGGTCACCAGCTGTCGCTCACAGTCGATGACCGCACCGAATCTGCTCAACCAATCCATGACCACAATGACACAGACATCACCCATAGCAATAGGAATCAGATCAATCAGGAACTCAACACCGAATATCTCAACTACGCAACCTCGGAGAACCTCCGTGGCATATATCACCCTCTCATCAGCTATGGAAACTGTCAGAGGCCGACTCAACGCCTCACGACTAACACTGATATGCTGACTAAAAGCCAAAGATACAAAAGATCGACTCGCACCCAAGTCAAATAATACCAAGGCAGGTACAGAATTCACAAGAAAAGTACCAGCCACGACATCGGGCGCTGCGCGGACCTCCTCCGCGGTCAGCTGAAAGGCTCTCCCTCGTGCCCTCGGCGCCTCGGCCTTCACTGACCGACTCTCTGTAGCTCTGATGGCGGCAGGGGAAGATCCTTGAGGTGCTCCCTGAGATGACCCTCGCAGCTGCGGACACTCTGCCTTCCGGTGTCCGGTCTGATTGCAGTGGAAGCACACTACAAACCCCTTGGGGCAATCCTTGTCCATATGCCCCTCCTTGCCACATTTGTAGCAAGATCCCGCTCGGCAGACTCCATCATGACCCTTGCCACACTTCCCACAAGTGCGGCCCTTCTGGCTCCCTGGTTTGGGATCAGCGGGCTTGGCCAGCTTGGCTGCCGGCTGAGACTGTGCCGGTCGCCGATCCCTCCCCTGAGACTCCGCATCCTCCCTAGCCTGAGTCTCTAGCTCGATCTCCCTCTTCCGGGCATTTGCCTGAAGCTCAACAAATGTCCGGTACGAGGAGTTCGCCGCGAACTCCCTAATATCCCGCCTCAAAACGCTCTAATAACGGCTCATACGTGCCTGCTCAGTGGACACGTGCTCAGGGCAAAACATCGCCCTCTCATGAAAGATCCTCATGATCGCTGTAACTGACTCAGTACCCTGCTTGAGGGTCAGAAACTCCTGTGCCAAACGCTCCCTCTCCATCTGGGGAACGTACTCATCTCGGAACATGACAGTGAACCTCTCCCAGGTCACTGCCGCAAGCTCAGTAGGCGTATAATGCGCTGTCACAAACTTCCACCAGTCCTTCGCTCCCAAGCGAAGCTGGTTCAACGCGAACCGAACCTTCAAATGCTCAGGAGATGAGCAAGTGAAGAAGCACCCCTCAATATCAGATATCCACCTCATCGCTGCCACCGGATCCTGGGTCCCATCAAACTCTGGTGGTTTTGTGTTGCTGAACTCCCGGAACAGCAACGCATCACCACCTTGCGGCCTCGCAGCAGCAATCGCTGCGGTAGCCGCTGCAACCGCAGCCTCAGAAAGAGCGGCATAATGCTCGTCAAAAGTCTCGATCAGCATGGTCTTTATAGACCCAAACATCTCCGGTATCTCTGCCCTGATGGCCGCAGCCACCTCCTCATGAATGATCCGACGGATCTCCTCATCACCGGTACCACTGCTCTCGGGCATCAAGCGTGTCCTCACCATGATCTACCTCTGAAGTACAACATACGATAAATTAGAACCCTTACGAGCATACTCACACTCGTCAACTGTTTCCTCCTTGATTCTTGGTATTCCAAAGATTCTTACTTGGGCTGTACACCGCTCCGGTGCTTTCAGTAGTACGGGCCCAATGCTACTATCCACACCGTATCAGAATACACCCCAAGTCCTCCTCTTCGGATCCCAAATTCGAAGTACTCTATCATGCATAGACCTCCCTCTAATAGATCTCTCATAAGCCCCTCGCTGCTACCTACTCACTCTCAAGCATCTCATAGCAGCTCACCTCTTCCTAGGCTAAGGCATCACAAATCAGGCCACTCTAGTCCTAATAGGAATACCTAGCCTACTCTAGCATGCGAAAACATCATATCAATATCAATAGCACATAACATGAGGGTATTTTGGGAAATCACCGTTCGGGCGCGGACTGATCGTACACACAACTCTACTCCGCGTTTCTTTTCAAAATCTTTTACTCTTTTTGAAAATACTTCTCAAATCCTCAGTTTGAGTTCAAATACGCTCGAAGGTGTACTCGAATCCCTCAAACCAAGGCTCTGATACCAACTTGTAACACCATAAATTTTCAAAATAATTTTTCACAATTTATAAAAACATTTCTCATTAATTTTTCATAAAAACATCAAGTTTAAATCTCAATTCACATTACAAAAAATCCCAAGATCAATGTATATCAAAAATCCCATGTGTGTGTACAGATCAAGCCGGCGCCTTTCCACGGTCATCGCTAGTACCTGAAACAACAACACTAACACTGTAAGCACAAAGCTTAGTGAGTTCCCCAAAATACCACATAAACACACACACACACACACACACATATATATATATATATATATATATATATATATATGTATATATATATATATATATATTAGCCACTCGAGGCTATAACTCTGTGGGTCCGTGCACCCAAGCTCTGTGAACCCTCAGGTTCTAACTCTGGGAACCTTCCGGTTCCAACTCTATAAACATGCACAGCATAAATCACATAGACATCATGCAGTACAACACATAGCATACACATAACATACACATACTCTGACACATAACTCTGATTACCTACTCAAGGTAAAGTATAGTGAGAAGACTCACATCGCGTATCTCGATGACTCACGAATCTTGAAATCCCTCGTGCTCGATCCTCCGAGCTATAATCCTCCTATAACATCATATGTCTCTAATTAACACTTTTTAACACTAAGGTTGACTACCCCTAAAAAGTCAACACTGGTCAACTCTGGTCAACGGTCAACTTTGACCGGACTCGGCGAGTGCACTAAGGCGACTCGGCGAGTCTAGACGTTTTCATCAACTCTCTAGGATTCCCTTTTTACACGTCGAGTACTCCCCCTGAATCGACGAGTTCCACCTGGCAGAATCGTGGGGCCACCCCGACTCAACTCGCCGAGTCTCAAGAACAACTCGGCGAGTCCCAGTTCGACTCAGTCCACTTGACCACCCTCTCTAACTCGCCCTGACTCACTGAGTCAACCCATGAATCGACTGGACCACTCACTAGCCGATATAAGGGCAACCTTCAAGCTACTCGCCGAGTCTGCTCATCGGACTCGGCGAGTCCATGCCATGCAATCACTCAAACTCGCTTCTAAGGTCAGATCTGCTCCAACAATTCATAGATCTGGTCTTCCTAGACTGATTCATCATGTAAAGCCCCTATCTTGGTGTTCACAACACACCCCATGGCTCATAAATAGCATTTTGACCTAAGGCATAAGGATTCCAATCCAAAACCTCTATTGATTCACAGAAAGCTTGGGCAAAGGGACACTCTGGACCTCCATGGGTCCAGATCTATGGTATAAATCACTTAAGGGCCAAGGGGGCTCTAGATCTAGCCACAAAAGGGTTCAATAAACCCTAAATCAAAATAAACATCAACATAGAAGAGGATAGCTCGAAGATATTACCATAATAGTGATGCTCTGGACTCCAAACTCTCAGAAAATGGCTCCTCTTGCTTTCCCCTTAGCTGATCCTCCCTTTCCCTTGCAAGATGACATCTCCAAGATCAATAATGGCCTCCTACTTTTCTCCAAACGCTCACACTCGATTAGGGTTTCACTCAAGGGACTGGTGAGCACAAATGATGGCCATAAGGCCCTTTAAATAGGTCCCAAACCCGAGAAATTAGGGTTTCATTAAACAGCGCGGACTCGCCGAGTCCATGCCTTGGACTCGCCGAGTCCAGGCGCGAACCCGCACCCAAATCGCGATCCTACTCGGCGAGTCTGAGCTCCAAATCGCCAAGTCCCCTCACAAAACATCCAAAATCCCTCATCATCATCCAACTATGCTCTTGTTCCGCTACCTGTAATATAGAAAATTGAGTGGGTCAGGCTTGGGAGCCTGGTGAGCATATAGGGTTTTCAACCCACAATAAATAAATTTATTATGGTTAAACATCAAACAATCAACCAAATTACCCAACCCCATTATCGTATTTATTTCTTAAGGATTTACCCTAAGAATCATCTATCACTCATTCATAAGGATTCATCCAAAGGAATTGACATGAAGTCACATCGTCGCCCGGGTTTATAAAACAGGCACTAAGTCCGTAGCTGTCAGGGTTTATACAATATGTGCTAAGTCCATAGCTCTCATTTATCGACTATATTATTCATGGGAATCCACCTGCAATACATGTCAATGGGTTTTTAGAGTACAACTGATGAACATATAGTTCACACACTTATAGGTTGCGAGTCTGCTAGTGTTCCACGAACCATCTAGAATAGTCCATGGTTGTCATCCATACTTTGCTGAATGACGGGGGCCAACATATGGGTAAGGGCTTCTCTCATATTTCATCCCTTATCCTCATCTCATGATCTATATCACCAATCATCTCATTTATCCAACTCATCTTTCAACATATACCAACTATTTTATCTACCCATGTTTTACCCAACATTTCTATAGATATAAAATACATATACAGTTTAAAACCTATATAAAACATTCATTCAACATCTATCTCAAATAAACAAACAACATCTATATACATAGCGTGTATTTTATATAAAATACTTCATATCTATGTATAAGATGAAAGTGACTATACACTCACTTGATTTAACGATAATCCGGCAACACTTCGTTTCTTAAAACGATCATTTCTGATTAAACGGGGATGTTTTCTCAAAAAACGAGTTTCTCGCGGGCAGAGTTTCGGCTCGAAAGATGATTTTCTTGGGAACTTCGTGGCATCGGGACCGGCTTCGGGTGTTAGGGACGATACCAGGACTACGGGGGGTGTTAGAGGGGCTTGAGAGAGGCTAGAGAGTGAAAGAGAATGAGAATTTGTAACATAAAACCCGAGGGCTAGATTTCTATTTATAGGCTGAAAATTCGACATTCATGTCGTGAACCATGAATGTTCATGTCGTGACTTTAATCCTGGTCATCTCCTAGGCTTGCCATGGAATTCTATATTCACATCATGAACGTAGTCAGGTCTCCAAGTTTGTGCTCTGAACTTCAAAAATCCAATTATTCACATACGAGCTCCGTTTTTTACTTTCTTTATATCCACGCGTATGTGAAATTATGCTCTACAACTTTTGTTTAGACTCAATCGGCTAATTTTGACTTCATTTTTAATATTATATTTTTAACGAGCCAGGACATGAAAAGTCTGTTAAAAATTCATAACCTCTTCATCTGACGTCTGTTTTCGTCTGTCTTTTTATCGTTCCGCTACTATTAACGAGATCTTTGATTCTCGTTTAGGTTGTGTCGGCTAAAAACCGCTCGATCTAATATTCAAATTTCGGGCTGCATACTCCTAAGCCGAAACTTCGAAAAATCATAACTTCCTCATACGAAGTCAGAATTGGGCGTTCTTTTATGCACGCTCTCGGTTTAACGTATTCTACAACTTTCGTTTAGGTCGCTAAGGCCAAATATCGCTCTATCGTAAATTCACTATTTACGTCGCGCTGTGTCGTGTCGATTCTATCGCGAAACTTCGACAGGTCATAACTTCTTCATTATAACTCGGATTCCATTGTTCTTTATATGTACGGAATCCTTGTAACATATACTACAATTTAGTTAAGATTAATCCTTCTAAATAATATTCCATCAAAAAGTCATTTTTGACGCTCATCATCCTTAAATTGACTAGCCTAAATCTGCGGTCGATACAGTTATCTCCCCCTTGGGATGATTACGTCCCAGAATCATCAATGAAACAGGGCTTGTATAATGATTCCATACATTATCTTTGCATCCTAGCTAATAATCGTAACTTCTATGTTCTTTCGAATAAGTATCTAACTCTTGGACTTCTTGACCGCAGGCGGTGCTCGATCCAGCATATGCTCCGCGTATTAGGTCGGACTAGATTTGATATGACCACTAGGGTCAGATTAACAATCATCTCCTTAGTCATTACCGAAACAATGGTAACGTCATACTTGAATAAAACAGAATTAATTACTAGCTTCTTAGTAACCTTGTGACTTTCCCTGATCCAAGCATGAGTCGTATGCTTCCAGTAGTATAGGCCTCTACTACTATTCACACCTACTCATACTCGTCCCAAGTATTGTCTCGTAGTTTTTCCAAGTCACCATTTAAAAATTTCACATAATCATTTGACACATCAGGTAACAAAACGAAGGTTTATATTATTTCTTGAAACGATTGCACAGAGGTTCAAGTTTACCCTATACTATGCTTCTAATAGGCTACACCACATGTTACTATTCACATTACTACTTCATAACTTGATTTCCGGATATGAAGTCCTCATCCTTGATTCCTCGCATCATCACCTACTTCATCGAGGATCATTTGGAATGCTCTTGGCTTTGGCGGTGCAATTGGCATTGCTGCTTCATTTTTCTTCGGGCAGTCTTGCTTGAAGTTCCCTTCCTCATTACATTCGTCACATACCCTTTTGTTGAATGTACACTTGTTGGCGTAATTCCCATGCTTTAAACACTTGAAACAAGTCACCTCTTTGCCACATTTTCCCAAGTGTTTCTTCTTGCACTTGTCGTACCACCTTGTTTCATCTCCTCCTCCTTCGAACTTCTTCGAACCTGACTTCAAGAATTTCCTCTTCTCGTTGGACCTTAAAGATCCTTCAAACTTCCTTTTCTCGCCAACTTCAACCTTGTTGGTGGTCCTGTCATTGATCATTTCTTCAATAGACTTAGCAACCCAGATAGTTGCCTCAAGAGCAGATGCCTGGCGTATTGGCATAGTAAGTTCGTTCTTACTTTGTTGAAGTAAACGTTTTGTCTCTTCCATCTGTTGATCCAACATCGTCTGCACCATTTCCTGTACCCCTACCATAGTGATTGGCTCGGGTTGCGGGTTATCGTTTCCCAATCCACTTTGTGTGCTTGCCATTTCGATCTATACACCAAATTAGGCGAATTTAGATCTCTATTTTTTATAGACGTTTAAATCTTTGTTATCACTCTGAAAAGTTATATGCTAATTCTAATATCGTAGTCATACGCTTAGAATCCTGAACACATAAGGTTTCCAGATCCGGTCGGCAATAAACCATAGATCCAAACAAATAACATCATATATGGCAAACATATAGCATTTGGCACATAAAAGCATTTTAGGCATCTTTCCTAAAATATACTAGTGTTCGTGTCAAAAATATAGTAGACAATCATCTCACGATCATCACTTAGCATTGTAATTTAAGTCTAGAAATTTCCTACAAATTCCTAGCTCGCTTAAACTAATGCTCTGATACCAACTGCGACATCCCCAAATTCCTCGGCCAGAAAAGACCGATTTCTTTTATGCTTTTAAAATAAAATCAGAGCAGTCTTTCAAAAGGTGTTGTGGGATTTGTCCCTGAAACAAAATATGATAAAAAATTTATCAAAGCATTTCTTAAAGAAATGAATTTTCATTGTATTATAAAACCTCGGGATGTCATGTTCCGATACAGACCAAAAGCATAAACAGTACCATGTAGGCCTTACAACATTCATTTATATCTACTGTCCTATAATCCAAAATCCCTCGTCATCGTCCAACTATGCTCTTGTTCCACTACCTGTAATATATAAAACTAAGTGGGTCGGGCTTAGGAGCCTGGTGAGCTTATAAGGTTTCATGTGACATCCCCAAAATCTCGGCCAGAAAAGACCGATTTCATTTATGCTTTTAAAATAATTTCAGAGTAAATCCTTTTGATTTGAAAGAGTTGCGGAATTTGTTCCCAAAAACAAAACATGATAAAACCATGTTTACCAAAGCATTTCATAAAAGAAATGTATTTTTCATTATATAATCAAAACTCGGGGTGTCATGTTCCGATACAGACCAATAAGCATAAACGATAACATTACAAGTCATTCAACAAATATATACATATACAGACTTGTAAACAAAACAACTTGATGGTTCATCCATCTTATGCCCTCGCGCCACTTCCTGTAATACAAATAAAACTGAGTGGGTCAGGCTTGGGAGCCTGGTGAGCATATAGGGTTTTCAACCCACAATAAATAATCATATTTAATTTTCACCAACCAACAATAACCCAATTACCCATTCCCGTTATTCTCACTTTATGTCCCTAGAACAACTAACATAAGGGACCTAGTCTAAGAATATTTCATCAGGGCGACAACACATGCTTCGGGGGTTCCTCAGCAATATAAGTCAAATAAGGCAACCATGAGGGGGATGGAGTAAAACAAATGAACACCCAAGTTCATTAACACCTACAGGTGGTGAACCTGCTAATGTTTCCACAAGACTGTCTAGAATAGCCAGTGGTCGTCATCTAAACTCCGCTAAATGACTAAATCAAACAACAACGAGGCCTCTCATCTGTTTATTACACACCAACTATCTACCCATGTTCTACCTAACATATTAGTAGATAAAAATATACATTTTTATACATAGATAAAAACCTGTATAGCATGCTTTAATCAACACATATTTCACATAACAGATGAGGCACACACACACATAACACATATCTCATAGAGAATAAATCATATCTATGAGTTAGAAGAAAGTGAATACACATTCACACATATAAACAACAATATACTTAATACACTCAAACCATACTTGTATTATTATCGTGTTTATGAAAGGTAGTATACACTCACTTGAACAGAAGATGATCGGACAGCACTACGACTTGCAGAAGTAGTAATCCCCAGCAGATCTGAAAGATCTTCACAAAAATCGAACTTCTCGCGGGCAGAGCTTTGGCTCGGGAACCACACTTCTCGGGATCTTTGGGATCTTGGGACTTGCCTTGGGGCTTGAGTATGATACTGGGGCTTCGGGGTATTTCTGGCATGCAAAACGATGCAAAACGGGAGAGAGAAGAGAGAAAATGAACAAAAGACTCGGCTGCCTTCGGATCCTATTTATAGGAGGCTGGAGCCTCGGAGTACGCGGGGCGTACTGCTTCCGAAATTGTCACTGCATGCGTCATCCAAGCCACTTGCTGCGAGTGTCGACACCTTCGGTGTACGCGGGGCGTACTTCGGATGAGTCCGATGACTCGTCCTCGGATAATACCAGATTTTCCATTTAAATTTAAATACAAAATATTTAATAAACTTCGGAAATTCATATCTTCTTCATACGAACTCCGTTTTCGACGTTCTTTATATCCACGCGAAGGTGAGACTACGCTCTACAACTTTCGTTTAGACTCCGTCGGCTAATTTTGACTTTATTTTTTATTATATATTTTTAATAGGCCGCGACAGAAAAACTTCGTTATAAATTCATAACTTCTTCGTTTGACGTCCGTTCTCGCCTAACTTTTTATCGATTCGACACCAACAACGAGACCTTCGATCCTCGTTTAGATTGTTTCGACTAAAAACCGCTCGATCTCAAATCGAGTATTTCGGGCTGCACACCGCTAAGTCGAAACTTCAATAAATCATAACTTCCTCATACGAAGTCAGATTTGGGCGTTCTATATATATTCGAAAACCTCGTTTCAACTACTACAACATTATTCAAAGATATTAAGATTATTTTACACTTAAATTTTGACGCTTATTTTTATTCTTAATTAATCAAACCACATAATTAAGCAATTAAGCACAAAACACATAATACTCAAATAACACAATCTTATTATTTCAAAACGGGTTACAAAGGTTAACCTAGACTATTACATTGCTAAAAATGGAAAGCCCGGAAACACAGGCGTTACATTTCAACCCACAATAAATGAATTTATTATGCTTAAACATCAAACAATAAACCTAATTACCCAACCCTATTATCTTATTTATTTCTTAAGGATTTACCCTAAGAATCATCTATCACTCATTCCTAAGGATTCATCCTAAGGAATAGGCACGAAGTCACATCGTCGCCAGGGTTTATACAATAGGCACTAAGTTCATAGCTGCCAAGGTAACCAAAGGAATAGGCACGAAGTCACATCGTCACCCGAGTTTATACAACAAGCACTAAGTCCATAGCAGCCAGGGTTTATACAACATGTGCTCAGTCCATAATTCTCATCTATTGACAATATTGTTCATGGGAATCCACCTGCAATACATGTCAATGGGTTTTTAGAGTACAACTGATGAACATATAGTTCACACACTTACATGTCGGGAGTCTGCTAGTGTTCCACGGACTGTCTAGAATAGTCCATGGTTGTCATCCATACTTTGCTGAATGACGGGGGCCAACGTTTGGGTAAGGGTTTCTGTCATAAGTCATCCCTTATCGTCATCTCATGATCTATATCACCAATCATATCATTTATCTAACTCATCTTTCAACATATACCAACTATTTTATCTACCCATGTTTTACCCAACATTTCTGTAGATATAAAATACATATAAAATTTAAAACATGTATAAAACATTCATTCAACATCTATCTCAAACATAAAACAACATATATATACATAGCACATATTTTATATAAAATACTTCATATCTATGTGTAAGATGAAAGTGACTATACACTCACTTGATTTAATGATAATCGGGCAACACTTTGTTTCTTAAAACGATCGTTTCCGATGAAACCAAGATGTTTTCTCAAAAACCGGGCTTCTTGCGGGCAGAGTTTCGGCTCGAAAGATGATTTTCTTGGGAACTTAAGGGCGTCGGTAGTTGCTTCGGGTGTTAGGGACGATACCAGGACTTCAGGGGGGTGTTAGAGGGGCTTCAGAGAGGCTAGAGACTGAAAGAGAATGAGAATTTGTAACATAAACCCGAAGGACTCGATTTCTATTTATATGCTGAAAATTCGACATTCACGTCGTGAACCATGAATGTTCACGTCGTGACTTTGATCCTGGTCGTCTCTTAGGCTTTCCATGTGTCTTCCAGGCTCGAAAGGTGTCGTTCAACAAGTTTACGTCGTGTATACTATGTTCACGTCGTGAACGAATCAGATCTCGAAGTTTGTGCTCCGAACTTCAAAAATCCATATCTTTCGCATACGAGCTTCGTTTTTTACGTTCTTTATATCCACGTGTAGGCGAAATTATGCTCTACAACTTTCGTTTAGACTCCGTAGGCTAATTTTGACTTTATTTTTAATATTATATTTTTAACGGGTCGGGATAGGAAAAGTCCGTTAAAAATTCATAACTTCTTCATCCGACGTCTGTTTTCGTCTGTCTTTTTATTGTTCTGCTACTATTAACGAGATCTTCGATTCTCGTTTAGGTTGTGTCAGCTAAAAACTGCTCGATCTAATATTCAAATTTTGGGAACAAGGTTGAGAATCAATTGGGTAGGAAGATAAAGATGTTTGTGGCATTGTCGACTTGGGCACATTAACAAGAAGTGAATAACCCAACCCCAAAAGGAAGGAGTGTTGGAATCATTTGACTTAAGGTCATATGATGAATGCGAATCTTATCTTTTGGGAAAGATAACAAAATCATCTTTCATTGGAATACGTGAAAGAGGTTAAGGATTGTTGGACCTCATCCATACAAATTTTTTGAGTCTTTAGATTTGCTACAAGGGATGCTAATCGATACTACGTGACATTTACAAGTGATTATCGCAAATATAGGTATATTTACTTGATCAAATATAAATCAGAAAGTTTTGAATGGTTCAAAGAATTTAAGCACAAGGTCGAGAATCAATTAGGTAGGAAGATAAAGATGCTTCAATCTGATAGAGGTGGAGAGTATCTTAATATCGACCACGACTATTTAAAGGAATGTGGAATTGTTTCACAATTGATTCCTCCTAGAACACCACAACTTAATGGTGTGACTGTGAGGAATAACCAGACCATACTTGATATGGTTCATTCCATGATGAGTCGAGCTTCTCTTCCAATATCTTTATGGGGGTATGCCATAATGACAGCCGCCCATATCCTAAATCATGTTCCCACTATAAAGGTTTTCAAAACACCTCATAAGATGTGGACATGGAAAGTACCCTCACTCGCACATATAAAAGTTTGGGGTTATGAAGCTCTCGTAAGAAAAAAAACTCATCCCAGAGCCAAGGAGTGTATTTTCATTAGCTACCCACAAAAGTCCTTTGGATTGTTCTACAGACCTAGTGAGAATGTAGCCATTTTAGCTCAAATAAGATTCTTTTGTGAGAGAGATCGGATTCAAAGATGAAAGTGGGAGAGTTATTTTTCTGGAAGAAATTCCAGTGTCATCCAATGATGGTACCTTAGATAACTCTAGCTATTAACTAGAGGCTGAGACTCCTATTGATCCCATTGATAACTCATTAGATCTTCGTTAGTCCAGTAGGGTTACCATGCCACATGAGTTCTATGGTTTTTATATAGCTACATATGGGGATACGTTATTTAGTGATAGATCACTTGTGAATATGGATGAACCTGCTAACTACAAGGAAGCAATGTCAGGCCTTGAGGCTATATAATGGAAAAGAAGCTATGGAGAACAAGATTCAGTCCATGTATGATAACCAAGTATGGAACTTGGTTGATCATGAACCTGGTCGAAAGAAAATAGGTTGCAAATGGATATTTAAGAAGAAGACCGAGATAGATGGGAAGGTACACATGTTCAAGGATCGATTGGTTGCAAAGAGATTTACTCAAACCCAAGGGGTTGACTATGATGAGACCTTCTCACCAGTTTCTAATATCAAGTCGATCAGAATTATACTTGCCATAGCTGCCTTTTATGATTACAGGGTATAACAAATGGATGTTAAAATCAATTTCTTAAATGGGAAGTTAACGGCGGACGTCTACATGAGTTAGCCATAAGGTTTTATACATGCCAAGTATCTTGATAGAGTGTGTAAGCTTGAGAAATCCATTTATGGATTGAAACAAGCATCTCAGAGCTAGAATCTTTGCTTCCACGAGAAAGTCAAAGAGTTTGAATTATCTATGAGTGAGGATGATTCATGTGTGTATGTCAAAGTTCGTGGGAGTATAATAACTTTCCTATTGTTGTATGTTGATGACATACTCCTTATAGGAAACAACATTCCAACCTTGCAAGAAGTGAAATCTTGACTTGGGAAGTGTTTCTCTTTGAAGGAGCTAGGGGAAGCGACCTATATCCTTGGGATAAGAATTTTGAGGAATAGAAAGAAACGTCTTATTGGTTTTAGCCAAAATACATACTTGGAAAAAATATTGAAGCGTTTCAATATGGAGAACTCCAAGGAAGGGGATTTTCTCATTCACTGTACCGTCAAATTGAGTAAGACTCAAAGTCCTGGTACTAAGGAAGAAATAGATGACATGAGTCAAGTCTCATATGCTTCAGCTATAAGATCAATCATATATGCTATGACATGTACTCGTCTTGATGTGACTTATGCTTTGAGCATGGTTAGCCGATTTTAAGATAATCACGGCAGAGCCCATTGGACGAGAATTAAGAATATTCTCTAGTATTTACGAACAACAAAGTACATGATTCTCGTTCTTGGTGGTAATGATACGTGGAAAGTGAGTGGTTACAGTGATGCCATCTTTCAAACAGATCGTGGCAACTTTTGTTCTCAATCTGGATGGGTTTTCTTATTAAATGGTGGAGCGGTGACTTGGGAGATATACTTGTGAATCATAGTACATTTGAGTGAGTGAGGCATCAAAAGAAGCAGCGTGGTTGAAGAATTTCATCGGAGATCTCAGAGTAGGCCCGCCATTCAAGAGCCAATGAAACTATTATGTGATAATGAAGGCGCGATTGCTTTGACTAAAGAACCAAAGGATCATGGGAGATCTAAACACATTAACAAAAAGTAGTGATTTAAGACCGTCATGAATCGATTGTAGATTGTTTATAGAGATTAGACATTGCTTATTATTGCTAGAATATTCATGACTACTTAAAAAAAAGATTTCGAGTATTGGATAAAACCACACTTAGATATTAATTCATCGAATCAATCACGGGTAATTCTAAGACAATAATATATTCTATTCTTCAAAAGAAGATACATAAGTTGTGATTTACAAGTCAGTTGTGCATTGGTGTTATGAAAACGCATAAGAACGTAGTATCATGTATGATTTGGTGAGTAAATGTTACAGTTATGCAGTCATAGTTTATTCATTCCTTTTTCCCTAACAGGAAAGTGATATCTTTGGTCCCCTCGATGATTTGGTGTTGACATTATAGTGATGGCCCAACAAATACTAAATTGATGTGTTCAATTAGTAGTCTAATGATGACATCAAAAATAGGGAAACAAAATTTTGGACAATGACATTGATTGGATTCCATGTCTCGTATCCATATGATATCTTGAAGAACAAAGGAATAGTTGATCACTTATCTTAGGTCCACCATTTTATTTGAATCAGAGTTCAACAGTGGTTTACGAAGCACATTTTGCTGTTTAGTTCAAGGTTATGCTTGCAATTGTAGTTATAAACTTATCTAAGTGGGATACTGTTGGATTAAGATGTCTAAGCTCATAACTAATTTGGCAAATACTTGAAATTAGAAGCACAATCATTTTTTGGGTTGCCCTCATAACTAGTAACTGAATAGATTGACATTTGAATAGAGTGGATAATTTTGTTAGTTTATGAATAATAAATTAATTGGAAATAGTAATAATTAATTAAAAATTAATCAGAATTATTTTGAATTGAATTATGGGTTAATTAGAATTAATTAAAGTTGCAAGGACTTAAGCTTTGATTGTTCAAAGTTGAGCAAGAGAATGATTCTAGAATCCTCCATAGGGTGCCGATTTTGGTATGCCCTATTAGGGTTTCTGGAATGTTTCTTTTGGCTAATTAAGGGACTAGGATAATTACCTAATTTGAGATATTAATATTATATTCAAATTAGTGTTTCTAGGGTTCCTTAAGAAGCTATAAATAGGACTCTTAAGGATCTAATTTTCGCCAACCACCTCTACCAAAAGGATAGTCAGAATTCTTTCTATCTCGTCCCGTCTCCACTTGTCTTCTAGTTGCTAGGGTTTGGGTACAAACCATTACAGGCACTAAGCTTTTGGTGCTAGCTTCTCAAGCTATATAAAGGAAGTATTGAAGTGATTTGTTTGCTATAACAAATCTAAGGTATGTAACACTAATTACTTGTTTTTTTTGCTACTGTTCATGTTAGTTTGTGTTATTTAAAGTATATTGTCTTCAAGTGTTGAGACATAGATCCCTTTAGGTTTTATGCGCGCTTCTTAATTATTAAATGATGTTATGCATTGTGCATATTGTTGTAACCTGAAAATTCCATCAAAACTAACATGAGTTTACAGAAAAAATCTCATAAATTTTGTAGAAAGACATATCTAAGATGATGAGTAGTATGATGTCTTTTATTTATAATGTTATGTAATATGTATTTAATTTATTACTTTATTTTGTTTGCCATTAATGTAGTAATACTATTGTAACATTCGCGATTTTGTGGTATGTTCCTTTTAACCCAAATTTGTATATTCTTTTCATTATGGTCCTTATCCGAGTACGCTAGGCGTACTCTATGAGTACGTTGAGCGTACTGGCTCAAAGGATTGACATGGAGGCATCCACATACATTGAGCATACGTGGGAGTACGCTGAGCGTACGCTAAGTAGGGGAAAACCCTAATTTTTTTAGGGTTTGTGCCATATTTAAGAAACTTATGTTGCCTTGGGTGCATCTTATGGCCAGCCTCCACTCCTCCAAACTCTAAGAACGAAACCATAATCTTCACAGAGTGTTTATGAGCCTTTGTGTGATTTTTGGGGTGTTTTTGTAACCTTTGAAAAAGGTGAAGCTTGGTGTGGAAGCCTTGTTGGACTTGGAGCTTTAAGATCTAGAATCTTCATCAACTTTGCAAGCTATTTGATGTAGAAAGATATTAATGTGATGAATCATTTGGTTAGATCTAGTTAAGGATTGTTTTTATGCTTTTTATGGTCCTGTAAGCCATATTTGTAAGTATGAGCTACTCCAGAAGCTAGAGATGGTAGATCTTGGCATTTTTGAGGCCCCTTGTTCATAAAATGCAATCTTGATAAGTCATTTTGGCCCATGCATGAATTAGAATTACTTTTACGGTTCCTTTTGAGTTTTGGGCCCCATTAAGCCATAATAGTGTGTAAAGTTGCCAACTATACATGTCAAGACAGCATTTAGGATCAGATCTAAGATTTTAGCTTAGTGGCTTAACAAGTTAACTGCTTAATGGGATGGGTTGGTCATCTGTGGACTATGCAGGGCGTACCCAACGTACTCAGTCGTTTGGCTTTGATTGACTTTCATGTATTTGGGCCATATTTAGGACTTTTAGGGTTTGGTCCTTGTAGGGCCAATAGTCTTTTGACAGTGGGGCATTATAAGTCTTTGGGCCTTCTTGGATTAGGCCCATGATGGGTTTTAGGCCTGATTAAGAAGTTAGGCCTTATTGGGCTTTTTGGGTTAATGGATTAGGCTTTGGATTTTAGGCCAAGTGGGAAAAAGGTAAAATAGACTTTTACCCTGAGGGTTGGACACCAGACTAGGATTTCAGTTATGGTTTGTGGACCAGTTATTAATTGGATATTATTTGATGATGTTAGGGTGGGGATTTTTCTGGATCAGCGGTCCGAGATTTTATCAGAGAGATTCAGCAGATTGAGGCGAGTTTCATCACCATGTTTGGCGTGTCAAAGGCACCAATGCCAGCCCATGGTTTTTTATGATTAGGATGCTAGTTGTATGTGTGACTCTTGCCTGTATGATATCTGATATGTATACCGGGCTGGGCATGATGAGTATAGTATATGTTATTTTACCTTTGTGATTATCGCACATATTTATGTGTTT
Organism: Lactuca sativa; assembly: GCF_002870075.4. NCBI lineage: Eukaryota > Viridiplantae > Streptophyta > Magnoliopsida > Asterales > Asteraceae > Lactuca > Lactuca sativa. The sequence continues at coordinate 101,710,921 of NC_056626.2, forward strand.
ATATGTATACTGGGCGGGGCCTGATGAATATCATGTATGCTATTTATCTTTGTGATTATTTCATGTGTTTATGTGTTGTATATATACCGGGCGGGGCCTGATACAAGATAGGGTCTAATGAATGTGATGTGGTGGGGGCCATCTCATTTTAATGAGAGATCTGTTTCGAGCGGGGCTCGGTGCTGGGCGGGGACTGATGACGGGCGGGGCCTATTATATGTTTGATATGTATGGTATGTGGTGTTTTAGGGAACTCACTAAGCTTCGTGCTTACGGTTTTTAGTTTATGCTTTAGGTACTTCCGGATCCAAGGGGAAGAGCTCGGGGTGATCACATCACACACACGACATTATTCTGCATTTTATTTGAGTCTAATGTATTTGAATGTTTGGTTACACTTTGATTCTATTTTGGTTTTATAAAACACGTTTGGGATGATTGTTTTATTACAATTAAAATGAAATTGTTGGTCTTAATTTTTTGGGACGTTTCAAGTTGGTATGAGAACCTTGGTTTGAGGGATCTGAGCACACTCTCGGGTGTGTCTAAACTCAAACTGAGGATTTGGTAGGTATTTATAAAAGGAATGTTTTATAAAAGGAATTTTCTAACAAAAGAAAAGGGGTGTGGCGCATGCAATTGACTGAGCTCAACTAAGTTTTCCCAAAATACCCATACATGTTTTATAATATGCTTGATTTGTAAATATGTGAATCGCATGCTAGATTAGAACTAAGGATCTAGGAGATATGCCTTTGTATGCCTGCTATATGAGCTTGTAGACTTGCATGATGTAACGACATGAAAATTGAAAACAAAATTTTCATTTTTAAAATGCATACTTTTCATAACACTTTGTATAACAATCTCATTTGTTCAATTTTCAAAACATAACTCCATATTTGATTATTTAACAATCCAGGATCTTCAAATCATAACTCTTCCTCTAGTGTGTACAATCAAGCCGGTGCCGTCCCGCTATCCTGAAAAACCTGAGACATATATCACATAACATGGTAAGCACAAAGCTTAGTGAGTTCCCCAAAATACCACATACAACACATATTAGCCACTCGAGGCTATAACTCTGTGGACCCTTTGGCCCTAACTCTGTGGACCCTCTGGCCTTAACTCTGTGGACCTTCCGGTCCTAAGCTCGTTCGACCCTCTGGTCCGGTCTGCTTGAGCCTTCCGGCCTCATAAATCGTTGGACCCTCCGGTCCGGTCTATAAACTCCGCATAGCATAAATCTCAAAGACCTAATGCATAGCATGTCATATACAACAGGATAACATAATACTCAATGTAAGCACATAAGACCTTCCGGTCACACATAACTACCACTCAAGGTAAAGTATAGTGAGAAGACTCACCTCGGGTAACTTGGATAATCTCGCACACGAATGTACTGATCTAGCTCTCGCCTAATCACATAAACGAGGATCTAATTTCACCTTATTCGGTGTGTAGATCAAAAATGGTGAGAACAAGGAGTGGCGTTGGAAACGCAGATGAAAACAGGAATCAACCGCCAGTGATTGAGCAAATACTTGTTGTAGCAGCAGCACCAGAACCAATAACAATGGCTGGGGTGCAAGCCATGATTCGGGCTATGTTAGCCGAACAAAGGGATGAGATGCGACAGATGTTGCATGATAATAGGGACGAACCTATCATACCTATTGAGGAACCGGAATTGATTCCCGAGCAATCGGAGGAAGGGAACAATAGTCGCATTATGAGTCAAGTTGGGACTCAAGGAGAACGAAGGAACGATCCGGAAAGGAGGAACAACAAGGATGGGCGAATGTACAAGAACTTCTTGGGCACCAAGCCGCCAAGTCTTTCTGGGAGCCCAAAGCCTGTTGAGATAATGGATTGGGTCTCCGAAATGGAGATGGTATTTGAAAGTTGCGAATGTAGCAACAAACAGAAGATTGTCTTTGCAGTCAGACAACTGAAGACTGGAGTCTTGAGTTGGTGGAAGTTGTTGGCAGATACTATGCCACGAGGAGAAGCCCTGAAAATGTCACAGGAGGAGTTCTTGGAACAGTTAAGGGTGCAGTATTGTTCAGAGATAGACCTGATTGATCTGAACAATGAGTTCCAAAACTTAAAGAAGGGGAGGATGAGCATAGACGACTATGCTACTGCATTCACTGAGAAAATGAAGTTATTTCCGTACCTAGTGCCAACGGAACTCTCCAAGATTGAGAGGTTTGCTAATGGACTGCCTGCAGACTTTGGTCCAACAGTCAAGATGGCAACTACTCTGAAAACGGCTGTTCGTGCAGCTAAGAATGTGGAGGCCCAGCAGAAGGAAAAGGGTCTGGAAAGGATAGATGTTGGTGAATAGAGGAAGTTCATAACTTATTTGGTATATACTTGACCTGACCCGGCATGGTCCATTTGGGTTGCACTTCACCCGAACAATTTATGGATAATTTTATGAGAGTTATACACATATGTTTATTAATATCTTATAAGTTATAATATATTAATATGAAGTTATGTTATTTAATTAGTCTTAGTCTTAAATTAATTATGAATTAATTTAGAGATTAAAAGGAAGACTAATTAGATTATGGGCTATTGGTTTTATATGGTGTGGGCTAACACTCATTTGTTAATGGGCTAGGCTTGGATGGAAGTCCATGGATGATCCATGGAGCTTTTAGCCCATGGATCTTTGGAAAAGGAAAGGTCATGGGTTATTAGGGTTTCACCCTAACCATGTACACTATATAAGCATGCTTATGTTGCATGAAATAGCCACTAGTGTGTGTGCTTGTGTGTGGCCGAAAATTACAAGTGTGTGTACACTCTCTCAAAGTTTTCCAAGTGTTTGTGGTGATTTGTGATTCCATTTGAGGCATTCACATTATTGGTGCTTGGCTCTCAAACTCCAAAGAATCAATCTCATCAAAAAGGTATGTAATCTCATCTAACTCTTTTATGTTTAAATGTTCCCCATGCCATGTTAGATAGGTTATGAACCTTGGAAAATTATTATTTTGCATGTATTTAGACAAACATAGATCCAAGGTTTATTAGGGTTGCATGCACACTTAGGAAGTGTTAGATTACTCAAAACCTAACAGTGGTATCAGAGCCTAGGTTTGCTTTTTTGATACTTGATGCAAAATAGTGAAAAAAGTTGAAATTGTTGCTGTCTAGCTAATGGACTCGCCGAGTCCATGGGGGGACTCGCCGAGTTCAAGGCAAAATGCATCCTACTCGGCGAGTAGGTTCTTGCACTCGGCGAGTAGAATGATCAGAATGCAGAATTTCGACTTTTGCTGCTGGAAATGGACTAGAAACATTACCCTAAACTGTTTTGGTGTTTTAAAACTTGTTTTATGTGTTCATATAATTCTTGAAATTTTGATGATCATGTTCATGTTCTTATGAATTTAGAAGATGATAGGAATTATTTGCTGAATTGTTTAGAATTAATTCTTGATCATTTATGTGTTTTAATGGAGTCCATAATTTGTCCTCAAGTTATGGATATCCAAATGTCACTTTTCTTTAACACACACATTTAAACACATAAGTTACATGAAAATGAAGAGTCTTCATTTTTATGAACCTTTAATTCATAAGTTATGAAATGAAAAGTTTTAGATAGTTACCAAACTTGCCCTCAAGTTTTGAAATTTGTAAAGTTTCACACACTTTAATAAACTTTAATTCCAACCCTTAGAGTTTTAATAGTTAAAATTCAACCCTTATACTATTTATAACATTAATGGTTAATTATTATATATGTGTATAAGAATAAGTCGTTCTACCGTTAGTAGGCCTCATTCACGAAGCCGGTCTATAAGGTGGGTATAAGTTTGTTGCCTATAAAATGGCAACTTAATGGGTGTCCACTCTCACCCACCGCTTGCTTGACTGGTGGAGGGTCGTTAGCCGAACGGGTAGGACAATGACTTTAAATCCTCATTAAAAGTATAATGATTATTATAAAGTAACTAAACCTTTTTAATTCCCAATCTTAGTTATTTCAGGAAAAATGTGAACATGGTGCTAGTCCTTGGAATTCACACTTTGTACCTTACCAAGTCGTTGGTGGAGCGTGTGTGGTTAACCGACACACTAACTTGGACTAGTAAGGATCACGAAGGGTGACTTAATGTTTGTCATAGATCAATGGAGCGTGTGTGGTTAACCGGCACATTGATTAGGTGATAATATTAAGGGTACCAAGTGAATTAGCATGGTTATTCACACCTTGTTTTGTGATCCTCGGCATCCCAGTCATAAAACTTGAAGGGCACAATCGAGATTGAAACATGCCATTGAAAAGTTCAATGAATCTCAAAAGAATCTAGGAATTTCAAATCCAATTAAAACCTAATAATTCATTTTGTTTTTCATGGTGGAAATTGGTGAATCGTCATTCACCTACCTTTCAAATATATTATTACTTAGATTACGACATCCCTCTTCTAAGTATAATATATTGTAATTGGGTCCTAGCCTTAATATTACATTTGGGTGTCTTATTAAGGATTCTATATATCTAATCTAAACTTGCTTTCTTCTTTCAAATGTCTTCCGACACTAATGCTTTGGGCTCTAACCCAACTGGTTCTTTCTCTCTCATGAATCTTTGTGGGAGGGTCATCTTTGATGGTTCCAACTTCATGGATTGGATTAGGAACATCAGGATGGTTACTCGTTATGAGGACAAGGAATATGTCCTCGATAAGGAGTTAAAAGAGCTTGATGAGTCTACTGCTACTCCTGAGGAGATCGTTGAATTCAGGACACATGAGAGAGATGCTACTAAGGTGGCATGTATCATGGTGGCCACGATGACAGCCGAGCTCCAAAAGTCATATGAAGATTTCTACCCTTTTGAGATGCACCAAGACCTGATGGAAAGGTACCATCAGAGTGCTCGTCAGGAGCGGTATGAAATAATCTCCTCCATAATAACTACCCGCATGAAGGACGGTGATTCTGTCATGGCTCACATGCAAAAGATGCAAAGGTATGTGGACCGTTTGCTGAAGCTGAATGTGAACATCCCTGAGGAGTTGGCAATTGACATCATTTTTCACTCCTTACCTTCTTGTTATGACCATTTTCGTATGACATATCATATGAACAAGGAGGAAGTTACCCTCAGCAAGCTTCAAGGACTCTTGAAGACTGCTGAAACCGGTCTTAAGGGCAAGGCGGTTGTTACCTCTACTACTCCTACTCCAACATCTACCCCTGTTTTGGCTATCGGGCAAGGCAAAGGGAAAAAGAGGAAGCACCCTTCGAAGGGTACCAAGGGAAAGTCTCTTGAAGGCTCCTCATCGAAGACCAAGAGCGGTTCTGTCACTCCTTCTGCCATTCCCAAGGATGTTGAATGCTACTATTGCCATGAAAAGGCACACTGGAAGCGAAACTGCCCTAAGTACTTGCAGGATCTAAAGGATGGGAAAGTGAAACCCACCCGTGCAGGTATTTACACTATATTGTCTAATTACTCAACATATTCCAACTCTTGGGTGCTTGATACAGGATGTGGTATTCACATATGTTCTGATTTGCAGGGCCTAAGAAGAAGTGAGGATGTGGAGCACGGGAAGATAAACTTGATCATGGGGAATAGGAAGGCTTCACCTGTTTCCAAGATTGGAGTTTATACTTTGTTGCTTAATAATGGGTTAAAATTAGATTTGATTAAATGTGTGTACTCGTCTGAAATGGCGAGGAATATTATTTCTTTTCATGCTTTGTACAAACAAGGTTTTACCTTTTCGTTTGATAATGAATGTGGTGGTATTAATGTTTTCTTTAAAAATGTGTTTTATTTTAAAGCGTTACCTTGTGATGGTGTGTATGAAACTGTGTCGATTGTAGACAACTTAGTAAATAATGTGTTGTATATTGATTCTTCTACTAGCCTAGATAAAGCATCATTGTGGCATTGTCGTCTTGGACATGTAAACAAGAAACGCATAGGCCAACTCCAAAAGAGTGGAGTCTTGGAGTCATTCGACCTTAAATCGGATGATAGTTGTGAATCTTGTCTACTTGGAAAGATGACAAAATCACCCTTCATTGGAACTTGTGAAAGGGGTGAGGGTTTGTTGGACCTAATACATACTGATGTATGTGGGCCATTCAAAACCGCCACAAGGGATGCTAATTGGTATTATGTGACTTTTATTGATGATTTTAGTAGATATGGGTATGTCTACTTAATCAAACATAAGTCAGAAACCTTTGAAAGGTTTAAGGAATTCAAACAGGAAGTAGAAAATCAATTGGGCAGGAACATTAAGATGCTTCGATCCGATCGAGGTGGTGAGTATCTTAGTACCGAGTTCCTTGACTATCTTAAGGAGTGTGGGATTGTCTCGCAATTGACTCCTCCCAGGACACCACAGCTGAATGGTGTAGCTGAGAGGCGTAATCGAACCTTGTTGGACATGGTTCGCTCTATGATGAGTCGAGTTTCGCTACCAATCTCTTTTTGGGGGTATGCCTTAGAGACTGCCGCCCATCTCCTTAATCTAGTCCCTACAAAGAAGGTTACCAAAACACCTCATGAGATGTGGACTGGGAAGGTTCCCAATTTAGACCACATCAAGATTTGGGGTTGCGAGGCTTTCGTGAGGTGTGAGACTCATGATAAGCTCGAACCTCGAAGTGAAAGGTGTATTTTCATCGGCTACCCACATAAATCCTTCGGTTACCTCTTCTACAGACCCAGTGAGAATGTAGTCTTTGTAGCAAGAAGAGGGGTCTTCCGTGAGAGAGAATTTATAAGCCAAGGAGACAGTGGGAGGCAAATTGATCTTGAAGAAATTCAAGAAGCAATTGGTGAAGGAACCTCAGACACTAGCAATCAGCCTGAGGAGGAAAATCCTGTTGAGCAAGCTGACATGTCTGTACCTCCGAGGCGTTCCATACGGGTTAGGAACACACCTTCGTTTTATTATGACTTTCATATTACTACGGAAGGTGATACGTTTATTAGCGATAGTACACTGGTAAATTTGGATGAACCTAGCAGTGTTAAGGAAGCCATGGCAGGCCTGGAGTCTGCTAAATGGAAGGAGGCTATGGACAGCGAGATACAGTCCATGTATGACAATCAAGTTTGGAACTTGGTTGACAATGTACCAGGCCGTAAAACAGTCGGGTGCAAATGGATCTTCAAGAAGAAGACCGACATGGAAGGAAAAGTGCATACTTATAAGGCTCGACTGGTTGCGAAGGGTTTTACTCAGACTCAGGGTATTGATTATGATGAAACCTTCTCGCCGGTAGCAAAGATTAAGCCATTGCAGCATTTCATGATTATGAAATGCTGGCTGAGGATGTGTACATGAATCAGCCAGAGGGTTTTGTCAGTGCAGAGTACCCTAATAGAGTATGCAAGCTTGAGAAATCCATTTATGGATTAAAACAAGCATCTTGAAGCTGGAATCTTTGCTTTGATGAGAAGGTCAAAGAGTTTGGGTTCTTGAGAAGTGAAGATGAGTCTTGCATGTATGTCAGAGCTAGTGGGAGTATAGTTAGCTTCTTGGTGCTGTATGTGGATGACATACTACTTATAGGAAATGACATCCGAACCTTGCAGGAGGTTAAGTCCTGGCTTGGGAAGTGCTTTGCTATGAAGGACCTAGGGGAGGCTGCCTATATCCTAGGGATAAGGATATTAAGAGAAAGGAGTAAAAGACTAATTCGACTTAGTCAGAGTACCTACTTGGATAAGGTGTTGAAAAGGTTCAACATGCAGAATTCCAAGAAAGGAGATTTACCGATCCAAAGCAATGCTAAACTGAGTAAGACTCAGAGTCCGAGTATAGAGGCAGAGATAGCTGAGATGAGCCAATTACCATATGCTTCCGCTGTTGGCTCGATCATGTATGCTATGACTTGTACCCGCCCTTATGTGGCCTTTGCTTTGAGCATGGTCAGCAGGTATCAGGGGAACCCTGGCAAGGCTCATTGGACAGCAGTAAAGAACATTCTCAAGTACCTGCGGAGGACTAAGGATTGGATCCTTACCCTTGGTGGGAGTGATGACTTGAGAGTATTAGGGTATAGTGATGCTAGTTTTCAGACTGATAGGGATAAATTCCGCTCTCAGTCGGGCTGGGTCTTTACCTTAAATGGAGGGGCAATTTCTTGGAAGAGTTCCAAGCAGGAGACGGTGGCTGATTCGACTTGTGAATCAAAGTATATAGCAACGAGTGAAGCAATGAAGGAGGCGATATGGCTAAAGAACTTCATCGGAGACCTTGGAGTTGTACCAGCTATTAAAGAACCTATGGAGATTTTCTGTGACAGCAATAGTGCGGTTGCCTTAGCCAACGAACCAAGAGATCATGGCAGATCCCGACACATTGATAGAAAATATCACTTCATAAGACACAAGATTGAAGAAGGACTCCTCGTGGCAAAGAGGGTATCGTCAGATGAGAATCCTGCAGATCCCCTTACGAAGGGACTGACGAGGGTTAAGCATTTTCAGCATGCGAGGCACATCGGGCTGAGGGACGATATTAGTTTTACAGATTAGATAGTTTTCCTGAAACTTGTAAAATGTAATCGACATTTGATGATGAATAAAATTTGTGATTTATTTATGAGTAAAGTGTTACTGTCATTGTCAATTATTTACTATTGTTTCAGTTTTGCATGTTTTGACTTCCAGAATAATTAATTTATTCAAACCTCCACAATCGGTCATACGTCGGAAGTAGGTATGAATCAAGATTGTCATGAATTGGGTTTGTAGATGGCTAAAGGTGTTTAGACATGGCAATGGTTGCTGCAACGTTCATGAGTACTCATAAGTTATGAGTATTGGTATAAACCCACGCTCACTTGTATCACTTCATGGAATTTATCTCGAGTGATCGTGAGACGATAATATCATATAAGTCTTCAAACCTAGAGATATGAGTTGTTACCTATGAGTTGGTTGTGAATTGATTGCACGTAAACGCATCAGTAACTTGATGTTATAAAACGTGCCTTTGTGTACAATTTAACAAGTAGTAGAACAAGCATATGAGTCGAAGTTTATCTGTTCCTTCTAGAAATAGAAGCGATATCTGGGCCCCTCGATGATTTTGTGTTGACCCATGTACCGGGCCCGGTCAGAACTAAACTGATGTGTTCAGTAAAGTTCTTTGTCAAATAAATCGGAAATCGAGAAACAACTACCAGACAATAAGCAAGACATAGTTCCATGTGTTTGTCCGGCTGATATCATGAGAACAGAGGATTATATGATCACTTGTTTTAAAATGGCGCTTCATAGTTCAACAGAGTTTTCGAGAGCTACGATTGCTGGTTGGTTCCTGAAGTTATATAGGCAAATACAGTTATTAGACTTATCCAAGTGGGAGTCTATTGGATAAGGTGTCTAAGTCCATAACTTATTTGGTATATACTTGACCCGACCCGGCATGGTCCATTTGGGTTGCACTTCACCCGAACAATTTATGGATAATTTTATGAGAGTTATACACATATGTTTATTAATATATTATAAGTTATAATATATTAATATGAAGTTATGTTATTTAATTAGTCTTAGTCTTAAATTAATTATGAATTAATTTAGAGATTAAAAGGAAGACTAATTAGATTATGGGCTATTGGTTTTATATGGTGTGGGCTAACACTCATTTGTTAATGGGCTAGGCTTGGATGGAAGTCCATGGATGATCCATGGAGCTTTTAACCCATGGATCCTTGGAAAAGGAAAGGTCATGGGTTATTAGGGTTTCACCCTAACCATGTACACTATATAAGCATGCTTATGTTGCATGAAATAGCCACTAGTGTGTGTGCTTGTGTGTGGCCGAAAATTACAAGTGTGTGTACACTTTCTCAAAGTTTTCCAAGTGTTTGTGGTGATTTGTGATTCCATTTGAGGCATTCACATTATTGGTGCTTGGCTCTCAAACTCCAAAGAATCAATCTCATCAAAAAGGTATGTAATCTAATCTAACTTTTTTATGTTTAAATGTTCCCCATGCCATGTTAGATAGGTTATGAACCTTGGAAAATTATTATTTTGCATGTATTTAGACAAACATAGATCCAAGGTTTATTAGGGTTGCATGCACACTTAGGAAGTGTTAGATTGCTCAAAACCCAACACATACTACCTGTCATATCTACCCATACTCCCTACACGGACCATCCCAGATTCCCTAAGTAGCCGCTCAACCTTCTCATCACCAATCTCAACACGCGTGCTCGCTCCCCAGTGAAATGCTCTGTTAGCGTACTCATCTGACTAAGATTTCTTCCTAGGCTCTTCCTATGTCCTCACACTTCTCCGCCATCAGCTGCTGAGAAAATCCTTATGATGCCAGTCATCTACCTCCTGAATATCGTCACATTCGCTTGGTAGCTGACTCCCATCATCGGAAGTTCCACAAAGCACGAAGAAAGCAACATTCGGGCATTGAATAAACACATATAACCCTCTCTAGGTGATACCTCCACTTGCTCTGCTCATACTCAAAAGATATCACCGAAGTCTGCAACTCTACCCCCACGGGTATCTAGCTACTCTCTCGGTAGGCTCCATAAATGCTCATCTAGGTATCCCTCCTAGATTACTCATCTACTCAAATCCCTCTCCATAAGGATTCCCGCTGGATACTCTTACTCAGCACATACTCGAAAGCACATCACAGATAACAGCAACTCCTAGGCTAAGGCATCACAAATCAGGCCACTCTAGTCCTAAAATATGAAATACCTAGTCTATCTCTAGCATGCATAATATCTCATAATATCTAATAACACATAAGGTAAGGGTATTTTGGAAAATCACCGTTCGGGCTCTGGCTGATTGTACACACTGCTCTTTCTCGTTTTCTCTTAGAAACTCTTGCTCGTTTTAGAAAAATCATTTATTTTGAAAATTTTCCTCAATTCCTCAGTTTGAATCCAGATATACCCGAAGGTGCATCCGAATCCTTCAAACCAAGGCTCTGATACCAACTTGTAATGACGTGAAAATTTAAAAACAAAAATTTCATTTTCAAAATGCATACTTTTCATAACACTTTGTATAACAATCTTATTTGTTCAATTTTCAAAACATAACTCCATATTTGATTATTTAACAATCCAGGATCTTCAAAACATAACTCTTCCTATGGTGTGTACAATCAAGCCGGTGTCGTCCCACTATCCTGAGAAACCTAAAACACATATCACATAACATGGTAAGCACGAAGCTTAGTGAGTTCCCCAAAATACCACATACAACACATATTAGCCACTCGAGGCTATAACTTTGTGGAGCCTATGGTCCTAACTCTATAGACCTTCTGGTCCTAACTCTGTGGACCCTCTGGCCCTAACTCTGTGGACCCTCTGGCCTTAACTCTGTGGACCTTCCGGTCCTAAGCTCGTTCGACCCTCTGGTCCGGTCTGCTTGAGCCTTCCGGCCTCATAAATCGTTGGACCCTCCGGTCCGGTCTATAAAATCCGCATAGCATAAATCACAAAGACGTAATGCATAGCATTTCACATACAACAAGATAACATAATACTCAATGTAAGCACATAAGACCTTCCGGTCACACAAAACTACCACTCAAGGTAAAGTATAGTGAGAAGACTCACATCGGGTAACTTGGATAATCTCGCACACGAATGTACTGATCTAGCTCCCGCCTAATCACATAAACAATATCCTCAAATAAATAATGGATCTCAAAGGCTAGATTAAATCCCTTTCTACAACCCCACAGAAGGCTAAAAGACCATTTTACCCCTCAATGGTCCTAAAAGTCCAAATGTTTATCAACCCCAAAAAGTCAATGAAAGTCAACTGAAGGGTGGTACGCGACGCGTACCAGATCTGTATGCGGGGCGTACTCCGCGATTATCCAGAGTCAGGGAACTCGACCCCCTACGCGGCGCGTACTGGGATTACGCCCAACGTAAGTCCCAGATTCATCCTTTCTTCATTTTTGGTCTGAATAGGTTAAGTCATGGGCCCATCTCACAAATCTAGGATCTCTACTGCCTCTTAAGTCATAAAGTCGAAACCTTTAAGCGTTGCATGGCTATAAAGGTCACCAACCACTTCAAACATATAACATCCTTCCCCATTAAGCCCTAATCTCATGAATGACTTAATCTTAACGTCCAAGGTTGGATTTTTATGAACCCACAACTCATATTACTCTGAAATATGGCAGATCTAAGCTTATGGAGACCATTTGCTCATAAAGTCTTCACCTTGGGACCAAAAACCCTAAAAATTGGTCCATGAAGCACAAATCAAAAATGACAAGGAAAGCTTTGAGCTTTTTACCTCCAATTGAAGCTCCTCCCTCTGTAGAACTCAGATCCAAGCTTGCAGTCCAACTTCTAGCCTCCACAAGAACCTCATCTTCTTCTTCACTAACACTCAAAGGCACTTTCTAGCTCAAGAACACTCACACACTAGCATTAGAACGATAATATGGCTCCCCTAGGGTTTCTCTCTGTGGAATGGTGGCTGGGGACAAGACCATATCATTCCTTTTATAGTCCACAAGCCACAATTAGGGTTTGCATCTGGGCCAGCTATGCCCAGCGTACCTAATCGAGTCCGCGTCAATTAATCATCCTTTTATTAGTCCAGGGGCATTAGTATCAATGTTATTGTATCTGATTTAGGTGATGAAGAAGGCATTGTATAATCCTAAATTTATACTTTGCTTAGTCTATAAACTATAACTACAAGGCATAAAAAAGTAAATTTCATAGTTCTCGATTTCTGTGAACTCTCTCCTCCCCTAGAATATGACTCAAAATATTTTCCTAAATTGTTAACAACTATCTTGTATTTTTAACACCAAAATACAGATGTCGGAATCAGAAACGGGATTACTTGTTCTTTCTATGATGTCGTTCCGCTCCCAATACTATCTTCTTTCTTGGAGAAGCCAGGGTCATTAGAAAACTAATTGGTGTCAATTTTCTCTCCTCGGTTCTGGATCATTCCAAACATATTTTAGGCCCAGAAAGAGAGATGAAAAATGCGCCTTAAAATACATAAATTTCATTATCTTTTTTATAACAACTCAATAACTGAAACAAAATTATTTATACTAGCTTCTAAATATATAACATTTTTTATTACAAAATTCCATTTATTTAAAGAAAAATACTTCTTCTAATTTTTTGGGATGAAAAATTATTAATGATATCTTTAAGATAGATCTTATCTAACATATCATTAATAAAGTCCATTAAAATTTTGGGACGCCTTTTAAAAGATGGGTCCTGACGGTCGCCCCTATCGCCCACCATCTGGGACGAGTCTGTCTCGATTGTACGAGTACCTACATACCATAAGGGCATACACGTCAAATGTTGAGAATTACATAATATATTTATAAATTACAGATTTTGGGTAACAAAACATGCACGTAAAACCTTCAAATGGAAGCGTTTAAGTTTAGCTAGGGTCATAATTATCATTTAATCTTCCTTTTATTGACCAGGGTATATAAGTATTTTTAATATAATCATATATGTTAACATTAGAGGGACAGAATGGTAAAATTGCTAAAAGGGCATAATGTTTATTTTATTTGTTCTAATTTGTGTAGTTTTACTTATAATTATATCTGATTTATGTTAAATCTATATTGTGCATCAGTAATTAATAAAGTTTGGGAGACTTTTATCCACATTGATTACTGAATTCTACCAAACTAATACAGTATATTTTTATGTTTTTCTTTATCATGTGCACACTACATGTACATTTAAAGTAGATGTGTAATGATAAGTTCATTAAAAATAATTAGATTTTTACTATTATGGGATACATACCATTGTGCTCATTTTATTTTTGGGACATATAAGTCTTTTAAATATGATCAAAGGTTCGTAGACTCTTATCGATATTTGTTACTGAATTCTATCAAACTGATATATTTTTATGTTTTTATTTATCATCTGCACATTACATGCACATTTATAAGGGCATAATGGTTATCAAAATTTTCATAATAAATGTTATTAAGTTTATTAAATAAAATACAGTGCTATTTAGTTACAGATTGATATGGTTCCAAGCAAAATTAGCATGCTTAGTTACGTTGTCCTATCAAAAGATGACTACATAATTAAGGTCAAAATAGTTCATCTCTAGTAGCAGAGAGTCTGGAATTGAATAACACTCAAAAAATTCGTCTATTAGAATGGTTTTGATAAATGAACATGTTAAATTTCATATATTATGTTTTTTAATAAAAAAATTTATATTATAATTGCAATATATGTACGTTATTGTATGATTAATAATATTGATATTAACTACATTTATTACTTTTGTTTCAAGGGGAAAAAATTATATGTAATGTTGAAAAACAATTTGTATCACTACTGGAAAAATCGTTTGAAGAATAATCGTGGACAGTAATATGTTGTATTGTACAGAGATAAAAACAAAGACGGATTGAAAAATTAATTTTACACAATGACATTAACCTTAGCAATAAGATATCTAATATTGTATTCAAAGAAATATTTAAAAAATTATGATTTATAACAATTATTTAGAATATATCATTATTAATTTTTAGTATTTTGGGTTCAATTACATACTTATTCACTAAAACCTTTGTATATATATAAAAATATAAATAAAAAATGCTTAATGTTCACAAGTTGATATTATTATTATTTTTAATATATATATATATATATATATATATATATATATATATATATATATATATATATATATATATATATATATATAGTGTTTGAATAAAAAAAATCAATCGAACAGGAGGTAGAGTGATTAAACTAATACTATAAAATATAAAAGGTTAAATCAATATAAATGCTAAACCATTAAAATTAGAAAAGAATGTATTTATGTTAAACCCACATAATAAAATTAAGAAATCAAACGAAATTTGATTAGTCCATAACTATTAATACCATGCTCATCATTACCAAAGATTGAACCTAGATGAGAAAACATCCTCATTCATTGTCATTCACCCACTAGACTATATTCATTTATATCTTAATCGCGTGTGTATATATAGAGATAACCTCATGTAATTGCACCATAGTGTCAACATCCTGACACCTTCTGTCCTCATTATTGTTTAGTCGGTCTCAGGCGAGAACGGTTTTCCACATTTTCCAGGCTTTAAATTGAACCACTTATTATTGAATATCGGAAAAATGGGGAGGTTTCGGAGAGTGGCGGAGGCGTTTGATCATGTGGTTGCCAAGGTTAGGGATTGCGACAGCAGCGGCAGCGAGCACTCGCCGGAGACAATGAAGGATTTGTCCGATTTGGTAAATTCATATATTGAGAACGGCGATGGCGTAGTAGACAAAGATTTTGATACGAAAATCAACGATGAATGTAGTTCTGATGAGATTGATGATGATACGGAGGAAGCTAAGGAATCACTGGAGAGATTATTTCGAGCTCAAAAGGGTGATCCTGTGAAGAAAAATCTTCTTTTTGAAGTTGAAAAAGCATGGCGGCGCGTCACGGAAGTTAACTCATCGCCACTACCGGTGCCAGGATCTAAACGTCTATTAATGGCTCGTCTCCGTGATCAGGACCTTGACGCCGGTACTATTTTCTTTCCATTTTTCATATCTTTATATATTAGTTAATCATGTAGTGATCATGATAATAAATTCATATAATATACGCAGGTCTTTGCAAATCCAAGTGGGAAAAGAAAGGCCGGCTTATCTCCGGTGAATACCAATACGTTGACGTTAATGTCGCCGGAACTCGTTACATAGTCACCATATCTCTCTCAGAAGAATTCGAGACAGCCCGGCCTACTGATAACTACACTTCGTTGCTCGAGATTCTCCCTCAAATTTCAGTTTGCAAAGTGGAGGAGATGAAAGAGGTGGTGAGAATAATGTGCAGAGCTGTAAAGAAGACGATGAACCAAAGGAAAATGGCGGTGCCACCATGGAAGCGACGGGAGTACGTCCAAGCTAAATGGTTTGGTATTTACAAAAGAACCACCAATGAGTTCTCAACTAAAAACGCATCAGATTTCAGTGAAAACAAGAAGAAAATAGAAGGCTTTATATGGACGCCTGAAACTTGTGGTCGTGGATACACATACGATTTTGTTTGGAAGGGATTTGGCTCGAAAATAGGTAGTTTGACCATGATAATGAATGGAGCAAGATATTAGATATCTCATTGTAAATTATTTTAGTTTATTCTTATGAGAATGTGAAAGTAAAATAACCTGGTTCAAAATGGTTGAGTTCATTCATTAAATTGAGTTTGATAATGGTATGGTTACGTAATGAACAATATATATATATATATATATATATATATATATATATATATATATATATATATATATATATATATATATATATATATATATATATATCCTACATCTTAAATTGATTTCATACGTAAACATCGTAGCATGAATTATCAACACTATATGTGGTTAAAAACCAAAAGGCCTTTGGTCTAACGGTAAGGAGTGATTTTCTCAAATAAAAGGTCATTGGTTCAAGTCTCTTAGAAAACATATGTGATACTTAGGAGTAGGTTTAGATAGCTTGCCTTTTAAAAAAATAGTTAAAAAAATTCATAGGGTTTAATGTTGCGTAATATCATTCTTGAACAAACAATACTAGAAGTGATTGAATTTATTTAAGATGGCTTCCTTGGTTTCAACAAATTTAACCTAATTACTATTTGTGTAAATGGTGTAGTAAGAAAGATAACAACAATGAATATTTCTACATTTTAATTGAATTTTACATGAGTGTCAGAGGGAAACAAACTCTAATATATGCAAGTTCGGTTGTACAATAGCACAATTGTATAAGACAAGTATAATCCTAAGCATGACGAAATGCGAAGTTCAAGGAGGTCGTGACCCCTTTCAAGTTCAAGGGAAATGCCGTAGGCGGTTTTGGGGTTGAAAATGGTTGTGAGGTAAAGTGCATTGGAGAAACAAGATCAAATGAAGGAACAAAAGAAAAATGGAATTATTAGGGTTAGATAGGGATAACTTGAGATGCCAGACAACTCCGACTCATAAAAAAACATGTTGGGTAAGGATAGTGACAACTTAAGCTACTAGCACTAATGAGTTTTATAGGTTATAAACACATGTACAATGCGAAAAAACACTTAACAATTAAGAGAGACCATGCAACCTATAATGCCTCACACCCAAAACCAGAAACCCTAGAATGGAGAGGAGAGATGAGAGATAAGGGAATTTTCGTTCATATGCTTCTAGGAAAAAGCATACAAGAAATTTGGAAGTCAAAAGGTGTTATTACAAAGCCATATTTGAATTGATTAAATAATAGATGTAATCTCAATTCAAATCATCTCATTATCTGCAATCAGGAGGCTTATAGAAACCTTACGAAACCCTCCATATCATGGGGGGGGGGGGGGGGTTCCAGAATTGCTTCTTTTGTTGAGCCATTGAACAATTAAAATTCACCATTTGCATCTTTAATTAATTCCAATTGATCCCGAATTAATTTTAGATTAATTCTGATTAATAATTAATTAATTGTCATTGATTTCATATTAATTTATTGTCAAATAACAAATCAATTATTTAACTATTGATCTCATATTAATTTATTAATCACATAATAAATTAACAAACTAATTATCTATTTCCAATTTAATTATGAGCTTAGACACCTTAATCCAACTGTCTCCCACTTGGATAAGTCTATAACTATAATTGCAAGTATAACCTCTAACCAAACAACAAAGTGTGCTTTCCAAAGCGACCATCGAACTCTGATTCAAATAAAACTTTGGCCCTAAGATAAGTAATCAACTATTCCTTTGTTATACAAGATATGGTATTGACATGAGACATGGATTAGAATCAATATCATTGTACAAGATTCTCTTTCTCAATTTCCCGATTTATGACGACTAAATTCAGACTACTAATTGATTAGATCAATTTAGTCCGAGCATGGCCAAATACTTCAAATGTCGACAACAAATCTTCAAGGGGCCTAAAGATACCGATTTTCATGTTAAGTCAAAAGGAACAAATAAATTTTGACTACATAACTGTAACCTTTACTTAACAAATCATATATGATACAACATTTTATAACATCATGTTACTGATGCGTTTACACAACACCAATGCACAATCGTCCCACAAATTACAACTTATACATCTCCATTGGAAGAATCAAAGAGATAGTCGTCTTATAATTACTCATGATAAAATCCATGAAGTAATCTCTAAGTGTGAGTTTATCCAATACTCAAAATCTCCATTTTCTAAGTGCTCATGAATATTGTAGCAATCTCATGCAACAATGTCTAATCTCTATGGACAATCTACAATTGATTCATGACAGTCTTAATTCACCACTTACTTCTAAAAGTACGAGCAACTGTGGAACTTTGAATGATAGAATTATTCAGGAAGTAAAAAATGCGATGTGAAACACAATAATAAATTAATTAACTATGGTATCATACCCATTGAATATAAATAATTTTGTGTTACTTAATCACCATAACAATTACAAAATTATATATTGTGTAATGGTTCGAGTAATCAACTAACCACTTGAATTATATAACATCAGTCATGCCATGTTATGAATATGCATACTATGCTTCTCAATGGTCTTTCCTTTGTGAACAAATTTATTGGACATTACTTCAATGATGCTCATTTCACAATTTCAAATTCCTATCACTACCTAAGATGTAGTGGAATTCCAACTTTACATGCATTGATGATAGATGCCATTTTATGCATCTTTTAGGGTAGTTTTTATTAGCATTTAACATCATAATTTGCACATTTGCATGCCATTAGTTTAAATAATGTCCAACTCATATCTTTCGTCAGAATTCTCAAACTGCTAGCGTTTTTATGCCATTTTCAGATAATTCGATTGGAGCAGTACTTTGGAGCAGCTTTGGATGAGTTTAATGGAGCATTGGAGTTAATTGGAGCTTGGAACTTATGAAGGATTCTGAAGAATGCTTGGAAGCTGTTTTGGTCAAGAAAAATTCGATCGAATTGATCCAACAAAGATAGATTACTACATTCTAAAGCCTAAAGGGTGTCGTTGGTAGCTTGAATAAGTGTTAGTGTTTTAACCATATCTCATGACTCGTAACTCCGATTGATGAGATTCAAAATGTTTCGGAAACTAGACAAAATTTCAGAAACCTTTTGTTTTTGCAAAAAAGAAAAAAAATGAGATCGCATTTCTCCGTAAATGTGATCGCATAAATATGTCAAGGTTTTGTAGGGTCGAAAAATGATAAAGGGGAGAAAAGAACAAAAATGCGATCACATTTTCCCTATTCTTAGATCGCATTTCCACTTTGAAGTCCAAAAAATGTCACAAATAGCACCGTACTTCATTTACCGATAAATCTGGAAGTTCTTTAAAAAATGCGATCACAAATTTGGATATGTGGAAACTTCAGTGGGTCTGTTGGTCAAGCCAACCCACCGATAGTTAGGCAAAACGTGTGCGATCGTGGGAATGCTTTACTTGATATAGAAGCTTCTAACTTCCATATAAATATCACCCCTCATATCAGAATGAAGGTTAGCCGTTTCCTGAAACTCCAGATGACGAAAAAGATAATTTCTGAGGCAATTTCTTTCTGATTTCAGGGATTTATGAAGACCTGAAGACTATGGATCATGACTCTCAGTTAGTTTAGTAAGAATTAGTAGTTTGATTTCTCTTTTTACTATTCTAGACCCGTTTTTAGCCATGTCTGGCTAAAACCCAAGTTTTCAGTTCTACATTAGACTAGTACTATTCATGTGATCTGTTATTAGATTTGGTTTTCATTGTATCCTTTTATCTGGTTATTTTAGTTTTGAGCTTAATGAATGTTTGATTTTTAATTCTTGTTAGTCTGATCACCTAGCTAGGGTTTAATCATTCCAGCTAATCAGTTAATAAAATCCATAATTGTTCTTGTCAACTAATAATAAGTGACATGTATCAGATTGCTTCCGTGTTGGGATTTAACTCTGATATAAACTGAAATTGCATACCTTTACGCTTCCGAGCTTGTAAGAAGTATCGAGTATTGGTAGGAATTTTACACAGATCTTTATACAGCTTTTCTAATCTTAATTAAGAGCTTGTTTAATTAGACAGTAAAAAGTTAGGGTTAGTTGAAGAGCTTGTTCTGGTTAATTTAACTAGGTAAAATAGATTATACTATAGCTTGCTAGTTTTTCTCAGTACTAGCTTAGATAGAACGCATTTTGAATAACCAGATTTGGGTTAATTACATGGTTAGGAAAGTCGCAGCAGAGCTGAATTCATTTTTATTACTGATTTCATTTATTTATTTTCATTACTATTTTTAGTTTTAGTTTTAAATCAAAACCCCCTTTTTATATTTTTTGTTAAATGACTTGTATGTGCCTTATGCAAAGAGGCATTGACCATTACGTTGTGTCCATGAGGATTCGACTGTGCTTCCCTGTGCTATCCTTTAGTGTAACTAACAATGATTATTTTATTTGTTTAAATCATACGCGATAGTGGTTTAACATTTGACCTCCTGTGATGTTGAGGTTTGAAAGTCATAGACATCGAGCCTTCGATATCACAGAATGTTCCACTAGAACTTTTTACTAGAAACAATTTCATGGTTATGAAGTCTCAAATTCAAGATATACTCCTTAAACACTTCTCTTGCATTAAAGTTTCCAACTCACATGCAGATTCTACAAGCATCTCCCATTATGGAAACATTTCCATATTTCCATATGGCCATCAACTCTGAACAAGAATCATCTCAATACAAAATGTTTCAGTATGGTCCATCCTAACAATATCACACTACCAACTGTCCATAAGCAACCAATCTTCGGTAAACCTCAAAATGTTCTTGACAGTTGTTTAACAACTTTAGTCACATGAAATTCTAATCCTTTTCTCATAATGCTAAAGGCATTTGAAAATTATAATAAGCGACTATTATAGCATATGTAATCAATTCTGTATCCAAAGCATATGATATCTGTTCAATCTCTTGCTATAATATTTCTATATATTGAATCTCCTATGTTGTAACATTTCAAAATGATATTTATATATGTCTTTGACTAAGTTCCATTAAACCATTTGATCTAAACCTTTAAATTCTAAATGAAATATGAGTGCCATTTCCTAAGTCCACTATAGTGAAACAATTCCCAAACTTTGTAATTTGCAAACTAGAGACATTGTTTCCTACGAACAATATAGTCAACATGCAATACCAGCATAACAATTATGCTCGCACTAACTTTGACATGTACCCAAAAATCAACTAGACTCCTAGAAATCAATACCCTTTGACTTTCTTATAAAAGTGAAGATTATTGTTACATAATGCTTCGATAAACCTCCAACTAGACGTCTTAAGCTTATACACCTTAGTTGGATAGTGTGTATGTGTGTTTAAAACTTTTCAAGACTAATAGATATATCCCTTGAAAGTTCCAACAATTTCTTGTCATTCATCATAATTCAAAATATGAAGAGGGATGCGGTAATTGTATTGTGAAATTGAGAATGGAATTAACACAACCAATATCCATATTGATTTTTATCAGATATTTAAAATCTATTAGTGAAAGTAATTCCTCATAATAATTTTCATGAATTAAAGCGAAACCTTTGCCACTTCGATTTCAAGGTGCATATGTTCCCATCCATGTGAATCTATCATTTCCAACCTATAGTCACAAGACAAGGTTTAGGACAAACCAAATTTAAGTTCAACTTTCCTTCATGGACTTAACTTTTCTATTCTTGATTCCTATCATTCTGGTAGCTCAAGGGCCTACCAGTACTTACGTGTCGTTAGCAGTTCACCCATATTGATCACTGTATTTTCACTGACCAACGTGCTTTGCTTTTGCATTCAAATTAAAAAAACACAGAAATCAAAAGCATTGCCAACTTTAACTGGAAGTGCATAGAAATAAGTATGTGTCCACTGAAACACAACAGATTTTCAACTTCAAGTCGTGTGCTAGTGATAATTAAAATGTTTATTGTCGGTTGACTCTTGAAACTTTCATGATCAATACGAATCCCACTGACTTCTTGATGATCTAAAACAAATATTCAAAAGTTTGTGCGAATTCCCAAAAAGAAAACACTTCATATAATTGGTCTCAGTTTATCTTTTGTTTCTCGATTAACGAAAACATCACAACTCCAATTCTAAATGTGCTAGAGTAAGAAAACATTATTACTCCACATATTACGAGGTGTTATCAACCTTCTTAGATTAAAATGATTTTCAAGATACGATTCATAATTACTATATCATGGATCCAAAACTTGCTTGGAAGAAAGTATGACTCATCTATAATCGAACAATTTCCAACAATGTTCGTTTCCTCTTCTTAGTCATACAATTGCATTATGATGTTCTTTGAGGATTAATTGCGACACAATTCCACATTTACTAAGATGATCATAAAACATGATACTAAAGTACTCTCATTCCTTTTCAGATTAGAGAATCTTTTATCTTTTTTCCTAATGGATTCTTCTATTTGTTCTACTACTTTTTGTACGTTTTCGAAAGTATTAGAATTTTGTTTAATATTATAAACAAAATCATATTTACTGAAGCATCAACAAATCATGACGAAAAGAGTTATTTTCCCTTGTGGTGGATCTGAATAGTCTATATCAACGTGTACTAGATCCATTAGTCCTTCACTTATCTCATATGTGAACAACGAATTAGTCATGGTTTTCCAATCAACAAGATTCTCATGCATCATGCAGTTCGAATTGTTTGACTCCAAGTTTCTATCCAACTGAAATATGTCGATGAGATTCTTTTTTCTTCTGGTCAAATCAAACTGTTTCATAAGCGCACTATCATAAGAATCAAATCCATAATTAATATTGCTATTATTAGAAACATAATCAACACACTTATCAATTCCATTGCAAGGAAATATAATAAGGAAACTTCATAAACCAAAAATTTATTTTATTGCTAAAAATACAATTGGAACGTGTCCTTACAATGCATAAAATGTAAAACCATATTTCTATACATCTTAGAAGAGTAATAGCAATTTATTAAAACTATCGTAACTCGTTATTAGCAGCTCAAAATTCGAACCATCGAACCATGCGACAAAATTACATATCTCATGATCAGATTTAGCTCACTTTACTTAAGATTCTTTCTTTCTTTTAGATCCTTCAACACCATCAAAATTTGATCATCACATCCAGTGTTGTAAAACTCGCCGAGTTGGCCGGTTACTCCTCCGAGTACTCGCTACTCGGCCCCTTACTAAGGCGAGTTACAGAATCCCGAGTACTCCCTGATCGACCCTTACTAAACTGAGCAGTGTTGTAAAACTCGGTCAACTCGGTGATTAATATATATAATATACTTAATGATTTATTATTTAACACACACACATGTGATTATCACTACATATATATCTTAAATTTTCAGTAATTATTCACGAAATGAGACCATTATGTGTTTTTGTTAGTTTTTGTGTATTCACATGTATCTAATTTTGTTATATATTTCAATCAATTTATGATTTTAACTTATGATTTTGACATATATAATTTCCCTAAATAAATTTCTATATGAATTACCAAATCCGAGTACTCCCCGAGTAATCCTGAGTACTCCCGGGTACTCGCTACTTGGTAGTCGGCCGAACAGATACCAAGTAACGAGTTTTATAACCTTGATCACATCATGTATTAAGAGTATAAGAATATGAACTTATAATTGATCCATATAATGGATATAACTGAAGTAGATTCGCACAAATTGATTTTACCATCTTTAAGATCCTTCAGGTATTTTGAGAAGCTTCACTTCCAATGTCTCTTCAATTGGCAGTAGAAACAAATGCACTCATTAGGGTCAACATGTGGAACAACATCAGAATGAGTCTTTCTCTTTACCATACGATCAAACATTTTGACCTTGGTCGATCCCTTCAGATGGGGAAGAGAAACCATTTCTTGATTAGAAATGTTATTATTATTAACGTCCATGGAATTCTTGGGATTAGACCCTATAAGCATTTCTACTTCATCAACTATCAACATATGGGTCAGATTAGTTATGGTCACATCGAGATTCCTCATATGAAAGCTCTCAATGAACTGACCATATGACATAGGAAGCCGGATAAGAACCAAATCAATGGCTTGCTCCTTCAAGAATACGACACCCATTCTTTCAAATTTGTCAATGTATGATTTCATTTTCAGAACATGAGCACACACAAAATTTCCATCTTCATGTTTACATGCCAATAAGGCGTGAGTAGTTTCATATCTTTCAACTTGAGGAAAATGTGACATTGTGAGAGTCACAGGAGGAGGCAGAAGAGTTAAAGGAGGACGATATCCAATTCCACCGTTACCCAAAGAACGGAAGACACTTTTACCTTGATTAGAATGTGGAAGACCATCTCCATACGATTGAGGAAAATAATTTCCATAAGAATGAGGAAGGCCATTATTATCTTGATTTGACATCTAAAAAGTAGGAAAAGACAGAATTCAATTTAGTTGATTTTAATCCTTAATTATTAACCAAACAAATTTAAATTAAGGCTATGACCCATATTTTCATTTCGTAATATGAAGAGGGATGTCGTAGTCATATCACGTGTAACATCCTGACTCCCAGTTATAAAATTTAAAGCTTTATATTCATTTTTTGACCTACTTGACGAGTTGGCTGCCCCAACTCGTCGTGTAGAAACTGATTAGGCCGCGTGAACTTTAGGGCCTACTCGACGAGTTGGAGGACCCAACTCGACGAGTTGAGGTTGTGCTGGAAAACCCTAATTTTTAGGGTTTGCACCCTATTTAAAGGACCTTAAGTCCTCCCTCTAACCTCCCTTACCACCTTCACGTCCAAAAACAAACCCTAATCGAGCTAACCTCCTATTTTGAGTATGTGTGTGGCTAAAGAGTTTGTGTTTGGTGTATTTCTTGAAGAGACTTGAAGATTTAGAAGCTTGGAATGAGAAGGAGCTTGTAGATCCAACATCTACTTCGTTTTAGCATTTATTTTTAGGCAAAAAGTCATTACCTTGATCATTTTCTTGTTAGATCTATCCATTCAAGAGTTTAGGGTCATTTCTAGCTTATTCTTGAGGCATTTCTGGTATTGAGCACGTTTTGAAGTGAGGAGTTCAGATTTGGACTCCTCTAGGCCCTCTTGGACATAAAGTTCTCGACTTTATCAAGCTTTGGCCCTTCTCCATGCCCTAAACCTCTTCCTAAGACTAGTTTTGGGTGCTTTAGCCTCTTGAAGCCTTGCATGCACGTAAAGTTGGCCACTTTACATGGTAAGTACACTCTATGAGGCTAGATCTATAGTTTTGAGCCTTGGTTTTGCTTAAAAGCATCTGAATGAGAAAAGGGCTGAAGGAACTGGACGAGTTGCATAGCCAGCTCGACGAGTTGATAAGGGTTTTCTCGAATCTTCTGGACACTACATGGACTCGACGAGTTGTTTGGTAACTCGGCGAGTTGACTCGAGTTTTTAGTTTCTGAGTTCTAAAGGAAATCGACGAGTCAGTAGATGAGATCGACGAGTTGGGTCAACATGGACTGTTGACCTTGATCGTTGACTTTGAATTTGACCAAGGGTTGACCATGTTTGACTTCTAAGGGTACTTTAGTAATTTGGTTATTGATAGAATTGGTCATATGATGATCGTAGGTGATTGAGTTTGGAGCCGTGTTAGGGAGTTTGACGTTATCATCAAGTGCTACTTGCGAGGTGAGTTTACCTCACTATACTAACAGGGTCGAAGCCACCAATACCAGTTCTTTTGGATTGTTATCATGATTATCGCATGATGATATGCTTAATGATCTGTTAGATTTGTATCCTGGTATATAGGATGATGTTATGTTTAGTGACCTGTTAGGTCGGTTTCTTAGTATATAGGATGATGCTATGTGACCTGTTAGGTCAGTATCCTGGTATATAGGATGATGTTATGATTAGTGATCTGGTAGATCGGTCTGACTGTTTGTAAATGCTAGCATTTGTTATCTATGTGTTGATTGCCTGTGTGGTGGTGGGTTGAGGTGATCTTTCTTTGTACTAAATGCCAACATACCCATGGCAGCCCAGATAGACTACAAATCCATCAGGGCGTACTAGTTAGACCGAAGGCCCAGAGAACGGTCTATGCAGGATGAAGGCCTGGGAGGGCGGACTAGATATCCTGAACGTTTTGAGAGTGGGCCAGATAGGCGAAGGCTTGATCGTGCACCTCCTCACATTTTATGATTTTGATTTCTGGGATTTTTACTGAAACATCAATTTCATGTTTTATCTTGGATTATGCTCTTACCAATTGTGATTGAGATGCCGATGATCATAATTAAGATGTGAATAACCATGCAAACCCGCTCAAACACCCTCGCTCGATTTATAATCTCCCATTGATGTGCCGGTTAAACATACACACTCCATCAACAATTATAAAAACAAGTTGTTTCATCATTTCGTTGTTATAGTCCCACATTAGTGTGTCGGATAACCACACATGCTCCACTAATGACTTATAAAGAAATTATGTGCGTTTTCATGGATTAGAATACAATTTACATTTTATCCTAAAGTAACTAGAGTGTGATTTTAAAAGAATGTTCTAGTACTTTATAAATTATATTTTAAATCTTTTATGTCCTATAAAACACGTTCGACTAACGACCCTACACCACCAGACAAATGGCGGTGGGTGAAAATGACACTCATTCAACGATCATTTTATAGGTCGTTTTCTTTACCCCTCTTATAGCATGACTTCATGAATAAGACCTACTATTGATTTGACTGACTTTTCTTATACAAATGGTATTAAACGTTTAATAAATATAAATAATGTGTAATTTAAAACTTTTTAAAACACAATGTTTAAAAATTAATTATCTAAATTAAACATTTAATTAATTAATTTTGAACCAATTATGATTTAATGGTTTCCTTTAATTAAACAGTTCATTAAATTAATTAAACCGCTTACGAATTTAATAATTATCTTAAATTATACTTTTAATTAGATAATTCAAACTGAATCCTAATCCTTTTAATCTTTGAAAAGTAGGGTTATGGTAACCAAGTTTTAATTATTCAATTCTTAACGCGTTTAAAAATAATAATAAGGAAACAAGAAACTATAGAAAAACCGTAGGCCTTTTCGAAAATAGGCAAGGAGGCTAGGATTTTAAAATAACCCTAAAAATTGTCCCTTCCTCTTGTTCCCCGACTTTCATTTATAGTCTCCTCCCTTTGTTTGCTCAGGAACGCGGGCCACCACGTAATGGCGGACTCCATGGTCAATGAGTTGTTGGGTTAGGCGTTTGGCGCTATCGTAGGTAGTTGTGTTGGAAGCAAGTACATTCCCTTGAATTGGGGGAGATAAACCCCAAATGTACTTCTCTATCTTTTTACTCTCCGGGGTAACCATCCCGGGGCACAGTGCTGCCAGGTCACTAAACCTGTCAGTGTAGGCTACTATGTCTGAGCCTTCAATGGTAAGGTTCCACAGCTCATGCTCCAGCTTTTGTATTTCGCCTCTTGGGCAATACTTTTCCATCATAATCTCTTTCAGGTTCTCCCACCCCACTGAGTTAGCCATTAATAGGATCAGTGAGATAACATATCCATTCCACCATGTTAGGTCTCTGTCGGAGAAGGTGCAGGAAGTAAACCTCACTTTGCTCTCGTCTGGGCACATGCAGATTTTGAAAACTGAATCTGTTTTCTGGAACCATTGCATTAGAGCAATGACCCCCAATCTCCATTTAAGGATTTGGGTCTGCAGTTCATTAAGTCCTTGTACGAACACTCCTGTGGGTGTCCTAGGGTAACTCCGGGGTTAATTAGGTATGCACCGCTACCAGATCCACTGGTACCACTCGTGTGGATTTGAGTTATAGCGTTATTCGTTGCGGCTGTTACTGCTAACTGGAAAACAGCAGGATCATGTTGTGGTGGTGGAGTCGGTGGTGGAATTTCTGTTGTGTTGCTGCCTACGTGCCTTATAGGTCTACCGCGAGGAATTTCTGTTGTGTTGCTGCCTACGTGCCTTATAAGTCAGGTGTTGATTAAACTATGTTATCCTAATTCTGAGTGAATCAGGTTTCGACTATCATAGCGTTATGAAAACAATCCATAATGGAAGTCTATATAAAATAAACTTATGAATTTGTAATGACTACCCTTGAATGAATCTTTGTGAATTGTATAACTATTACAAGTTGTTACGAAAGATGAAATAATCCTAACATGTAGTGTGAGTAGTGTACTCACTAACTCACTAGGTTATATTAGTTTATTAGTTATTTGTGTGATGCATAAGACGTTTGGTCTCTTCGGTTGATCCCTTATCGGAATCCTCCTCATAAATCTCGTCTTGTTCCTCCTTGACTCCTCTGCTGACTGCTTTGATGGAGTGGTCACATCTATCTATGTTTGTTATGCAAGAATGGGAGTGTCTAAAGAATCTATGAGATTAAGTGAAACATTATGGGGTGATCCTTACCGGGTCCTATAATCACGCAGTGTATACAAGTTGTATATAATTTAAGATTAAATAGACCTTCGAATAAGTGACCCTACTCTAAAACCACAACCAAAGAAGGAACAGGAAGCAGAGCGTATATCACCAATTCTATGTCTATAAAATTTCAATTATATAAAACCCTAGGAGTATACACTACGAAATTATAGACTTACCAGTAAGGGTCTTTTAAATTTTCACATAAGTTATTTATAGTGCCTAAAATACTACTACAATATTTTAATGGAATGAACTTGGTAAGTTTTAAACTTGATGTTATCTTATAGTATCATAAAATACTGCTATAGTATTTTTACTTTATGTTTTGTTCCAGAGATCCTTTGTATAAAGAGTTAGGTAAGTTTTAAGCCTGTTACAACACCACATCACTCCCAAACACATGTTGGTCGTATCTCAAATAAATATAGTCGATCATGCTATATTTATCCCAAATATGATTACATAACTGTCTAGGTTTGACCGTGGAGTCCAACATTTAAATACTTATTTTGTTCTTCTTGTGATACTTGTTCTAGTATGTATATATATATATATATATATATATATATATATATATATATATATATATATGTATACTTATATTTTAAAAGTATAACTCTTGGTCAGAGTGTTTTTATCCAATTGTATTTATAGTTGTATATCTTTTATGGGTTGATATACTGAATTCACTATAAACAATGCTCTGATA
Organism: Lactuca sativa; assembly: GCF_002870075.4. Lineage (NCBI taxonomy): Eukaryota > Viridiplantae > Streptophyta > Magnoliopsida > Asterales > Asteraceae > Lactuca > Lactuca sativa. The sequence goes on from NC_056626.2 coordinate 101,740,237, forward strand.
CCAATCTATCACACCCCAAACCGAGATGACGGAAACATTCGGGGGCGGAGGACGTCATCTTCAATATCACAACTAATGTATAATAGTAAAACAAGCAACAACACCCATTGCATTAATATTAAAGTGTTTACATTGTATTCAAAACACATATGTTTGACTCCGATAGTAAGTAGCAAAACAAGACTCGTAGCTATTATACACCGTTTTCTAGATCCCTTCACCTGTACCTGTCTACTACTGTACTGAGAATACAAGTGATTTTAAAAGTGTATCAACATTTAAGTTGGTGAGTTCATAAGTATTTTGTTTTGGAAAGCATGTTCTTTGTTCTTCGAAGACCTTAGTATGTTCCTCCATAAAATCTAATATTTTCTAATGTAATCTAATATAAGAAAAATGTGACCCTTTAGTTCCTTCGACAATCACCTAGTAGATCCAGGTTATATACAACTCAGATTGAACAGACAATAGATTGTATGGTTCTACCCTAAGCCCACAACCAAACAAGGAACAGGAAATGAGGTGAAATCCACACATTCCACTGTTTGTCGGATCTACATTGTATGTAACCTTGATGTATACACTAGGTAAATATAGAGTTAAACGTGTTGGTCCGTTTTGTGTGACATCTACATTGTACTTAGAAAGTAATGTAATACTATTGTATTTGTGTGCAATCATTTATGTATGTATGTACATAGTTAAACATTCCATCTGAAAAGTATGTTTTTGTACTAGAAAATAATATGTTGTACTTGTAAGTTATGACCTGACCCATACCTGTTTCCCCTATGATTACTTAGTGTATACGGATTATATATATATATATATATATATATATATATATATATATATATATATATATATATATATATATATATATATATATAACTAAGATCGAATAAATAGTAGACTACGTGGATCTGCTCTAAGCCCACAACCAAACAATGAACATGAAGTGCAGCGGAAAGCATCCATTCTACTACCTACCGGATCCTATTAATATATAACCCTAATGTATAAACAAATGAATCATTGAGTTAGAATTATAGACCTCTTCTAAACAGTATGTTCATGTTACTAGGAAGGTTGTGTGGTGTAGTTCTATTGTTTAGTAAAACTACTTGAAGTTATGAAAATCTCGTTATCTAAATGCCTTAGTTGATACCATTGTGAGCTCCATATAACCATACTTAATGGGTCCGGATAAAAACACGACGTGCTGTAGGCGTCGAAAAAGTTATGACGTTTGTCACCACTAGACCTGCCGGTCCCAACTATAGATAACAACCAAGGTGCGGGATTGGCAGTCCCATATAGATCTATACACAAACTCACGCTTTCCCTCCAGGAGACTCTGATTATAATATATAAGACATAGAAACCTGTACCCAGATGGGTACGACCAAGTAGTAGCGCACAACCCTGTATAACTAGAAACGAAGAGAATACTAATGTTCTTTTGTACTTGAAAATGTATTAACTACATTGTACTAGTAGTGTAAAATAATTATAATTTAAATAACAACATGTTTACAAAAGGGGTTAAAGCTTTATTTAAATAAGTTTCATGTTCAATATGTATATATATATATATATATATATATATATATATATATATAATTGAGATCAAACAGGCAGTCGGACAGATGGTTCCAACCATAGTCCAGAACCAGAAAAAGAACAGGAGATAAGGTGGAAACACCAGTCCTAAGTCTATTGGATCTACATTATATATATATATATATATATATATATATATATATATATATATATATACATGTATTTTGGAAAATAAAAGTATAAAACCATTTAAGTTGTTTTAAAACACTTTTTAAAATAGTTTAAAACAAATGAAATAGCTTGAACTGTTTAAGACAAAATTTCCTTGTGTTTTTACTTGTATCCCCTCCCCGCCTTTTAAAACTTTGAAAAATAGTAAAAATATAGGGTATGAACTCACGTTATGTGAGTGATTCTATAGAAGGTTCGATATAGGATGTTATTTCCACAAGTTAAGTCTCGTAACAAAATCGATTCTTAAAAGCATTTCACGTAATATATAGGTATACAATTAGTGAATATATAGAAAGTATGTTAAGGAAGTAGCCTAATTTGTAAGTTTCATTTACAAATAAGCGGGTTAGTAGTGAATTCGTGAGGCTGCAAGGTGTTTTCGGCCAACCCTTGGGTTTTCGGCCATATGAAGATCTTGGTTATGTTCTTCGTGTTCTTGGTCAAACCAAGAAGATTCAAGGGTTTTCGGCTGAGGATCACGAAAAAGGAAGGTGATATATTGATGAAATGAAGAACACTTGATGTTCTAAGCAAGATCCGAAGGAGATTTAAAGGATTTGGATGGTACTTGAGAGAGAAAAAGGGGTTTTTGGTTAGTGCTCTTGAGAGAATAGGTAGTGTTTTTAGATGGATGTAGAAGAAGTGAGAGTATGTTTTCGTTCCATGCTATTTATAGCAAGAAAGTGACGAGAAGTGACACATGCATGAGGATGTGAGCCGAGGGGATAAGACCGATGGTTCTCGGCTGCGAACCGTTTGCGGTCCGAAGGAACTAGTTAGATGCAAGGGTTTGCATCCCTGACCCAAAACTCACACTTTCGGTCTGAGGCAAGTGATTGCGAGACTTCTCAGTTTTCATAGGAAAGGCTTACTTGGATTTCAATGAAACTTTTACACTATCAACAATTATAATAACGATTTAATCAAATGGTTTCTAGTATCTTGACTACTGTTGACTTTTTGTTGACTTGAAATAACAGGTTGTCACATCATCCCGCCGTTAAAGAGAATTTCGTCCCGAAATTAGCTTTCTAAGCAGGACTTCAAGGATTATGCTCATCCGAATGGTAGAATGTCCACTCGTAGTCCTAGGCGACTTTGTCCTGAAGTTCATAGTAGGATTCATACCTGGTCCATCTGTCATTACCTCGTGTATACAAGTCGTATATAATTAATATTAATAAGACGGTCGAATGCACGAATCTGCCCCAGGTCCACAACCAAACAAGGAACAAGAGATAAGGCCGAAACACACATTCTAAGTCTGTAGAATCTTAATTATATACTACTCTCGCGTATACAGTTAGTAGTGATAGGTTAACCGTATTCGTCCTTAGCCTCTGCCCTTGAACTTGACTTGTTGCATGAGTGGTATTCATGAAAGGTCTGTTGGGATACATCGAAAAGGTTTCGGAGGGAAAAGTACTCCTCGCATGAGTACTTTGGGTTTTAAAATACGAGAGACGATTCTGAGGTCTATGATAGGTTTGTCGTTATGAGTGACGAGGTTTTCGTCAGTCGGTCAGTTAAGGCGAGGGGTATTCATAGTACATGAAATTTTTATGGTGAGGACCACGCCAATCCACGTCGAATGACGACGTCGAACTCCTTATAGAAACAAGTGTTAAGTCCATTTGAAAGAAACGTTTGTTCTAGCGATAGTGTATTCTGTGCGAACTCGATAGTGCATTATGTGTATACTTTATAGTGTGTTCAGGTTTCTCCTTGTTATTACCACTGCAACATATCGTACTGCAATAAGTGAGTACTAGCAGTAAAAGTGTTCCGATAATTAGTGATGATACTTCATATTATGATCCTTATCAGGTCCCTCTATGATCGCTTGGTGTATACAAGTCATGCATAATTATGATGAATAAGACAGTCAATTGAGTGACTCTGTCCTAGATCCACAACCGAACAAGGAACAGGAAATGGGGCAGAACCACTAACTTTATGCCTGCAGAATCTTAGTTATGCATAACCCTGATGTACACACTAAGCCATCATAGGTCACCTGTACGGGTCCTTAGTTCTTATATAAATGCTGTGATTTGTTCAGACGAGTGAGTAATTTAAAAATTTCTTTTTAATTGGAATACTAAGTTTTTAAACTTTTATTATTATCTCGAAAACGTACCGCTGTTCACAGTTGGCTTAGGGACAGTCTCTCCTATGGTGATCATCAGAATTCGCTCCTCCCCGCCAGAGTTCTTTGTTATTGGGCAGTCCATCTTGTAGTGCCCCGTCTCACCACACCCATAACAGGCCTGGTTTCCTTCAACTCCAGGGACCTGGGAGATTGGTTGTGCCGACGCCCTGCATAAACGGGTAGTGTGCCCCTTCTTGAGGCAATTCTTGAACTGAATCTCCCGGTAGGCTCCGGTATGGTGGTAGTTACACTTACTACACTTCATAAGAGTTCCAGCATATCGACTAACAGGCGCTGGAGTGGCAGGTGTTGTGGTAGCTTGTACATTAACTATCTGTTGCTACTGCGGGGATTCCTGTGTTGTTTGTCCCTTCCTCTTGTTCCCCGACTTTCGTTTATAGTCTCCTCCCTTTGTTGGCTCAGCAATGGGGGCCACCACGCCATGGCGGACTCCATGGTCAATGAGTCGTTGGGCCAGGCGTTTGGCGCTATTGTAGGTAGTTGGGTTGGAAACCAGTACATTCCCTTAAATCTGGGGAGATAAACACCAGATGTACTCTTTATCTTTTTACTCTTCGGAGTATCCATCGTGGGGCACAATGCTGCCAGGTCACTAAACCTGTCAGTGTAGGCTACTATGTTTGAGCCTACCATGGTAAGGTTCCACAGCTCATGCTCCAGCTTTTGTATTTTTCCTCTTGGGCAATACTCTTTCATCATCATATATTCCAGGTTCTCCCACCCATTGATTTAGCCACTAATATGGTTAATGGCTTAACATGGCCATTCCACCATGTTAGTGTAACGACCGAAAAATACAACAAATTTTAAATTTTTCAAGAACATCTCGACTCCATTAAATCTTTACAAAAAGGTTTTCAATACAAAACATTTAACGTGTTCCCAGAATCATAATACTACGAAATCATGAGGAGCGGTACGATCACGCCTTCGCCTTGCCACAATCTCCTGAAGAACCTGAAAAACATGAAACCGCAACTGTAAGCCCGAAAGCTTAGTGAGATATCCCCAAAATACCAACCACAAATACCATACACGCATAACATGCCATAACATATCCGATCACAGAACAGCCATGCACTTCGGGTCTACTGTGTGACTGGTCTGTCGCACCGGCCTATAGTCCACCTGGTCCACCCTATGAGTCTATCCACATACATCGAGTCTTCAGTGTGATTGGTCTGCCCGCTCTCGGGCCTTCAATCCACCTGGTCCACTCTCTGAGTGTACAGTATGACTGGTCCGCCCGCACCGGGCCTTCAGTCTATCTGGTCCACTCTCCGAGCCTTCGGCACGTCTGGTCCGCCCTTTCGGGGCCTACAGCCTATCCAGACCGCTCGCTGGGCCTTCGGGACAACCGGTCCTCCCTGGGTATCTTGGCCTACAGCACACAGCAGGACCCGCCTCAACCCAACTCTAGTCCAAACAACCATGTGCACATATATAGACAATCATATAGAAATTCACAGTCAACAAGCAGATCAAACAGATCACATAACATACCACCATCCTAACCAGGATATCGACCTAACAGGTCACTAACACAGCATCTCCCTATCTCGCAGGATACAGATCTCAATCAGGTCTCTAACATATACCATCCTAACTCACAGGATGCAAACATATCAAAGCAGTAACATAATAACAACTACCCGGATCTCAATCCGATAAGGGCCGACCTTGGTGCCTTAGACCCTGTTGATATAGTGAGGATAACTCACCTCGAAACTGCCGACTGAACAGATAGCCCAAGCTGCTCCGATCACTGATACGATCTCCACCACTGGACAACCACCAATGCACTGAACTCAAAACAATAATCAAAAATTACCAAAATGCCCCTGGAAACCACAGGCCAACCTTTGGTCAAAGACAAGGTCAAAGTCAACCCCTGACTGACTCTACTCGCCGAGTCAACCCGATGACTCGCCGAGTCCCCATACTCAGAACTTCCCTCAATCCGCGACCTAACTCGCCGAGTCACCCCGAGACTCGTCGAGTTCAACAACTCTGAGTCCACTCGCACACAATTCACCGAGTCATCCCTTGACTCCCCGATTCTCGACTCGACCAGAAGAATATTGGGACTCTTCGACGAACAGACTCGCCGAGTCTAAGGCTATCTTCAACCTACTCGCCGAGTTGTTCATACAACTCGCCGAGTTCCAGGCCATCTTCATCCAACTCGCCGAGTTGTTCTTCCAACTCGTCGAGTTTCAGCTCATCTTCAAGCAACTCGTCGAGTACACCCATGTGACTCGCCGAGTACCACCGGTCTGAATCCATTCAGAAGTATTCCAGGCCATGCAATTTCTCCAAAACATAGATCTAGCCTCCTACAACTCATCCATCACGTAAAGTGGCAAACTTTACGTGAATCCAAAGAGATCCATGCATTTTGCACATTAGGGCTAAGGTTTGGGACATGATAGCTTCATCCAACACTCAACACAGGGACTTTCATGCATTCCAACTCTCCTCCATTCCAGATATGAGATAGCAACCTCAGATCTAACCTCTAAACTCCAACACATCCAAATATCTAATCTCTAATACCCCCAAAATGATGCATCAAGGAAATGGCAGCTCAAAGACGAAATATTACCTCAAAAGAACGCCCCAACTGCAATGAAACTTGAAGCCACGCAAAGCCCCTTGCTCCAAGCCTCTCCTTCTCTAAGATCTCTTCAATGACCACCTCTCCAAGCTCTAATTTGCTCTACAATGGTGCTTCTCCACGATTTTAGGGTTTCTGGGACTCAAGGGGTGATAAAGAGGCTGGGAGGAAAACATAATGTTCTTTATATAGGGCTCAACCCTAAGAATTAGGGTTTTCTCCACTCAGCGCCTACTCGCCGAGTCCACCTCATTGACTCGCCGATTCGGCTACTTAACACGCGACCAAATCGCGACTCTACTCGCCGAGTCCATCCATGGACTCGCCGAGTCACTCTTTCCCAATTTACTCTTTTAGCCCTTCCACTCTACTCTTGATATTTCGGGATGTTACAATTCTCCCCCGCTTAAATTAGGCTTCGTCCTCGAAGCCTACAACAATTCAATCCCAAAGATACTCCCACAACGCGCCACCTAGCCTTAACCGGGCCAAGTCCCTCAAGGCATACCCATCGAAACTCAAACACACTTTCTGTTTTCTTACGGTGTCCTGACCATCATCTCGAGCCGGGCACCGGCTGTACCCTCTGATAATCACACTCAACAACCAAGAATTACTCAGAAGCATCACTGCTCCAAATCCCAACAATCACTCGACCCATAAGGGCTAGAAAGCCATGAACCATCAGATCCCCGATCCGAATCCCACTCTATCCATTCCGTGACGCCGGAAAGGCCCATTCTCAATCTCAGAGCAACTCCCACGAGTTCTCCTCTTGCAATCACATACACGTGCTGAACTTTCTCCAGCACCCTCAGGTTGGGAAAACCTGATATACTAATGATATCCTCTAACATCCCCCAGGATGAACCACTAATACATATCCAATACCTTGATCAGAATCACACTGAGAGCCCAAGACTCTCTCCCTGCATCCCTTCTGAGTCTCTTGGCTCTACATCTGCGGAATTCCTCTGCAACCTCAGCAGACATCCCAAACCGGATGAGCTTGTATTCCACTGCCGCAAACACGCTGCTCAAAAACCATACTCGAATTACTCTAATCATAACTCTGCTCTGCCGCTTTCACTTCCGCGAACTTGCACTCCCTCTCGGAGTTACACACCTCTCTCACTTCCTTTTCCAAGGAATCCACTTGGCCATATTGCCACTCCAACAAGTGCCACGGTGCTCGCCCAACGCTACACCGCCCTTTTTAGCGTATCCGCTATCCATCCAACACACATACTCTGACTCTCATCGCAGGGACTCTCAAGCCCCTGCACTATCTCCACTAATCAAGATCACTACCCGGGGCCAGACCTTCTAATGCAATCACACCGCAACATACACAATCCATATCCTCAAACTGATCCAACAATATCTGCAGAGTCTTCAACATGACTGGACCGCCTCACCAGGCCTTCAGTCCATCTGGACCACTCTCAGAACCTTCAGCCAATCTGGACCGCTCTCAGTGCCTTCAGTTTGGCTGGACCGTTCTCCGAGCCTTCGGCCTGACTGGTACGCCTTCCGGCCTTCAGTCTATCCGGACCGCTCCACTAGCATTCAACATTCCGAGCTATCCCCCCAGAAGTCCTCCCATGCATACCGTTCTAGCCCTCTAGGGGTTCCGAACTCTAACTCCATCATACATACTCAATCCCGGCCTGCTCCCAGGCCCTCCACAATCAAATTCCCTAGGTCTGAATCCCGCCCCGCATGTCCGACTCTTACTCCTATCAGCCTATACTCTGGGCTGACAGTACACTTGCTGAATCCCAACAGCTAAGCACTTACAATTACTCATCGATCTCCTGGAGAATTCTCCAATTCTCCCCCACTTGGGCACTAACTATCGACCACCGGTCGCCATTACCGACCTCCCATAACAACTCTTGCACAAACAAAACACTTACACGCGGACTGCTTCTCACAAGCATAAACAACCTCAACGAGATCTCACATCAACACTGATCAACCTGCTCGAATGAAACTCAATCTGCATCTAACCACTCCTCAGAAAGCAGATGCTACCCGGCCTGCAACCCAATGCCGAGTTTCCACTAATAACCCTTATGAATGATAACCAACGGAATTCCCAAAACAATAACCCATAACCAAAACCACAACCCGCAAAATGACGAATACCACATCGAAAACCAAACAAAATACCAGCTCATAAACATTACACCACAATGATCACAAGATAACAAGACATCAAGAAAGAAACATACCCGCAGCTGCATCCGGCACTGCCCTGACCTCCTCTGCTACAAGCTGAAAAGCACGACCCTGAGCCCTTGGGGGCTCTGCTCCACCCTGACCTCCACCTGTGATCCTCAAAGTGGCTGGTGCTGGAGCCTGCACCAGTCTTGCAACAAGCTGTGGACAGTTGAGCCTCAAATGCCCAACCTGATGACAATGATAGCAAATCCTCAAATCCCGAACTGGCGCTGACTGCCAACAATCCCTCGCATAGTGCCCCTCCTTTCCGTACTTGCGGCATGCACCACCGGACCTACAAACCTCGGTGTGACCCCTCCCACACTTCCCACAAGTGTGACTCATCAGATCCCCCACTCTAACATCAACGGTCTTGGACCGTTTCGGCGCCGGCTGCGACTGCACCGGAGCCTGCCTCAGCTCACGCAACTGCAACTCAATCTCTAACTCACGCCGCCTAGCGGCCTCCTGTAACTCCAACAAGGTCTCGCACCTCTGTGCAGACACAAACTGTCTGATGTCCCTCTTGAGCATGCTCAGATATCGATACATCTGAGCCTGCTCCAAAGCAAACTCTGGGCAAAACATCGCCCTCTCAGTGAACATCATGGTGATCTCAGTCACCGACTCCGAACCCTGCTTCAGCTCAAGGAACTCCTGAGCCAATCTCTCCCTCTCAACTTGCGGAACATAACGAGTGCTGAACATTTCTATGAACTGATCCCATGAAACCGCAACCCTCTGTACATCCGAATATGACCCTGTGGTCAATCTCCACCAATCCTTTGCCCCGAGCCTCACCAGGTTCAGAGCACACCTCACCCTCTGATCAGTAGGGCATGAACACGTGAAGAAACACCCCTCCACGTCTGATAACCACCTCATAGCAACAATCGGGTCCTGAACTCCATCGAATGTGGGAGGCTTCGTATTATCGAAGTCCCGATACTGAAAACCCCGACTAGCTCCTCCCCCTGCCGCTGCTACAGCCACTGTAGCCGCGGCGGCAGCCGTCTCAGTGAGAGCTGCATAGCGCTCATCAAAATACTCAACCATGGCGGTCTTAATCGACCCAAACAACTCTGGCAACTCAGCCTGGAACAACTCAACAATCTCATCACGCAGGATCTCACGAATCCTTGCATCCAACTCGCTCGTGCTCATCTGACCGATAGCCTCGGGCGGCACCGATCCGCCCGGAACTCTCTCTCCAGCTCCCGATCCTGACCTGGATCCACTCTCATCATGCCTCGGAATCTCCATACTGAAAAAGAAACACCACACAAAATCTCAGACTCTTCCCACCATCCTGGGATCCAATTCTCTTCACCCAACCCTAGAGATCATGGTTTCCCTGATACGCGTATGGGTCCTGTGCTTTCAGTAGTACGGGCCCATACTACCTTCCACACCTACCCATATTTGTATGAAGTACTACCACAACACCCTAGAGAAACATGCATAACAACACTCAACCCTCACCACTAAAGGAACACTGAAAATATCCCATAAGGAACCCTAGGCTACAGGCATCACAAATCAGGCAACATATCATGAAATCCTGAAGATCCCTAGCCTATCACTAGCATGCTGTTCTATCAAAGCTCAAAAACAAATAACATGCATGGTATTTTGGGGTTACTTACTGGCTCCGGCTGATCGTACCTCCGTGTCCTCCCTTACTCATTTTGAAAACCATTTTAAATACTCTTTTGAAAACTCTCCTCGATTTGAGACTGGAGTCACACGAATGTTCCTCCAATTCACTCAAACCAAGGCTCTGATACCAACTTGTAATGACCGAAAAATACAACAAATTTTAAATTTTTCAAGAACATCTCGACTCATTAAATTTTTACAAAAAGGTTTTCAATACAAAACATTTAACGTGTTCCCAGAATCATAGTACTACAAAATCATGAGGAGCGGTACGATCACGCCTTCGCCTTGCCACAGTCTCCTGAAGAACCTGAAAAAACATGAAACCACAACTGTAAGCCCGAAAGCTTAGTGAGATATCCCCAAAACACCAACCACAAATACCATACACGCATAACATGCCATAACATATCCGATCACAGAACAGCCATGCACTTCGGGTCTACTGTGTGACTGGTCCGCCGCACCGGCCTACAGTCCAACTAGTCCACCCTCTGAGTCTATCCACATACATCGAGTCTACAGTGTGATTGGTCCGCCCACTCCTGGGCCTTCAATCCACCTAGTCCACTCTCTGAGTGTACAATATGACTGGTTCGCCCGCACCGGGCCTTCAGTCTATCTGGTCCACTCTCCGAGCCTTCGGCACGTCTGGCCTGCCCTTTCGGGGCCTACAGCCTAGCCGGACCGCTCGCTGGGCCTTCGGGACAACCGGTCTGCCCTGGGTATCTTGGCCAACAACACACAGCAGGACTAGCCTCAACCCAACTCCAGTCCAAACAACCATGTGCACATATACAGAAAATCATATAGAAATTCACAGTCAACAAGTAGATCAAACAGATCACATAACATACCACCATCCTAACCAGGATACCGACCTAACAGGTCACTAACACAGCATCTCCCTATCTCTCAGGATACCGATCTCAATCAGGTCTCTAACATATACCATCCTAACTCACAGGATACAAACATATCAAAGCAGTAACATAATAACAACTACCCGGATCTCAATCCGATAAGGGCCGGCCTTGGTGCCTTAGACCCTGTTGATATAGTGAGGATAACTCACCTCGAAACTGCCGACTGAACAGATAGCCCAAGCTGCTCCGATCACTGATACGATCTCCACCACTGGACAACCACCAATGCACTGAACTCAAAACAATAATCAAAAATTACCAAAATGCCCCTGGAAACCACAGGCCAACCCTTGGTCAAAGACAAGGTCAAAGTCAACCCCTGACTGACTCTACTCGCCGAGTCAACCCGATGACTCGCCGAGTCCCCATACTCAGAACTTCCCTCAATCCGCGACCTAACTCGCCGAGTCACCCCGAGACTCGTCGAGTTCAACAACTTTGAGTCCACTCGCACACAATTCACCGAGTCATCCCTTGACTCCCCGATTCTCGACTCGACCAGAAGAATATTGGGACTCTTCGACAAGACTCGCCGAGCCCAAGAACAGACTCGCCGAGTCTAAGGCTATCTTCAACCTACTCGCCGAGTTGTTCATACAACTCGCCGAGTTCCAGGCCATCTTCATCCAACTCGCCGAGTTGTTCTTCCAACTCGTCGAGTTTCAGCTCATCTTCAAGCAACTCGTCGAGTACACCCATGTGACTCGCCGAGTACCACCGGTTTGAATCCATTCAGAAGCATTCCAGGCCATGCAATTTCTCCAAAACATAGATCTAGCCTCCTACAACTCATCCATCACGTAAAGTGGCAAACTTTACGTGAATCCAAAGAGATCCATGCATTTTGCACATTAGGGCTAAGGTTTGGGACATGATAGCTTCATCCAACACTCAACACAGGGACTTTCATGCATTCCAACTCTCCTCCATTCCAGATCTGAGGTAGCAACCTCAGATCTAACCTCTAAACTCCAACACATCCAAATATCTAATTTCTAATACCCCCAAAATGATGCATCAAGGAAATGGCAGCTCAAAGACGAAATATTACCTCAAAAGAACGCCCCAACTGCAATGAAACTTGAATCCAAGCAAAGCCCCTTGCTCCAAGCCTCTCCTTCTCTAGGATCTCTTCAATAACCACCTCTCCAAGCTCTAATTTGCTCAATAATGGTGCTTCTCCACGATTTTAGGGTTTCTGGGACTCAAGGGGTGATAAAGAGGCTGGGAGGAAAACATAATGTTCTTTATATAGGGCTCAACCCCGAGAATTAGGGTTTTCTCCACTCAGCGCCTGCTCGCCGAGTCCACCTCATTGACTCGCCGAGTCGGCTACTTAACACGCGACCAAATCGCGACTCTACTCGCCGAGTCCATCCATGGACTCGCCGAGTCACTCTTTCCCAATTTACTATTTTAGCCCTTCCACTCTACTCTTGATATTTCGGGATGTTACAGTTACGGGTCTGTCGAAGAAGGTGCAGGAAGCAAACCTCACTTTGCTCTCTTCTAGGCACGTGTAGATTTCAAAATCTGAATCTGTTTTCTCGAACCATTGCATTAGAGCAATGACTCCCCACCTTCATTAAAGGATTTGGGTTTGTAGTTCATGAAGTCCTTGTACGAACAATCCCGTGGGTGCCCGAGGGTAACTCTGGGGTTAGTTAGGTAGGCACCGCTACTAGATCCACTGCTACCACTCACGCAGATTTGAGTTATAGTGGTTGTCGTTGCGGCTGTTACTGCTGCCTAGAAAATAGCAGGATCGTGTTGTGATGGTGGACGCGGTGGTGGATTTTCGGTTGTGTTGTTGAATACGCGCCTTATAGGTCTATCGCGAGGCATCTTTTTGCTATAACGTTCACAATATGAAACGGTGATAAGTTTATAGTAGTGGTTATAAGTCGGGTGTTGATTAAACTAAGTTATCCTAGTTCTAAGTGTATCATGTTTTGACTTTCATGGCGTTCTGAAAACAATCCATAATGGAAGTCAATATAAAATAAACTTATGAATTTGTAGTGACTACCCTTTCATGAATTTCGGTGAATTGTATAAGTAGTACAAGTTGTCACGAAAGATGAAATAATCCTAACACATAGTGTGAGTAGTGTAATCACTAACTCACTAGGTTATATTAGTTTATTAGTTATTTGTGTGACGCATAAGACGTTTGGTCTCTTCGGCTGATCGCCTCTCGGAATCCTCCTCATGAACCTCTTCTTGTTCTTTCTTGACTCCTCAGCTGACTGTTTTGATAGAGTGGCTACATCTATCTAGGTTTGTCGTGCGAGAATGGTAGTGTCTAAATAATCTATGAGATTAAGTGAAACATTATGGGGTGATCCTTATCGGGTCCTTCGACAATCACGCAGTGTTTACAAGTTGTATATAATTTAAGATTATATATACCTTTGAATAAGTGACCCTACTCTAAAACCACAACCTATCAAGGAACAGGAAGCAGAGCGTAGATCACCAATTTTAAGTCTATAAAATCTCAGTTTTATAAAACCCTAGGAGTATACACTCCGAAATTATAGACCTACCACTAAGGGTCTTATAAATTTTCACATAAGTTAATTATAGTGCCTAAAATACTCCTATAGTATTTTAATGGTATGAACTTGGTAAGTTTTAAACTTGATGTTATCTTATAGTATCATAAAAACACTCCTATAGTATTCTAACTTTATGTTTTCTTCTAGAGATCCTTTGTACAAAGAGTTAGGTATGTTTTAAGCTTGTTACAACACCACATCACTCCCAAACACATGTTGGTCGTATCGTAAATAAATATAGTCGATTAGGCTATATTTATCCCAGATGTGATTACATAACTGTCCAGGTTTGACCTTGGTGTCCAACATTTAAATACTTCCGTTTTGTTGTTCTTGTGATGCTTGTTCTAGTATGTGTGTGTATATATATATATATATATATATATATATATATATATATATATATACTTATATTTTAAAAGTATAACTCTTGGTTAGAGTGTTTTTCTCCCATTGTATTTATAGTTGTATATCTTTTATGGGTTGATATACTCAATTCACTATAAATAATGCTCTGATACCAATTTGTAATACCCCCAAACCGAGATGGAGGAAACATTCGGGGGCGGAGGACGTCATGTTCAGTATCGCAACAAATGTAGAATAGTAAAACAAGCAACAACATCCATTGCATTAATATTAAAGTGTTTACATTGTATTCAAAACACATATGATTGACTCCAAAAGTAAGTAGCAAAAAAAAGACTCGTGGCTATTATGCTCCATCTTCTAGAACCCTGCGCGTGTACCTGTCTACTAGTTTCCTGAGAATACAAGTGATTTTGAAAGTGTATCAACATTTAAGTTGGTGAGTTCGTAAGTATTTTGTTTTATAAAGCATGTTCTTTGTTCCTCAAAGACCTTAGTATGTTCCTCTAGAAAATCCAATATTTTCTAACGTAATCTAAATTAAGAAAAATGTGACCCTTTAGTTCTTTCTACAATCACCTAGTAGATACAGGTTATATACAACACAAATCGAACAGACAATCGATTGTGTGCTTCTTCCCTAAGCCCGCAACCAAACAAGGAACAAGAAATGAGGCGAAATCCACACATTCCACTGTTTTTCAGATCTACATTGTATCTAACTCTGTCGTATACACTTGGTAAATACAGAGTTAACGGTGTTGGTTCTTTTTGTGTAACATCTACATTGTACTTAGAAAGTAATGTAATACTGTTGTATTTGTATGCAATCCTTTATGTATGTATGTACTTAGTTAAACATTCCATCCGAAAAGTATGTTTTTGTACTAGAAAATAGTATGTTGTACTTATGAGTTATGACATGACCCGTACCTGTTTCCCCCTATGATTACCTAGTGTATACGAATTATATATATATGTATGTGTATATATATATATATATATATATATATATATATATATATATATATAACTAAGATCGAATAGATAACTGACTGTGTGAATCTGCTCTAAGCCCACAACCAAACAAGGAACAGGAAGTGAAGCGGAAAGCACCCATTCTACTACCTATCGGATCCTATTAATATATAACCCTAGTTGGTCTTCGAAATCTTAGAACCAAAAGGATGATGCCTTTAATGCCTCACACCCAAAACCAGAAACTTGCAGACAAAGCCATATTTGAATTGATTAAATAATAGATTTAATCCCAATTCAAATCATTTCCTTATCAGCAACCAAGAGGCTTCTAGAAACCCTAGGAAACCCTCCAAAACCGTCCATACAATGGAGGGTTCTAGAATTGATTCTTTTGTTCAAATGTTGAACAATTACAAGTCACCCATGCATCTTTAATTAATTCTAATTAATCTCGAATTAATTCTAGATTAATTCTAATTTGTAATTAATTAATTGTCATTGATTTCATATTAATTTATTATCAAATTAACAAATCAATTACTTAACTATTGATCTCATATTAATTTATTAATCGCATAATAAATTAACAAACCAATTCTTTCTCTCTCTCTCTCTCTCAATATCATTTAGAGTTATTTTTGGTTATGAGGACAACACAATTATCCATATTTATGAACATACATAAAGCTTAAGAGATGCAAGCTTGATTCAAAAAGGAGGAAACCATTCAATTAGAGAAGACAATATGCTACATATATGGTGACTACCCCAACATTCATCCAAAGTGTAAAGCAAAATGAAAAAAGAAAGAAACTTGAAAGAGGAGTTTGAAGTGTAAAGGGAGAAAGATGATAAAATGAAACAAGAAATATTCTCTTGGCATTTAATACAAATACATATTTTACGGAACTTATTAGAAAGAGTTGACATATAAATGCCACAAATAAAGAGATGCCCCCACAAACTCCGAGTTTTCTACCACACCATAGTGATTCTGAAAAGTATTTACCAATTACTCGTTGTTTAAAAAGTATTTACGAAAGTATAGTAAAATTTACTTGCACTCCTATTTGATATTAATTACATATTACATAAGTAATAATAAACAACAACGTCCCTTTTAGGTTTGACTTTCTCCTTCACCCCGTTGTTAACCCTTCCATTATGATCAATTTTGCAAGTTTGCTGATTGCTGTGAGGATGCACGTCGATGAAGCGTTGATGGTGGTAACAAGGCATATTGAAAGGAAAAAGGCAGTATAGAGTTATCCAGATCTCTCCATCACCCTCTCTTTCTATCTTCTATCCAACTGATTATTCTTTGCTGGAAAAAACAACGTGTTAAATTAAAGGAATTCCTTAATGTTTGATGTAAAAATTACAAATTAAGGTTGCTTCCATTCATGGTTATTAAAACATTCAAGTCAAAGACGAATCGGCCCTGACAAATAGGCCGTCAAAAACAACCCGTCTCTGACTCTCTGTTACCATTCAAATCGGTTTCTCTGATTTTTAGTTCTACACTTTAGTAACTTCTTATCTATATCGGGTGCTTGCAGTTGGGTATCGGGTAGATCGACGGAAAAGATTATCAGATAGTGCAGAACTCTTGAAGTTAAGAAAGGGTTTCTTGAGGATGGAACATGATATTTAAGAAAATGCAGTATTGCAATAAAGCTCACACACCGTCGTCCTCCATCTCCTCCATCTCCGATCAAACCTGAAACTATTGTGAGGATTGAGTAGTACAACACTCAGGTCCGGCCCAATACATGGGCGAGTTGTCAACACTTACGAGGAAAGGAATACCTAACTACATGTTGTATATATGAATGCTACGACTATTGTTTTTCCTGGCATTGTAGCATATTGGAGGGAATTCTACTAACCAAAGTTCACACCACCTGCTTCCATGATTGAGAAAACATACCGGATTAGTGCCGAAATCATTAAGATTACATGGCTACTACACAACGATTAGGTAGCATTTATTTGAGTTAATTTCTTCACATTGATTCAGGCAACGATGGAAAGTGTTGTACATACATGATGTAATCATTTTAAGCTTTGTTTCCTTTGTTATGTAATTTCCGGCAAGAAAACCGGCGAGATGACTAGTTAAAAAAATTGTAACCTGATCACTTTTATCTATTTACTTATTTATTGTTAAAAAATAATGCTCAAAACTCTTTTACCATTATTTGGTATATGCTACATATATGGTGACTACCCCAACATTCATCCAAAGTGTAAAGCAAAATGAAAAAAGAAAGAAACTTGAAAGAGGAGTTTGAAGTGTAAAGGGAGAAAGATGGTAAAATGAAACAAGAAATATTCTCTTGGCATTTAATACAAATACATATTTTACGGAACTTATTAGAAAGAGTTGACATATAAATGCCACAAATAAAGAGATGCCCCCACAAACTCCCAAGATCTAAAACAATAAAAGATAATAAGGTGGTAGATAACAAGTTTATCATCTAACTATTGAATTATGTACACTTATAGTTTGAGATCGTCTTATATGCTATTGAGTTTCTTAGTTTCAATGTCAAACTCTTGATTAGGTTCTATCTGTGTTGTTTCATTTTCTTCTACATTTGAAGAGTTTGTTCATAAGACAAAATATATTAACTTGAATCTCCTAACGAAGTATTAATCGTAATGGGAACTTGAATTATAAGTGCTTATTTATTAGATCCTTAGAAATCATAATAATTCAATAAGCCATACCCACTTATTTTGATAGTCTCAATAAATTCGTCATACTTTTTTTTTTCTATAATTTAGGTACTATGTGAAGAAGCATAAAATCGATAACCTTTATACCTTTCATGATACTCGATGGATAAGCAACTTATGGTTTTCATCTCAAGTTTTGCGATTTTTGTTTTGGTTTTAATAAAGTGCATGGATTTATTCTTTTTTCTTGAACGGCGGCATGAACTAGTTTAATTTGAGTAAAATAGTTAATTTATGAAATTAGTAATTGCTTTATGAATTAGCACAAGTAACAAACAACAATTTGTTTTTAACTTAAAATTTAACTAGCTGTAAACGTAAAATCATATATTTTTATATTTCCAAGGTTATAAGAAATATTGATTATCGTTAGGATTACATGTTAATAACTTAATGCAACTAAAAACATACTTGAATTAGGGTTGATAAATTTAGGTATATTAAAGCTTGTTTTACCTTTTAACTAGATAATTTGACAACTAAAAATGATATTAGATCTTGTTAATATTAATTAGTACCAACTTAGGGTAAAGGCTCTCTAAACATCATTTCAAAGTCAATTACATATACTTAAATAGAATACGAAATCAAAATTATATACAATCTACTTTTTTAAAATTTTTTTTTTTTCAAAATACCAATTTTAGTTTGTTGTATTGAATGTTAATTTTAGTCTTCTTTATAGTTCTTTAAAAATCCTCCTTTTTATTATAGTTTTTTTATGAAATAATTAACACAGGTGAAGATTGAAGACTCAAAATCTGATCTCTTTATTAAACGCTATATATGTATATATACACATCTGTGGGTCCTTATCAGAAACCAAAGCAAACTAATAGGATAAGACTAATCTAAACATTCAAAATACATTTATCTATCAGATAACACCCAATTCTAGATAACTCCAACACCCCCCCTCAAGTTGGAGCATGGGGATCAAAAATGCCCAACTTGTCAATAATGCGATCAAACTGTGTTTTTCCAAGAGCCTTGGTTAGAACATCCGCCATTTGTTCAGAAGTATGCACATACGTAGGAGACACCATTCCATCAGTAATCGCATCACGCACAAAATGACAATCTACTTCAATATGTTTTGTTCGTTCATGTAAGACAGGATTGTCTGCCAAATGTAAAGCAGCTTGATTATCACAATGAAGCTTAATAGGTTGAGAATGACAAACTCCCAAACTTAAGAGAAGATTTTTAAGCCATTTAAATTCACATGTAATAGCTGCCATAGATCGATACTCGGCTTCTGCGGAAGAGCGTGAAACAGTATGTTGTTTCTTAGTTTTCCATGCTATAGGCGAGTACCCAAGATAGACAATCCATCCGGTCAAAGAACGACGAGTAATAGGACAAGCAGCCCAATCGGAGTCACACCATCCTTCTAAAACTAGTTTACTATCAGAACTCAAGAGTATGCCACGTCCTGGAGTTCCTTTGAGATACTTAACCACACGAAGTGCCGCCTTCCAATGTTCTATACGTGGAGCTTGCATAAACTGGGAAAGTATATGAACCGAATAACCAAGATCAGGCTGTGTAACAGCTAAATAAATAAGTCTTCCCACCAACCGACGATAGACTTCTGGATCAGATAACAATGCTCCACCAGCAAGCCCAAGTTTGTGATTTTGTTCCATCGGGAATCCAGCGGGTTTGACACCCATTACACCAGCTTCTTTTATGATATCAAGTGTGTACTTGCATTGACAAAGAAATAGCCCTTTGGGGCTTCTTGCCACTTCAATTCCCAATAAATACTTCAAAGCTCCAAGATCTTTCATGTGAAAAGACTTATGAAGATATGTTTTGAAAGATATGATGGCATTAGAGTCATTGCCTGAAATAATTAAATCATCAACATAAACCAGGACATTAATTTGAATAGAGCCTCGTGTGTAGGTAAACAAAGAGTAATCTGAATATGATTGGCGGAAACCATAATCTTTAAGAGATCTAACAAGTTTAGCAAACCAGCAGCGCAGGGCTTGTTTGAGCCCATAAAGAGATTTGCGTAATCGACACACAAGATTAGAGTTAGAGCACCTGAATCCAGGTGGGAGTCGCATGTACACATCTTCAATCAAATCACCATGTAAGAAAGCGTTATGGACATCCATTTGATGTAGCTCCAAGTTTTTGGCGGCTGCTACAGCAAGAAACACGCGCACGGTGGTCATTTTAGCCACAGGTGCAAATGTCTCATTATAATCGATTCCTGCCTTTTGATGATTCCCAAACACCACCATTCGTGATTTATACCTCTCAATTTCACCTGTAGAGAGATATTTGATTTTGTAGACCCATTAACTGCCAAGAGCTTTCTTTCCTAGGGTAAAGTGGTCAAGATCCAAGTACCATTGTCTTGAAGTGCTCTTATTTCCTCTTGCATTGATTTTTGCCAAACATCAGATTTCATTGCTTCTTTAAAGGAACGGGGTTCATGACCAGCAACAATGGCGGCTAAAAAATGCTGATATTTGGGAGAAAATTTATCACAAGTGATGTAATGAGCTATAGGATAGGGATTACCTGAGGAAACTGATGAAGCCGGGTGTGAGTGAGACGGGACAGTACGCGTATGAGAGATGAAGTCGCGAAGGAGAACCGATGGAAAATTTTCACGATGGCCCCTACCAAGTTGATCTTCGGTTGCAGCAGTAGAGGATTGCAGTGATGATGCATTGTGAGGGTGTTCTGGGATGGGCTGTCTAGGGGAAGATTGTTCCGAAGTGGGCTGTGACTCAATAGTGGGCTGATCGGAAATTGGGTCCTCTGGTTCGAAATAATTAGGTAACTCATTTAGTGTAGGTGCGTTTGGTTGAGTTTGTAGATTAATGTCAACATAGGGGAAAATGTCTTCAAAAAATTTGACATCTCTTGAAACAAATAATGTATTGGTATCAAGATCGTATAGCTTCCACCCTTTCTTACCAAATGTATATCCCACAAACATGCATTTACGACTTCGACTGGCAAATTTATCACCCTTAGCTTTTTGATTGTGTGCAAAGCAAAGACACCCAAATGTTTTGATTGTAGAATAGGACGGAGCGTTACCATATAAAATTTCAAAAGGAGTTTTATTATCCAATAGAGGAGACGGTGTACGATTGATCAAATGAGAAGCAGTGAGCACACATTCTCCCCAAAAAGTGACTGGCAAATGAGCTTGAAACATTAGGGCACGACCAACATTTAAAAGATGTTTGTGTTTTCTTTCAACACGACCATTTTGTTGGGGGGTACCAACACATGAGGCTTGAAAAATAATCCCTTTAGTGGTAAAATAATCAAGTAAACAATTGAATTCAGTTCCATTGTCACTTTGAACAATATTAATCTTTTTAGAAAATTGTCTATCAATCATAGCAACAAAGGACATGAACGTTTGAAAAACTTCAATTTATCAACCATAAGATAAATCCAAACAGCCCGAGAGTAATCATCTACTAAGGTTAAGAAATATCGCGCTCCACAACTAGAAGGTTATTTATAAGGACCCCACAAATCACAATGTATTTTCTCAAAAATTCGACTAGTTTTATTATTACTTAAAGAAAATTTATCTCTAGAATGTTTAGCCTGAAAGCACACTTCACAGGCTTTATTCAAACTACCCCTTATATCACTAGCAGGAAGGAGGGATTTCACCACTTTTTCTGAAGGATGACCCATTCGTTTGTGCCACAATTCCAATATTGATGAAGCTCCATTGACCGCAACACGATGAATAGATTCTCCTTTCCCAAAGTAGTACAATCCGTCCCGTCTAACACCCGCTCCAATCAGCTTCCTCGACCGGTCCTGTATAGCACACATATGAGAATCAAATTGAGTAATACATCTCATATCATCATTTAATTGTGACACCGAAATCAAGTTACTATTCAAACGAGGAACTAAGAGTACACTTTTGAGTGTGATTTTGTCAGACAAATTGACACTACCCTCACGGGTAGCTATGACTTTCATTCCATTAGGCAATCCGACAAGAGTTTTTGGAACCTGTCGTATATTATGTAACCAAGTAACATCACCAGTGACATGATGGGTTGCCCCATAATCAATAATCCAAAGTCGTTTTTGAAACATATCGTTCAATTTTTCTTTAGGAATTTTAGAAGTACTCATTAAACCTGTTAGAGCCTTCCACTGTTCAGCAGTGAACAGTAAAGGTGTTCCTGTTGAATGCGCCTGGCCTGACCCAATATTCTGAGTAGGCCTAAGTTGTTGTCCAGTAGAGATGGAGCGGGCCCGATGAGAACCCCTTCCACGTCCGCCTAAACGACCACCACATCTACTCCCTCCATCATTTTTACTTCTGTCCTCCCACCACTCTGGATATTCAACCAATTCGAAATAGGAACTCGAATCATGACCAGATCTCTTGCAATGGGAGCAATGCAAGGATGATTTGTCCACTTTCTCTGCACGACCTCCTCTTCCTTTGTTTGAGGTTGCTCGAACGCTAAACCCTAGCACATCTGCGGGTTTATCTTCTACCACTACATGAGAAGTCCTCGCCCTCTCATCTTGAATCACAAGCTGATAGGCCTTATCAAGAGATGGAAGTGGATCCTATGACAAGATACTAGTGCGCAAAGTGGAGAAAAGGTCAGTGTTCAAACCCATAAGAAACTTGTGGAGCATATCAGTTTCTCTTCTTTCTTCATGTTTAGATCCGGCTGTACATTCTTTACAACAGGAGCAGTCAATAAGAGGTTCATGTTTATGCAATTCTTCCCACAATCCAGTTAATTTTCCGAAATACTCAGAAACTGGCATATTTTTGCCCTGTTCACACTTGGCGATCAATGACTTCAGCTGTTGAATTCTTGGTCCATTAACCACAGCATATCGCGATTTCAAAGTCTCCCACAATTTCTTTGCATCACGATGTTTGGACAAGGAACACTTAACCTCAGGATCAATTGTGTTCATAATCCATGATACTAACATCGCATTAATCGTATTCCAATCAGCTTCTGTAACAGGTGTCACCGTTTCAGTAATCGTCCCATCAAGAAACCCGAACTTTCTTCGTGCTTCCAAGGCCATCTGGATGTCACCAGCCCAGTCATCGTAATTGTCTCCTCGGAGCCTAGTCGGTGTGATAAAATCCCCTGGTCGATCTTGGGGACCAAGGTAAAACGGCGAGTTGGCTTCGATTTTCTGAGAAGCATTCGCTCCAGAGGATTCTTCTCCCAATTTTGTCATGGCGCAAGGTTATATTTCAAAACCACGCTCTGATACCATGAAATAATTGACACGGGTGAAGATTGAAGACTCAAAATCTGATCTCTTTATTAAACGTTATATATGTATATATACACATCTGTGAGTCCTTATCAGAAACCAAAGCAAACTAATAGGATAAGACTAATCTAAACATTCAAAATACATTTATCTATCAGATAACACCCAATTCTAGATAACTCCAATTCGGGATAACTCCAACATTTTATTATAGTTGTTCTTTACTTTTGTGCCAACTCAATATGCATATTATGTGAAGATGTGTATATAACAATAGTTTTGTGTTCATGTGGATCTATGTTTCAGCTATATTATCTCTTGATATAACTAGCAGTATTTTTTTTATCTCTTATTATTTGTTGCTTTTACAAAACAACACAAGTCAATATGGCTATCATTAACATAAAAATGTTAGGTCTTATAGACATTTTATCCACTTATTAGTTTGACATTTTATCCACTTATTAGTTTTTCTTTGACGACATCAAATTTTAAATATTATGGCACCAAAATATAACATTATCCCTTAATTAATACGACTAGCAATATTTTTATACCCTTATTATTTGCTGCTTTTATAAAACAACACACATCAATACCTATCATTAACACAAAAATGTTAGGTTTTATAGACATTTTATCAAATTATTAGTTTTTATTTAGCTAGACCAATAATTAAATATTATGGCATCCAAAATATATCATTATGCTGCATAAATATTACGATCATCGTTAGTTATGTATATTATACGCGAAATTCAAATCATAAGCCATTATTTAATTAGTCTTCATGTTTTTTCATAATAGCAGAAACAATTGCTTAATATGAATATCAAAACTAAACAACCCTTTTTTTATTTGGTACAGTAACTTTAACTTAACATCAAAGTTGTACTCATCGTTCAGAATCATTAGCTTAATATTAAAAATTTAAAATTTCCACTCA
Source organism: Lactuca sativa (assembly GCF_002870075.4). Taxonomy (NCBI): domain Eukaryota; kingdom Viridiplantae; phylum Streptophyta; class Magnoliopsida; order Asterales; family Asteraceae; genus Lactuca; species Lactuca sativa. The sequence goes on from NC_056626.2 coordinate 101,764,505, forward strand.
CCACTTAAGATTAATTTCTTCCGCCAAGACCCAAAATAAATCCTTGTTTTATTATTGAAAAAATAATAAACAAAGAACATGCGGAAGCTCACAGAAAATTAACATTATATTATAAAAGTCAAAGGAGTAAAAAATAACTTCTTTAATCAATAAAGTATAAATTCACATTTAAGTATATCATATCAAGTTTCACTGGTTCTTACATCGATATTTGCCATAGAGCAAAGGATAAAGCATATTCTTGAAAGTATATAGGATAAAGCATATTCTTGAAAGTATAATGACCAAGGTTTTTTTTAAATAATTTATTAATAAAGAAAAGATCAAATGACAAACCTTCATGTATGCCTAGCTTGTTTAGTAAAATAACATGGGTAAATTATACGGATAGTTCATGTGGTTTAGGGTAACGTGTGTTTGATTCCTAATAATTTTTTTTAGGGGTAACGTGTGTTTGATTCCTAATAATTTTGTTTAGGTAATGTGTGTTTGATTCCTAATAATTTTTTTTTATGTCAGATCATCCATAATTTATATTTGTGTTGCACGATTGATCTCTATCTGTTTTAAAAAGACTAATTTACCCTTATTGATTTCTTTTATCTATTTCAAATATTAGTTAATTAAAAATATATTAATTAAATATGGAAAAAGTATTAATAAAATCATTGGAACTTGAACTTTAAATTGATCAAGGATGCAAACTTACAACTGAAACAAAAATCGAACCTGAAATTGAAATCAAACCCAAAACTCAAAATCAAATCTGAATTCAAACCTAAAATTGAAATCAAACTGAAAATTGAATATGAAACTTAATTCAAACTTGGAACAAAATCAAACATTAAACTGAAAATTAAACCTGAAATCAAACCTAACCAGTCTAAGACGGAGAAAGAGACCAATGCTCAAGTGTGTATTGTCTCGTTAGATTCAAGTGCCAGCTTCACCTTCGCCTTCTCTAGTGGCGTTGACAATAGATGCTGGTGGCGGAAAACGTAAGCGAGGCAATTGGAGTTTTAGGCGTCGTCTAATTTAACGTAAATAGAGAAAAGCGGAGGAGAGAGACATGTTAGTACCACGAGTGAAGAGGGGAAGGAGATGGAAGGTTTTCTACCAATCATATGTGATGTTGTTGGAGTCACCGAAGATGCAATTGATCGGTGATGCAGCTGGTGAATGGTGATGATGAAGATGAGGAGTGAAGAAGGAGCCAAGGAGGGGATGGAGGCCCTGCTTAGGGTTTTAAGACTATCACCATCAGCAACCCAATCCAACCCAAATTTTCTATTAAAAATTAATTTTTCTTCCTTCCACCTATGCAACCCAATCCAACAAAATTTTCTCCTCAGTAACAACCCAACCCTAACCAACTATTTATTATAAATAAAAAAAATTAAAATTAAATAGGAAATATATAGATATTGTACTCTATTTAAAGAGAACTTTTTATTTTTTATAAATTTTATTATTTTTTTCTAATTTTATTGAGATAATATTTAATGTATAAATTACAAATCAATAAAAATAGAATATGGCATATAAGAGAAAAAAGAGAAGAAATGGAGTAAGCAAGTGTGAGTTGGGGTTGTGGTCGTGGCCTAGTTTACCATTAATCATTTAATTTTCATTTTCTTTCTTTAAAAAATTGGTAAGCGGATTGTTTAAAACCCCTAATCTGGTAGCCTAAGGATTCTATTTGTTAATATATTACTAATAGAATAAGGTAAAAGTATAATAATAAATAAATAAATAAAGTATTAAGATTAAAATAGTATTTTTAGAACGGATATGGATCAAGTCTGCAACAAAAATATAAATTAGAGACAGTCCGAGTAAAAAAATAATTGTTAGGGAGCAAATACGCAAATTACCCTAAATCAGAGGGACCATCGGTATAATTTAGCCAAATAAGAAAGCCCGTGATATGCAGTTAATATATATATATATATATATATATATATATATATATATATATATATATATATATATATATATAATCAGAAGTAGATAGTCATACCTAGGGGTGGAAATCATGTCGGGTTCGTGTCATGTCGAAACACTAAACATGTTGAAAGTACTTGACCCTTACCCGAACCGTTTAATTAATGTGTCGTGTCATGTCAACCCATTTATTTTCGTGTCGAGTTCGTGTTGGGTTTCGTGTTAGGGATATACCTTGAAATATGTCATGTCATGTAAGGTTAAAATATTGAGCATGTTTAAAGAGTAGGAGTTGGGTAGGCGAAATGAAAAAAATTAATAGTTTGGAGGCAGAATAAATGAGGTCATATCAAGTTCAGATGACAAAATTGAAATACTGGGAGCTGGGGAGGCGGGAGACAAGGCCACGAGGATGAGAGAGTGGTCAAAGGAACTGTGTTGTTTAGGAGAGAAAAAAAATTGAAAATGAAGTCTTGATCTTGATAGCTAAGTCATTTCAACACTACAAAACGACTCACTATGAATGTTTTCTTTTATTTATGGTTTTGGTTTTGTGCATGCCATCAAAAAGCTATCCAAATAAAAATCCAAGTTTTATTTTAAGCACTACAATTTTGATCAAACTCATCAGTTGATATGCCTTTACAATATAATTATAAAATCACTTTTAAAACTCGGATATTAAGTTGATAGAAATTCAATTATTTCTATAACGGAATTCTAATGGATAGACATGATACCCACTGGAAGGTAAAAATAGTAATATCGTAAATTTTTTTAATGGTTATGTGCAATAACCATGAAGTCTAGTATGAAAACTTCGAAGTTCAAACAATTAGATTCTCGTTTTATTATGGATTGAACGTTAAAGTCATATCCTGTCAAGAGCAGAACCCCAACCATAGTCTTATGGTTATTTCGATTTTCAAGAAAATTAGGAATAAGTATTAAAAGATGAATTTTAGGGTTCATACGTTTCAACTTAAGTGGGAAAGGATAATAATCAATTAAACAACAAATTGAAATTAGAGTGTAATACTAAGATTAAAATATTCTCTCTGATACTACATGTTGGATTGATAGGTGATGTGATATTTTATCCAAGAGAGATCTTTGGGAAAGCTTCCTAGAAATGACTGTTACGTCAAGGATATGACATCATAATCAAAGAAAAGAATTGACGTTAGTCACTTCCCGAGAGGAGGTACTAGGAAGACACTCCAATGATTAAGTCAGTGATCAAAGAAGAAATGTGACAATTGACAGTGAAGAGTGTGTGTGTGAGAGAATATGCCTATATGTGAGATTTGCTGTAACCTTTTATAATAAGGGTTTGAATAGTCACCTTTGTGGGGGACCAAAGGATGAGGTTTAACACATTGCAAGGACACTTATTGGTCCACTTGATTCTCTCATATTTTTCTACTCTGTAATTGATACAAAACAAATATAGGTAGTGGTTAGACACTACACGTGTCTACTGTTACTTGGTAACATTGATTTGTTCCGCAAGGTGATTAGATTGTAGAGATGTAGCCAACCTTATGAGTTGGTTGGCATAATTATAATTGTCTTAGCAACGAGTGAGCTTGACAAACGGGGTGCTAAATATAACGGCAACTTTATAACTTAGATTCCATCAAGGCATTAGGTGAAGTAATATGTCGTGATCTGGGGCGTATTCTAGGGATACTTTATCAATAGGCATAATCCGAGATCAACTTACGCAAAAACATAGTACCCTTAAATATTTTGAGGAACATTTGAAAACGATATCTCATTGATGTTGATTTCATATTATAATTCATTCAATTCCCATAATAGTGCTTAACTGATCGCTTCTAATAGATGAAATCATACATACGATAAGACTTTGAATATGAAAAGAAGAATCATTATGCTCTCTCAAGAAAACATGTATACTATATATGTATGTATGCGGGTATGTTTGTAACATCCAGTTTTGGGATGCTCCTTATTTTAAAATGGCAAACTTTAATATGATTAAGAGAAGGTCTCGGGTTTATAGGGATCAAACTTGGACTTTAAAGGAATGAGGTTCTTGGGCTAAGAGTTTAAGACTTTGAGCAAAAGGTTGAGTTTGGGCTTAAGTTGATTGGGCCTTGCTGGACCAGGCCAATCACAAGGCGACCTTTATGGATTCACGGAGAGAATCCTAGGCAACCCAAGCCCACTTCGTTTTTAGGCTTTAATCTCATATTTAAAGGTTCTATCTTTGTGTTCTAGGTCGTTTGCACCCTCCATCACATTTGATAGCTCCTTGGGAGCAAATCCAAACCTCCATATTGTCTCTTCTCCATTCCTTGCAAGTTTTGGTGTCCTTGGAAGCCTTATTTAGAAGATTGTAGAAGAACAACGATCATGTGGTGTTTATGAGTTGTCTTCCATGGAGTTTATGTTTATCCAAACAAATTTTGTTCCTTGGTATGTGATAGTTTCATTTTTATTACTTCTTTTCATAGTTTATTTTTAGTTAAAACCATCTCATTTTAGTTAATCTTCATGCATATTTTCTCTTTTTATTATTTTTCTCCTTTACCAGGTGCTTTCCAGTCTTTTGAGCTTATTTGCAGGATTTACCGAAGACTATTTGTTATTGGAGGTATGGTAGGAGTGTGGGACTATTGGAGGCTTGCATTTGTTCATGGACTTGAAGTGGTGCAATTGGGCTTGGTGTCAATATAAGCAAGAAGCGCGTCAGACTTAAATTTCGGGCAGGACGACCAGAATTCGAGCTATAGAAGATTAAATGAGCATTTGAGCATCTCGGAAGAGTTTGGAAGACATAATTAGGCTATCAAGAACTTGAACAAACGGGCTGGACCATAGATGAGAAGAGTAATCTAGAAGTGCCAATTAAATGGGCCAAAAAGCCCATTCAGCACAATCTATGTGCTCCGCGTGGATTTACAAATGGTCCGCGTGGATCGCACCGTGAAGGACCCAGATTTTAGCCTTTTGCCTCTATTTGGGGAAAGTTGGTGAGTTACTTTTAAGCATCTTTTTCATACGTATTTTGAGGAACTTTTGACTGAGTTTTGGAGGAAGAAAAGGGGGGGAATTTTTGAGAGAAACACACACATTTTACTCTCTTAGAAGATTAGAAGATTTGTGGATTTCTTTCATCTTTCATCTGGAAGAATGTTTGGTATCTTTAATCTCTCTTGTTTTTGTTTAATCTTAGCCATGCTAGGCTAGATTTATCATTGGTTGACTTGGATGTAATTGCTTGAATGTTTTGATATGTGAATGTTATTTTTGTTGGTTAAATTCTTGGCTAAGTAATGGGTCTTGAATTTAACAAGCAACAATTAGTTTAAATGTTTGTTTTCATTTCATTTAGACTAAGAAAATATTTTCTCCATAGTGGTAATGAAAGCAATAGATTGCTCTTTGGATTTGGTGACTCTTAAAACCTAATGCTAATTGATTTTCACAAAATTACATGCTTCATTAGTTTTGTGACTTTGATTTAGGAAATGTGCTATGAGTTTCTCTAGTCATTTTAATACAAAAGAAGAGTTGAGGCAAGTTATGCTTATAAATTGCTATAGCCAAGTTAGCTTATAAAAACAAGTATTACACCTTGGTATGCACATGATTATTTAACCAAATGTTCAAGTAATGAAAGTCCAAAGTCAACCGTCTTTCTTTTATTAATTTTACATCAAACTTTTCTTTTGTTGATTTGTGTTTTAAATCTTAGTTCAATTCTAGCTTTCTTTTAAACATCTTAAAAGATCAAAATCCCCCAATTTTACTTTTATTTTAGTTTTACAAGTGTTGTACAAAAAGATTATCATAGAGTTATAAAATTGAACCAATCTCCGTGGATTTGACTGCTTTACCACTATACACTATTTTAGTGTAAAAGATTTAGGGTTATTTATTTTGTTGGCCTCGACAACCACCAAATTTTGGCGCCGTTGCCGGGGATTGGTTTATATTTAATTAGTTTGTTTCTCTATGCCTAGATCTCATTGTGCAGGTACTCTAGTTTAAAACTCAAAAAATTGAAAAAAAAAGTATGGTTCGGAAATGAACACTCCTTGCATTGAAGATAAACTTTCTGAGCTAGCTCAGTTAGTTATGATGATTGAAAGTGACCAAAGTGTGCAACCCAAGCCTCTTATTTGTGATTGTTGCGCCCAAAATGGACATCATCTCGACATGTGTCCATATTTACAAGGAAGATGGAACAAAATACAAGAAAAGGGAAGCTGCTACTGGTCAAACCAATGGAGTTATGATCAACCTCAACATGATCAATGGTGGAACAACAACCAATCTTAGGGATACAACCAATACCACATCCCATACTAAGCTTGGAGAACTGACCAATACCAAACAACTCCATAATTCCAACATCCATGTCCTCCACCTCCTCAACAACCTGAGCTGCCTAGCATGTCCTTAGAGGAGATTGTGAAGAGCATTGCAACTTCTACCCAACATTTCCAGGAAACAACGCAAGCTAGCCTCAAAAGCTTAGAGCAACAAATAACACAACTTGCTGAAACAATAAGTATAATGGAAGCTCAAGACAAACTACCATCTGAACAGATCCAATGTCATAACACATGTATCATTCCTTTGAAAGATGAGAAAAGTTTTGATGGACCAAGAGTTTCATATGAAGAAGAGGAAGAATAAGTAGAAGTGGAAGAGGCTGTTAAGGAGGAAGAAGACATTGAGAAAGTTGACAATGAAGCTATAGAGGAAGTGTTGGGTGTTAACGAAAGAGAGGTTGAGCCACCCGGTACCATTGAGAAACTAACTCTAGTGGTAGAACAACCATAAGAGCTGGAAAAGCTAAATCTGTCGGACCCTTCAAAGGATACGTATCCCGAGAAAGAAGACGCCCAACCGGTCACCTACTCAACCACCATGTCAAAGAGGGAAGAGTTAGTCACCTTATTGAACAAATACAAGAAAGAATATGGTTGGACGATTGCTATTATCAAAGGTCTAAGTCCGATATGATTTTCTCGTAAAAAAAATTCAAATACAAGAAAGGAGTCCTAATGGAGGTGTGGAAAATAAAAAATGTCGACACAGGGAAAATATTCAAAGTCAATGGGCATCGTTTGAAACCTTTATATGAAGGTTTTAATGCAAATGTCCTGGATGTCATCCAACTAGATGCCCCGATATACTGAAATCGAAAGGGAAGGACGTCTCGCCAAAGACGTTAAAGAAGGTAATTTTTGGATAACTTAAAGTTTTTATCTTTTCTAATTCCGAATACATGTCTTAGATAAATCCCTTTTGCATTTCACATTCCTTCTTCCTTCTTGTAGTAAAAGAGTGTTGGATTTTAAGCCCCGATATTCGTTTTGGTCAAATGGTGAAATTGAGAACTTGCAGTAGGACACACACGGTCCGCGTGTACTTAGGGATGAGTCCTCGTTAATAAACAAATGGTCCACGTGTGGTCCCCAAAAATGTCCGCGTCAATCTTCAAATTTCGGGGTTTACAAAACATTTTACGCGGTCCGCGTGTACTCGAGGGGCCGTCCGCGTGGGTTATTGAAATGGTCCGCATGTACCCGATGCCTTTTCCGCGTGTACTACAAATGGTCCGCGTGTACTCCAGAAACTGTCCGTGTGGATTCGTTGACCAACTTTGACCAGATTTGACTTACATTAAATTTTGATCAAATAACTTAAGTGACATGCAACCCTTCTTCTTCATTAGCATTCCGGTTGCTTCCCTCTCTCTATGCATTGATACCATTAATCCATACCCATATCCTCCTCCCGATCCCCCGGTTTAGGTACTTTCGCTTCACCCCGAGCATTGAGGACAATGCTTATTTCTAAGCTTGGGGTGGGGTATTCTCTTTTCTTTTTGATTTATAATGCATTTTAATTAAGTTGCCTAGCATTTTAGTAGCAATTGCATTCATTTTTTTTTAAACTCCAACAAGATTTTATTTTCTTCTTTTTCACTTTTATTTTTGCATGCCATTTAGCCTAGGGCATAAGCATTCATGCAATTTTTGTTATCTCTTTATTCTCATCTCCGAACATCTTTACTTGAAAGACACAACACACCTTAAATATAATTCTTTTGGAAACTCACATAACAAATAAGAACCGCTCTTAGGGACTTTCATTTGTTGCTTCTTCTCTTATATATACGTGGGGAGAGAGTGCAAGTAGTTATGCATATGAACTGACATATGTCAAGTGTGGCATAAGTAAGGGGACAACTTAGCCTCGAGCCGACTAGTCCCTCACCTGAATTTTCCTTACAAGTCATAATCAAAACCCAAAGAAAGGAATAAAAACTAGATTGGGCTATCTTGAGATCTTTGGTGTCTAACTGTTATAATTCACATCATATCTCATTACTTTATGATTTAGACACATTTTTCCACTCTATCTCGAATTAGCCTTAGTGTAGTGGTGCTCGTTTGGCCTCTTGTTTGGGTTAGACTTAGATTCCGCTTATAGTTGTATATAGTTGTGTTTTTTTCTTCAGGTTATTCTTGTAAAAATCCCGTGGTAAACCAAAAAAGTGAGCCTAAAAAAATTAAAAAAAAAAACAAAAAAAAGAGAGAGAAAGAAGAGACAACTACCCCATTTTTTCTAGTTTTGTTTTGTGAGTCAAAAGTAAATTGTCTTATAAAAAAACAATTTTTTTCAATTTACCGAAGAATTTCAATAAAGTCTAGTGTAGTTTGTGTGCGTGAACTATCATATTTATCCAAGTTGTTTGGAGAAATCCAATTTTGGATCTTTCATGAAATTTGAACCTTATGTTTGTTGGTTCTAGTCTTTAGAAAATAATATTAAAAAAAATCGGATGTTATAGCAATCATAAAATGAGAATGTAATTATATATTGTTTTAGTGCTTTCCTCTTTGTGGCTTAAGTTATTGTATTTGTAACATGTCTTGGGGGTTTTGTTGTCCAAAAAAAAAAAAAAAGGGGCCGGGCCACGGAGTTGTATCCATTTGTTTGCTTTTGTAGATGTTTATCCATTTTTCGGACTTTAGCTCATGTAATTAGTTTTTAGTTTGATGTTCGTCTAGTTAGATATCATTTTTGTTGGCAACTGCGATAATGCCTTTTCTCATCACGTGTTCGATTCTTCGCTTTACATGATCTTGTTTTGGTGGAAGCACTTATTCTTCTAGATGATGATGGTTTGACAACCATTGTACATAGCTCATTCCTTGCCATTTTTGGCCCGAATTATCTTTTTGCTAGGTTTTATTTCTTGGCGTGGGGTTGAAGTTGTGAGGAGTGAGGAACATTCTAACCGACGGACACTTTCTTATGGCTAGTGGGCTAGATCGGACCACGAAACAGTGTCACATAAACCACAATAGTGAAGTATGCATGCTCATTTTGCATCTTGATCAACATGTATCCCTTGCTAGAAAGGTAACAAAGGCTCGTCCCTTAAAGCGATTCTTATCTCTAAAAATGGATTTTATGTTTTTATATTAAAGGCGTGTTGTGAATTTTTGCTTAAGATGTTCATTCTTTTTTCTTTTTAGGATAGTTCATCCCAAGTTCATTTTAGTCTTGTCTTACATCAGGACAAGTAACGTTTAAGCTTGGGGTGATTTGATAGTTTCGTTTATATTACTTCTTTTCATAGTTTATTTTAAGTTAAAACCATCTCATTTTAGTTAATCTTCATGCATATTTTCTCTTTTTATTATTTTTCTCCTTTACCGAGTGCTTTCCAGTCTTTTGAGCTTATTTGCAGGATTTACTGAAGACTATTTGTTATTGCAGGTATGGAAGGAGCGCGGGACTATTGGAGGCTTGCAATTTGCTCATGGACTTGAAGTGATGCAATTGGGCTTGGTGTCAATATAAGCAAGAAGCGCGTCAGACTTAAATTGTGGGCGGGACGACCAGAATTCGAGCTATAGAAGATTAAAGGAGCATTTGAGCATCTCGGAAGAGTTTGGAAGAAATAATTAGGCTATCAAGAACTTGCACAAACGGGCTGGACCATAGATGAGAAGAGTAATCTAGAAGTGCCAATTAAATGGGCCAAAAAGCCCATTCAGCACAATCTACGCGCTCCGTGTGGATTTACAAATGGTCTGCATGGATCGCACCGTGAAGGACCCAGATTTTAGCCTTTTGCCTCTATTTGGGGAAAGTTGGTGAGTTACTTTTAAGCATCTTTTTCATACGTATTTGAGGATCTTTTGACCATGCATTGACTTTTGGCATTTTAGATGGACCCTATTGGAAATAGTGTCCATAGTCATTAAAAATTTTAATAGTATTTCTTGTAATAGTAGGGTCCTTTTGGGTTGTCCTTGTGACCCAAATAGCATAAGGAAATGAAGATAAATAAGTCGTAAATTTATTAAGGAATTAATAATTTAATTTTAAATTATTTTGGTAATTAGTTAAAAGGCTTGAATATTAATTAATCAAAGGGATTAATTGGAATATTCTAGAAGCTTCTATAGGCTATAAGGGAGTGATTTTCATGTGTCCCTGGATAGAGATAAGGCTGATTTGAATCAGATAACGATTAACCCTAAAGTTTGAAATCTTTTAGGATTCTATCTGCGACCTAGAGATTGAGTGTTAGGGTTAAACACTGGAGCTACTTATTCCCTCACCTAAATCGTCCAAAACCTGCCTCTCTCTTACTCCTTGGATGAATCACAACCTCTCTCCTAACGGTTGGTGATTTTCATACAATCCTTAGTTTTGGGTTTCTTCATTTTGCTTTTAGTTATGTGGGTTTGATTCCATTAGAGGGGTGCTACGTTGGATCCATTCTCCTTGCAACTAGTTGGCATGCACATGAACACAAAATGACAATCTTGAGGTTAATAGTTCTTTCTTTTGTTGATTTTAAAGTATGTTGTTATAACTTGTTAAACCTAGATTGTAGGATGCATGTGCACTTAGGTAAATATGTTGATTGTTTTCGCTACATTTATATGTGTACTTGATACTAATAATCCCCTAATAGTGGTATCATAGCCTAACCGGTTTTAGTTAATAGCATAAACTTTGTAAAAATCGAAAAACAAAAGAAACCTGACTAGTCGTAGGCGCAACGTGACAGCCTACTGGCCACATCACATCTGGCAGTGACAACTATAAACAATTAAGGTCGCTCACTATGAAAACTAGGCATAAAAAAAAAACTACGAAACTATACATACAATCGTAACAGGAAAAGTAGACTTATGATAACAAAATTACGAAACCTTTAACATTACAACTCCAACACAACACCTAAGAATTACAAATCCTACCAATCTCCCCATTTGTGTTGAGTTGTGAAAGAAGTCTTCACTTGATCTTTTTAAAAACCATAAGAGCATAGCCGAGAATCACTGTTCGAACTGTTATCCAGCATCGTATCATTCATCACACCAACTTGATCTCTTTTTTAGTATTCAAGTTGCAAAGCTCATCTTTTACTAGAATGCCACTTAGTGTTCCTGACTTATAACAATGTATATCTTGCAGATAATGTTGGGTTTTAAGCATTCTAACACTCCTAAGTGTACATGCAACCCTAAATACCTTGGATCTATGTTTTCTCTATTATAAATGCAAATATGAACTTCCCAAGGTATTCATCCTAACTAGCATAATAAAATTGATTCATATGAATATCTCACGTTAGAATAACATACCTCTTTGATGTAGAATGTCTTCATGAAGCTTGAGTGCCTAGTGCCCCAAGTGTGACACCTGAAATGGTTGACACAACACCAAATACACTTGGAATAGATTAGAGAGAAATCCACACTTCATGAAAATCCATGGGTTCAAATACACCATGGAGCATCCTATGGGTTTTAGCCTAACTTGATAATCCATGGAGTCTTAGCCCATTATACAAGTATGGATGATTTACACAGTAAACCCATATATTTAATTACTCTTCTTTTGATCACATACTTAATCCTAGATTAATTCTTGATCAATACTAATTAAATAATCTTATTAATATATTAGAACATATAATATATTAACAAACCTTAAGTGTTATTTCTCTCATTATAGTCTATCCAAATGCATGATGCCATGCAACCCAAATGGATCATGTCGGTTCGGGTCAAGTCTTACCAATTATAGTTATGGACTTAGACATTAATCCAACAGTCTCCCACTTGGATAAGTGTAAAACTATTATTGCAAGTATGACTTCAAGAACCGACTGGCAATCGTAGCTCTCAAAAGCTTCTGTTGAACTCTGACCTTGCCGATGATCTCTGACCTTTGTCAATGACTTGTCCATTAGATAAGGAATCATATATTCCTCCATTCTAGATATCATATGGACTGAGACATGGATTGTAATCATTCTCTCTGTCCATTTGTTATTTCCCGATTTCCAATTTATGACGACTGACTAATTAAACAAATCAAATCATTCCAGGCCCGACCGAGCACTTACATTTGTCATCACCAAATCATCGAGGGGCCCACAGATATAGCTTTTATCCTGAAGGTAAAAGGAACGGATAAACTTTGACTCATATGACTTGTTCTACTACTTGTTAAATCATACACAAAGGCACGTTTTATAACATCGAGTTACCAATGCGTTTTCGTGCAATCAATGTATAACCAACTCATAGTAACAACTCATATCTCCAGGTTTGAAGAATATAAGATATTATCGTCTCATGATCACTCGTGATAAAATCCATGAAGTGATTCAAATGAGCGTGGGGTGAATCTAATACTCAGAACTTATAAGCACTCATGATTGTTGTAGCACCACCTTGTCCAACATCTTACACATTATTCATTGTATACTGTTTCAGCTATCAACTTTATTCTTGAATTAAAACAATAGTTGTCCCATGCTCCAAGCATGTACACTATGTTTTCTAAACACTAGTAATGCTATACACCAAGTATGCCTACTATGTTTGTCTATGATCTTTACTTTATGAAAGAGATCGATTGAACATAATTCCAATGATTCTCATTTCACAGTCCCAAATCCTTACTGCAAATGCAAGAATTCCAAATTCTTGCCATTTACTGAAATCTGTTAGATTCTAAACTTATATGCATTGATCCTCTTGTAATGATTATGCACAAAGTCACAAAGACTTGACAACAAATATTATAGAGTATTCCAATGGAGATCAAATACATGGAAACATCCTTCTTGCATTAAGTTTTTCCAATGTTACACAGATTGAATAATTTCTAACTTTGAAACATTTCCAAATTCCAATTTGACTATCACTTCTGAACAAGAGTTGCCTCTTTTCAGAATATGTCAATATGGTCCTTCCAACAATTAACACTATACTTCCAACTGTCCCTGAGCAACTAATCTTTTGTAAACCTTAGATTGTCCTCAACAATTGCTTAATCCTTTTAGTTATATCCGGTTCTAGACCTTTTCTCTTCTTAATGCCCTAGGCATTTGGAAAATTTTAGAAAGGATGAATATAGCACATGTAATCGATCCTATATCCGAAGCATATGGGACACGATTCATGATGTCTCACATAAAGACTAAACCAGTCTTTTGCTATAATATTTCCATTTCTATTTGCAAAGTTCTCATAATTCAGATTATGAAAAGGGATGCCGTAATCATAATCGAATTTTAGAATGCAAATAATGAACCCACATATAGAATTTCCTTATGTTGAGCCATTCCAACATGAAATTCACATATATTCTTGACTAAATTTGATTAAAATCTCAATCTAAGCTTTTAGAATTGAATGAAGTATAATTTCCTCTCCCTTAATTATAGCAAAACAACTTTTCAACCCCTGCAACCTCACGAATTGAAACTTTTGTTTTCTATAATTAACATTTCTAACTTGCAATACTTATCATAATTATCATGCTCCTACTAACATGATGATTATTAGCATAACACTTATGCTCCCACTAGCTTTGACATGTAGTCAGAAATCAAATTTTTTGATATTAGATTGCTTTGATAAACCTTTATCAATGTCATACACCTTATCTTAGATAGCTCACAGGTGTGTCTAAACAATTTTAAGAACTATGAAAAGGGATGCTGTAATCATAGTCTCGATTGTTTAGACCTTTTCCGCTTCTCACAAGTCCATGTTAGTGTGCCGGTTAACCACACACGCTCCGCTAACGACTTTAAGAATGCAAATATCACAATTGCTATCTATCTAAAATCTACTTAGTGAAAGTGTTTCCTCACCATCATTTTCATGAATCGGAGAGAAACCTTATGACACTTAGATTTAATGGTGTATGTGTTCTTATCCATGTGAATTGTCAAAACCATAGTCACAATACAAGGATAATGACAAATCCAAACTCATATGGACTGAACTCAATCTTAATTTCTTGCCATCTAGTAGCTCAAGGACCTGCCATTTCTTCCAAGTTTTTATGCAACTAATTGAGAACTCTAAGAACTCATATGCAAAGCCAACTTTAACTGGAATGAGCACAACATATGTCAACACGATATGTTATAAACCTCAAGTCGTGTGCTGGTGATAAACTTACAGGTTTTTATTCTTGATTATCCTTTCAGGATCTTTAAGACTCCCACTATCCTCTTGACATATAAGAATTTCTTTTCAGATTTTCAAGAGATAGTGTGGATTCTAATCAAGACTAACACTTCACACAATTGGCCTTAGTTGGTCTTTGTTTTATCCAAAACATCACAACTTACAATTTTCAAATGTAGAAGAGTAGAAAACTTTTACTCTTACATTTGACAAGTGTTTTAAACCTATCTTTAAGATATGTCACTCAACTTACAGTCTTGGAGTATGACTCTAAGACTTGTTTTGGAACGAAGTATGACTCATCTTCTTGATTTGACCACTTCAACAATTCATAGATCCTTTTCTTAGCTACCGGAATGCACTTAGAGGATGAATTATGATAAGGTCTCTTAATCATTAACATGATTATATATCATGATACTAAAGTACACTCCCATCTTTCAGATTTGAGAAACTTTTATCCTTCTGCCTAGTTTGATTCTTCTCATTCGTTCTACCATACACTGAAATTTTTCCAATGCTTCAGAATTATACTTAAGCCTGTCAGTATAACCATATTTACTAAACTTTAGTAAATAATGACGAATAGTCTTAACAATCTTTTGTGGTGGACTTAATCGGTGCACAAGAATGTGTACTCGATCCCTTAGTCCATTACTTGACTCACACATCCATGTGAACAAGTAGTTAGTCTTAATTTTTCCAATGCTTGAAAGTTCTCATTCATCATGCTATACAACTTGCATGATTCCAAGTTTCTATCCAACTAAAACTTGGGTGATGAGAATCTTTCGTTATTTTGTAAATTTAGACACTACCACAAATGAAAGAATCAAATTCATATTTCTACTCTTGCTCTTAATGGAATCTTATAAGCAACAAAAATTTTCACAAATGCCATTGTAAGGATATTTTAAAATAAATAAAATAAAAAATTTTCCTTTTATTTTAAAAACTTTGCAGAAAAACTATCCTTGCAGTGCAAAAGCACATGAAAACTTTGTTGTTATCTATTCCTAAGCAATATATCATAACTCCTAAGAAGTATCTCAAGAATCTGATCTTCAAACTATGCGATAGAAATCCATCTACGCCATTAGATTCAACATATTCTTTCTTTATGTTTCTTCACTTTTTCATTGATTCTTAAAACATCAACATATGACCCAGTCACATCATGTATCAAGAATCTCAGAATAGAAACTTAACAGAGTTAGATAGTGGACTTTACCTGAAGTAGAGTCAAACTTTTTGACTTTAACACCCTTAGGTAAATTTGGCAGCTTCGCAACCAATGCCCCTTTCTTTGGCAATGTAAATATATGGACCCTTTGGTAATGGTACACGGGACTATCACAGACTTAGTTTTTCTCTTTACCATTTGGTCAACCGAGTTGACTATGGCCGATTCCTTTCTATTGGGAAGAGAATGTTTTTTTGGATTTCCAGTGTCACCATTGTCAACGTCCATAAAGTTTTGGGAAGTCGATCTTCTTAATCAAATTTGCTTTACTAGCCTTCCAAATCATTGCTGATTCAGCAGCACCAAGCAAATAGATAAGATCATTAAGGGTCTTGTCATAGTCTGTTTCATAGGAGTCCCAAAGGAACTCTCCCGGCTTGTCAATATGTGACTTCATCTCCAAGATGTGATCACACCTAGATCTTGCCTTGCCAATAGGGCTTGAGTGACCTTGAACTTGTTGGTTAGGGAGAATAATTGGAGGAGGTGAAAGAAGTATGATTTATGTGGGACATCATCTTCATTTAGGAAAACTTGTTTCAAGAGATTTGGGAATATTATAGATGTCTAAACCATACATCTTTTGGGAGATATTCAAGATAGTTGATTTAAAGTCCTTAATATAACACCCAATATGAAATATTAAGGCTAGGACCCACCACAATACTTTTATAACCTGGAAGAGGGATGCTGTAATCCAAGCTATAAAATATTTGAAGGTAGGTGAATGACGATTCACCAATTTCCACCAAGATAAATGAAATGTATTATTAAGTTTTAATTGGTTTTGAAACTCCTAGATTATTTTGAGATTCATTGAAATTTTCAATGGCATGTTTCAATCTCGTGTGCGACCTTCAGGTTTTGTGACTGGGATGCCGATGATCACAAAACAAGGTGAGAAGTAACCATGCAAATTACTTGGTACTCTTAAGTGCTTACCCCTCAATCGATGTGCCGGTTAACCACACATGCTCCATCGATACTATGATAAACATTAAGTTACCCTTTGCCTACCTTGTTAAATACAAGTTAGTGTGCCGGTTAACCACACACGGTCCACTAATCGACTTAAACAAAGTGCAAAGTCTATTTTCATGGGTTAGCACCTTATTCACATTTTCCTAAGTAACTAATATTGGGTATTAATAAGAGTTTAGTTACTTAGTATTTATCATTAATACTTTTAATGAAGGGAGAATTATAGTCCTTGTCCTACCCATTCGGCTAACGAGCCTCCACCAGTCAAGGAAGCGGTGGGTGAGAGTGGATACCCATTAAACTGCCATTTTATAGGCAGTAACCTTATACCCCCCTTATAGACCAGCTTCGTGAATGAGGCCTACTAACGGTAAGACTGACTTGCTCTTATACATATATATATATATATATATATATATATATATATATATATATATATATATATATATATATATTAATAACTTATAATATTATTATAAAGTATAAGGGTTGAATTTTAATTTTTAAAATCCTAAGGGCTTAATTTGGAATTAAAGTATTCAAGACAGAAAACTTTTCAAATTCCAAAACTTGAGGGAAAGTTTTGAAACTATTTAAAAACTTTTCAATTCTATAAGGGATATATATACAGTAAAGTCCCAATATTTTCATCGATTTGACAAGAAAGTCCTAAACTTTAATTTTTTGACAGTAAAGTCCATTACCGGCAGTTTTTGACACTTTTACCATTTTTTCCCGGTTAGCCAATAATTAGGACTTTTTTGTCAAAAAAAAATAAAGTTTAGGGTTTTCTTGTCAAATCGTCAATTAGGACTTTACTGTCAAAAAAACAAAGTTTACGACTTTTTTGTCAAATCGTTGAAAATATGGGGACTTTAGTGTATATATAATTTTTTTGGTTAGAAATTTAATGGTAGGATACTCTTTAAGCATAAGAGTTATTGAAACATTCACTAATCTGCTAGATCGTATTGAACTCCTTAACATTTGCTTCTTGTTAAATCGTTTTTTTAATCTCAACAAACCGATATTGAAAAAAATTGAGATAATCAAGAAAGAAAGAACCAGGGTTGTGTTGACTTTTTGCAGCCCCAAAAATGAAGAAATAAGAAATAAAAAAAACGAAATTGCCCTTCTTTCCCTTCTCCACATTCACACCGTTTTGACTAGGCATGTGTTGTTCGTGTTTGTATAAAGCTAGGGCAATTTCATTTTTTAGGTTTCTAATTTCTCCATTTTTGAGACTACAAAAAGCCAACACAACCCTGAATCTTTCTTTCTTTCTTGATTATCTCAATTTTTTTTGAATGTCTGTTTGTTGAGATTAAAAAAACGATTTAACAAGAAGCAAGCGTAAAAGATTTCAATAGGATCTAGCTGATTAGAGAAGGTTTCAATAACTCTTATGCTTAAAGAGTATCATGTCATTAAATTTCTAACCAAAAAAATTATATATACACTAAAGTCCCAATATTTTCAACGATTTGACAAAAAGGTCCTAAACTTTATTTTTTTGACAGTAAAGTCCTAATTAACGATTTGATAAGAAAGTCCTAAACTTTATTTTGTTGACAAAAAAAATCCTAATTACCGGCTAATCGGGAAAAAAGGGTAAAAGTGTCAAAAACTGCTGGTAATTTGGACTTTACTGTCAAAAAATTAAGTTTAGGACTTTCTTGTCAAATCGATGAAAATATTGGTACTTTACTGTATATATCCCATTCCATAACTCATGTGTTTAAAATAGTTTTAATTCAAAAAACTCTTCAAGTTCTATAACTTGAGGACAAGTTATGGAAGATTTTAAACCATTAAAAGAATGTGACTCTTCCTTATTCATAACTTATCGAAAACTTTATAAGTTTTATGAAACTTAAATGTGACTTTTCATATAACTAGAGGACAAGTTAGAAAAACACATTTTAGAATCAACTCTTAGATTAAAATGGATTGAATACACATAATCAATTAACTTTTCTATTAATCTAAGCAACTCATAAAAACAAGATAATTCCAATCAAACTTTTTCATGTGATTAGCCTAATCACTAAACTAATACAAAACATGAATCTATTGACAATTATCTTTGAAATTAGATTAGTATGAATATTACCACATCAAAAACAAGTTTATGAGTTCAAAAACAGCTTAGGGTAATGTTCCTAGTCCATTTCTAGCCAAAAAAACTTGAAAATATGCTGTCTGGGGCTCCTACTCGTCGAATGTATCAACCTACTCGATGAGTAGGATTATTCTCTACATGGACTCGGCGAGTCCAGTGTCCAGAAGGCTAGAAAATCGATTTTTTCAGCATTTTTCAGCACTTTGCATCAAGTATAATTGAAAACAAGCGTAGTCTCTGATACCACTATTGGATTTTGAGCATTCTAACACTCTTAAGTGTACATGCAACCCTAAATACCTTGAATCTATGTTTTCTCTATTATACATACAAATATGAACTTTCCAAGGTATTCATCCTAACTAGCATAATAACATTGATTCATATGAATATCTCAAGTTAGAATAACATACCTCTTTGATGTAGAATGTCTTCATGAAGCTTGAGTGCCTAGTGCCCCAAGTGTGACACCTCAAATGGTTCACACAACACCAAATATACTTGGAATAGATTAGAGAGAAATCCACAATTCATGAAAATCGGCTAGCCCTTTCACATATACTCTAGTGCTGATTTTGTCACCAATAAGATCTTTATATAGTGTCACAATTAGGGTAAACCCTAATTGTCATGACTTTCCATTTCCTTGGATCCATGGGGTTCCTATGGGTTTTAGCCCAACTTGATAATCCATGGAGTCTTAGTCCACTATACAAGTATGGATGATTTATGCAATCAGCCCATATATTTAATTAGTCTTCTATTGATCACTTAATTAATCCTAGATTAATTCTTGATCAATACTAATTAAATAATCTTATTAATATATTAGAACTTATAATATATTAACAAACCTTAAGTGTTATTTCTCTCATTATAGTCTATCTAAATGCATGATGTCATGCAACCCAAATGGACCATGTCGGGTCGGGTAAAGTCTTACCAATTATAGTTATGGACTTAGACATTAATCCAACAGATAACTCATGTGGTTCTTCAAGACATTATTGATCACTATTTTATAAGCTACTCCTATGGATCCTTCTGGATCTGACCATCCCTCATGATTTATATTTCATCAGGATGTTCACAAACTCATTATTAACATCTTCTGCTTCACATTCACAAACTGAAACAATCTTCTTCAAAATCCAAACTTGATTTGAGGCCTAGACTGCGAAGTATAGAACTCAAAAAGTTTCTTTTTCGTCATACCATTGTTTAAAGCAACACCAACAATATTCGGAAAACTTCTGAACACAAAAGCCCTCGCAGTCATAGGAAACTCTAATCTACAATAACTTTTATTCTCAATAAAAAACGAACACCTTGGATTTAGCAATTACTTCTCAATATTCTTGATAACTTTTTTCATCAGTCGATCTACATTCCACTCCGACCATAAATCTTTCAATGTCAACTCAACAACTTCCTTATCTCTTTTCTCTACTTCTTCCTGATGCATTTCAATAAGCAATTGTTTCAACCTTCCAAGCTCCTCATCATTTTTCTCTTTTGCTTCATCATCATTAGGCTCTACTTCTAGTTCATTAACAACTTTCACAGTACCAGAACCTGACGCTTTAGTTGAATGATAGTAGTAAGACTTTCTAATTGCTTTCCCAACGGTTGATGGTGTAACACATGATTCCATGTATGAAGTTATTTTCGTTGTGTATGATATTCTCTTTTGAAGGGCACGCCATGGTGAAGCCTCACCACGACGTGGTGCGAAGGATTTGGACCGCGGGGGTTTAAAGATCCACCACGATGTGGAGGCGGCTGTTGGAAAAAAAAACGCTAAAGTTTATTGGATGCGCCCCTATTTAAACTTCTTACCCTCTTATAGCCTCCATCTCTCCAAATCATCCATTGCAAACCCTAGATCCCTTGTGTGAGTTTTTTTGCCTCTAAGTGTGTGTTATACGGACTCCGTTCTCGATGTTCCCTACATCGACGGACTCTATCAATGAGATCTTCAAATCTAGTTTTGATTGTTAGGATAAAAATCAACTAATCTATAAGTCAATATCAGTACGCACACTGTCATGCTGAATTTTAAAAAATCGTAACTTTCTCTAATGAAATCAGATTTTCGCATTCTTTATCTGTACGAAATCCTTGTCACATATACTATGAATTTGGTTAAGATTATTTATCCTAAATAATCTTCTATCAAAAAGTCATTTTTAACGCTTGTTATCTCGAAAATGACTAGCCCGAATCTATGGGCATTGCAATTATCACCCCCCCCTTAGGATGATTATGTCATTGAATCATTAACAAATCAACGCTTGTATAATGAATCCACACGTTACGTTTCTATCTTAGATGGCAACCGTAACTCTTATGTCCTTTCTAACTCTTCTTGACGGTTGATGGTGCTAAATTTTGCACTTGATTCTCCTTCTAAATTTGATCTCCAATGGAGACTATAGATCTCTCTAGAATAGACTTAAACTAAATTAAGATCATTACTTCGACTGCTATAACAGATTGATGGGTCATGTTCTAAGGAACTCTCACCGTATGATGAAATGGTTAGACTCGGGTCTCTTTGAGTCAGAGTCTAACACGAAGTATAACTTCCTTCATGTTCTAATGTGATATAATCACATTCTAGCATGTAACACTTCTAGCTACGAGCTGCTTAATTTTAGCGGAGATCACGGTATTTATATTGATGGTTTCGATTATCTTTTCCTTTAATCTTTCAACTTAAGTCTGGTGCTACGTCGAACTTGCTTCGTAGATTAGTCAGACTCGATTCGATATGATTACTATGGTTGGAATAATATTTATCTTCATAGTCATTACCAAAACAATGGAAATGAACAAAATTACTCAACTACTTAGAGATTTAGTAACCTTGTGACTTTCCCTAATCCAAGTGTGAGTCATGTGCTTTCAGGAGTATAGGCCTTTACTACCTTTCACACCTACTCCAACTCGTCCCAAGAATTGACTCGCAACTTACCAAGTCAATATCACCTAGAAACATAACACATATTAATTTTTTTAAACAATTATGTAACGACCCAAATTTCAAGCCCAAAAATTTCATTTTTAAATTAACAATTTCATAAACATTTTTACCAAATATTGTCGAATAAACAACACGTCACAAAATCATACTTTTGTGCCCCAAACCATAATGTCAAAAGTAATAAAAATCAGAGTACAATCCCAAAAACTCCTTGCGGAAAACCATGTGTGCGTGTGATGCGCTGGTACACCGCCGGCTCCTTCCCCGTCGACGAAGAGGTACCTGAAACCAAAACCAAAACTATAAGCACAAAGCTTAGTGAGTTCCCCATCTTACCACATACCATACAATATTGTCGGTATCTTTCAACCGGTAACCTACATCGGTATCTTTCAACCGGTAACCAACATCGGTATCTTTCAACCGGTAACCAACATCAGTATTGTCACACCCCAAAACCGATAACGGCGGAATACGTTTCGGGGTGGATGACGTAGTGAACAGTATCATCACAATTGCATAATAGTAGAAACAAGAAACATACAACTATAGCATTTCATAGTGAATTTAATTACATGCGTGTTCTGTAATGTTTAACAATCACTCAAAAGTAATTCAAAAATAAGAGATGGGTCTTGTGTGCTCCACCTTCTCCAAAAATGCTGCGTCTGTACCTGTCTATCTTTGACCTGAAGATACAAGTTATTTTGAAAACAATTATCAGCATAAAGCTGGTGAGTTCATAAGAGTTTAGTGTGAGTTTTTGTATACAAAGCATTAGTATTAAAAATGTATCCTTTATGTTCATAAGCAGTAGAAATTCAGAAAATCTCATATTTTCCAGGAAATACATTGTAGGTGACAATCTGTGAAAAGTGTGCATTCTTTATCTCTTTGAAAACAATTTATTGCAAAGATTCTTTGGCCAATCTTCAAATAACAAATATGTCAAGATAAGTTAAGCCCGTGATCCATGATAGAGGTACGAGCTTCCTTTAGTGATAGATACTTGCTTACTTCGGGATGTGGTTTAACATTTAGTGTAGTGTTTTAGTGTAATTGTAGGGTATTCCTTGTAATTTACCAATAGTGAGAATAATAGAGAATCCCATGACCTTCCCGGTCATGCACAGTGTAGTGAAGTAGTGGCATCCCTGGGCCTGTACGGCGCGGACTGAATTAACAGTCGGGATGTAATAGCGTCTGCCCCCGTATAGATCTATACATGTAGAGTCGTCTCCTGCTGGAACACTCTGGGCGTAGTGAATAGCGAATAGAGTATCTCGTAGCGGGTTAGTGTATTATTGTTTGTTTAATGTTTTCTCTATGGTCATAGTGTAGTAATCTTTTAGTATTGATCATAGTGTATTCTCTTACTAGTGTATCGTCTAGTATTAGTGAGTATTATAGTGTGGTTAGTAATAACTTTAGCGAGTAGTGGCGGTAGCGACCCTAACCATACCTATTATGGTTATCTTAGTGGAGATGTTTCTTAGCACATTAGTGACTTTAGCCTTAAGTGAAAACAGTAATATTCGTATCCCACACTGATATACAGATTATATAAGTAAGAAATCAACGACAGTCGGACGGACAACTACTACCCTAAGTCCACAATCAAACAAGAACAGGAAATAAGGCGAGATACCGGTCCTAAGTCCTCCAAGTCTTATTTATATAAATATATCAGTGTGGTTACATTTTATAAGTAAATTGGTTTAATAAAAGTATTTTTCCAAAAGATCATTTATTATCTGGCTCGCTGTTTAAAAATAGTTTGAAAAGGGTGAAACCCATTTTTAAGGCATAGGGACAAATCACATGTGATTTGAACTAAGAGTAGTGAATCACATGTGATTAATCCTTGAAACTCGGAAATCGTTCTGTAAAACTTTGTATAAACCTTTATAAGCAACTTGTATGTCCCCCCTAAAACATGTAAAACACTTGAAAGGTTCATTAAAGGGGTATGAACTCACCTGAATTCGCGGAAATCGGGTGAATCGGGTAAATCGGGTAATAGTGTCGATTGAGCGTTTGGTACCAAATAACCACTTGTGCACCCTTTAGGACCCTAATGTCATATGAAATATGTATTTTACAAGAAGTTAATCATCTTATGCTTTTCATTATAGAATTTGGACATTCTAGTGTCGTTTTCGGGGTTTTAAGGCCTAGAAAGGGTTCCCGGGAGTGGTACAAGGCCATGGATGATTTACGGGAGGGTCCTAGAGTTTATTCTCTTAGAGTTTATGGCCTAAAAGCCATTCATTGGGAGTTTACGGCCGTAAGCCCCCTAGGCTTGGCCGTAAGCTCTTGTGACACTCCAAAATGTGTGTTTATGGCCTTATCTCACTTCCTTGATTTAGTGGTGTGTGTTTTGGACCAAGAGGGAAGGATTAAACATCTAAATTTGTGATATTTTAGGGGAGTTTACGGCCAAGGCTTGTTCTTGGGCCGTAAACTCCTATAAGTCCCTTAAGATGATGGTTTTTCTTGTACAACATGGTCCCAAATGGCTTAGAAAAATCCTAGAAGGCCCTATAGTGAGTTTGGAGCAATTTGGCACATATTTATGGGGAGTTTACGGCCCAAGAACATCCTTGGCCGTAAACTCTTCATTTGGTGTCAAAATGAAGTGTTTAATGGTACAACACACTTCCATAGGCCTTAGATTAATTCCTTTCATGCATTAGGGTAGTTTAGGGACTTGTTTGACACCATTTCTTGGGTGTTTACGGCCCAAGCCTAAGCTAGGCCGTAAACTCCTCATTTTGGCCTCAAATGGAGTTGTTTGATGCATCTAAGTGTTCCTTGGAATCATGTCTAATTTACCTAACATCCTAGAAGTGTTTTTGGGGCTTAAAACATGGATTTGTGGGGTGTTTGAGGTGTTTACGGCCTAAGCACATGCTTGGGCCGTAAACTCCTTTTTAAGCCTCATTTTCTTGTGTTCCAAGGTCCAAACCCTTCTAGTTAAAAGCCTTACTTAGTATACTAACACATAAGAAGGAAAAACAAGGCCTTGGGCATGAATTTAGGGGTTTACGGCCTAAGGAGCTTCTTAGGCCGTAAACTCCTTTATGGTTCTTGATTTCTATGGTTTTTGGCCCCTAAATTCAATGAAGCATGTCTAGAATAAGATAGGGGATGAGTACTTACGTTTGGAAGTCGGAAATTAGCGGAAATCGGGGTCGTTTTCGAGTCTAGAGAGAGAAAGTAGAGAGAGAGAGTGAGTGTGTAGTGAATGAGTGTTCAAGTGATGTGCACACCCATTGCATATGTCTTGGGAATCGCACCCGATACACGGCTACCCGATGTTTAAAGTTAACTGGGTTAAAACTTTTTACCCGGGTGAAGTGGTTGAAAAGGTAAAACCACTCTATTAGGTTAAACGGGGTTAACACCTATGAGACATATTACTTATAATAATATCAAACCATGCTTAATTTTAGATATTCGGATATTGACGATTCCAAATATTACGTAAAATAACGTATAGTGACGCTTTCCGTTAGTGAAAATGGGATTTTTAACGGAATTAGATTTGGGGTTGTCACATCATCCCCCCGTTAGGGGAATTTCGTCCCGAAATTTAGAATACAAACAGATACGATATTACAATACTACTAAGCGAAGAGATGAGGGTATTTGAGTTTCATTTGATCCTCGCGCTCCCAAGTGAATTCCGGTCCTCGCTTGGCGTTCCACCGAACCTTCACAATTGGGATGCGGCTTTGTTTCGTCCGCTTTACTTCACGATCCAATACCTCAGCAGGTTCTTCCACGAAGTTGAGGCTCTCATTGATCTCGATCTCGTCGAGGGGAATCACGAGAGTCTCGTCAGACAGACATTTCTTCAAGTTTGAGACGTGGAAGGTAGGATGTATGTTACTTAGCTCGCGGGGCAAGTTTAGTTTGTAAGCTACAGGGCCGATTCTGGCAAGAATCTCAAAAGGCCCTATGTACCTTGGGTTTAACTTTCCACGCTTCCCGAAGCGTATCGTGCCTTTCCAGGGCGAGACCTTCAGAAGGACCCGGTCTCCGACCTGGAATTCCAAGGGTTTCCTTCGTCTGTCGGCGTAGCTCTTCTGTCGATCCCTAGCGGCTTTTAGTTGTTCACGTATCTGTACGATCTTCTTGGTCGTTTCTCTAATGATCTCTGGACCAGTGAGGGCGCTATTAGGAACTCGTCCTTTAGCTAACTGAGTGTCTCCCACCTCGGCCCAGCACAACGGGGATCTGCACTTCCGTCCGTAGAGGGCTTCGAATGGAGCTGCCTTGATGCTCGTGTGATAACTATTGTTGTAGGAAAACTCCACGAGAGGTAAGTGTGTATCCCACGATTTCCCGAAGTCGATCACACAAGCTCGCAGCATGTCTTCTAATGTTTGGATCGTCCTCTCACTTTGTCCGTCAGTCTGCGGATGGTAGGCTGTACTCATATCCAGCTTCGTCCCTAGTGCCTTTTGTAACGATTGCCAAAATCTAGAGGTGAATCTACTATCTCTGTCTGATATAATAGATATAGGGACGCCATGCAATCGCACTATTTCTTTTATATAAGTCCTAGTGAGCTTTTCCATCTTATTCGTCTCTTTGATGGGTAGGAAGTGGGCGGACTTGGTCAACCTGTCAACGATGACCCAAATAGTATCTAATCCACCTGCTGTCTTGGGCAGCTTGGTGATGAAGTCCATTGTGATTCGCTCCCACTTCCATTCTGGTATTTCTGGTTGTTGGAGGAGTCCTGATGGCTTTTGACATTCTACCTTGACCTTCGCGCAAGTAAGGCACTTACTTACAAAGGTAGCGATCTCTGCTTTCATGTTCGGCCACCAGTATAGCTTTTTGAGATCCAGATACATCTTATCTGAACCCGGGTGGACGGAGTAACGAGTGTTGTGTGCTTCCCTCATAATCAAATCTCTGAAACCTCCATGGCGTGGAGTCCAGATTCGGTCCATAAAGTAATAGGCTCCGTCACCCTTAACCTCCAGATTTTTATCCATTCCACGCAGGAGTTCTCCCGTCACATTTCCAGGCTTTAGGGCTTCCAGTTGATCCTCTTTGATCTGTGTGGATAGATGTGAGTGTATAGTCATTGTCAACGACTTGGTCCTTCGTCCGGAATATTCTTTTCTGCTCAAGGCGTCTGCTACTACGTTGGCTTTCCCGGGATGATATCTAATTTCACAGTCGTAATCGTTAAGTAGTTCGACCCATCGACGCTGTCTCATGTTGAGTTCCTTCTGGTTCAGTATATGTTGGAGGCTTTTATGATCAGTGTACACCACGCTCTTCGTCCCATACAAGTAATGTCTCCAGATTTTTAGTGCGAAGACAACCGCTCCTAACTCGAGGTCGTGAGTTGTGTAGTTCACCTCATGGTTCTTTAGCTGTCTCGAGGCATAGGCGATAACCTTGCCTCGTTTCATCAAGACACAACCGAGCCCCTGATTGGATGCATCACAGTATACAATAAAATCTTCTGTCCCTTCGGGAAGGGATAATACTGGTGCGGTGCATAGGGCTCGCTTCAGGGTCTGAAATGCCTTCTCCTGTTTCTCTTCCCAGTCGAATGGCACACCCTTCTGTGTTAATGTGGTGAGAGGCTTCGCAATCCGAGAGAAGTTTTGGATGAACCGTCGGTAGTAGCCAGCGAGGCCTAGAAATTGACGAATTTCCGTGGGCGTCTTTGGTGCTGACCAGTTCTTAATAGCCTTGATTTTGGAGGGGTCCACGTGGATTCCGTCTTCACTGACCACGTGCCCTAAGAATTCTACTCTCCGGATCCAAAACTCGCACTTAGAGAACTTCGCGTACAACTTCTCGGATCGTAGGGTTTCCAGGGCTAATCGTAAATGGCTTCTGTGCTCTTCCTCGCTTCGAGAGTAGACGAGAATGTCGTCAATAAAGACGATGACGAACTGATCTAGATATGGACGACACACCCTATTCATCAAGTCCATGAATACTGCGGGGGCGTTAGTCAGTCCAAAGGGCATCACTACGAACTCGAAATGCCCGTAGCGGGTTCGGAAAGCTGTCTTTGGAACATCTTCCTCAAGCACCCGTAATTGGTGATACCCCGATCTAAGATCAATCTTGGAGAAGTAACTGGCTCCTTGGAGCTGGTCGAATAGGTCGTCGATACGAGGGAGGGGATAGCGATTTTTGATTGTGAGTTTATTGAGTTCCCTATAATCGATGCACATCCGAAATGACCCATCCTTTTTCTTCACGAACAAGACCGGAGCTCCCCAAGTTGAGAAGCTCGGTCTTATGAAGCCCTTGCTAAGCAGTTCGTTGAGTTGACCGGATAGTTCTTGCATTTCGGCAGGCGCTAGGCGGTAGGGCGACTTAGCTACGGGGGTAGCTCCTGGGATTAGGTCGATTCTGAATTCAACCTGTCGTTTAGGAGGTAGGCCTGGAAGATCCTCCGAAAAGACATCAGGAAAATCACATACTACAGGAATGTCTTTCGGATCTTTCGATCTTTGGTTAGTGTCGACGACGTGAGCAAGAAAGGCGCGATATTCCTTGCGCAAGTATTTCTGAGCCTGAATACTAGAGATGATACGAAGGTTTGTACTTGGCTTATCTCCGTATATCAATAGGGCCTCTCGATTCGGAAAGTTCAGGCGAATGACTTTCTCGGAGCATAGAATGTCGGCGTAGTGAAGGCTTAGCCAATCCATACCAACAATGGCATCGAAATTTTTGATTGAGACTGGTATAAGATCGATTAGAAAGGGGTGATCATCTAACGTGAGAGTACAACCTATATAGATTTCATTAGAGCTTTCTGTCTTCCCATTAGCCATTTCTACAACGAATGTTTCTTTTAGTGGTTGAGGGGTTTGTTTGAGTAAGTGTTTAAAGTTTTGATTTACGAAGCTTCTTTCTGCACCACTATCGAATAAGACACAGGCATAAGAGTTGTTGAGAAGAAACGTACCCGTGACGACTGTGGGATCGGCTACTGCTTCATTGTGACCGATAGCAAGTAACCTTCCAGTTCCCCCAGCATTTGCAGTCTTCGGACAGTTTTTCTTAAAATGGCCCGCTTCACCGCAGCCATAACAAGTTGGGGTCATTCCCGTACCAGGAACCTGTGTAATAGGTTTGGGAGGGGCCTTGAAAAATCGGACAGTATGGCCCTTCCGACCGCAGTTGGAACACTGCAATTCACGGCATGGACCGTTGTGGTGAAAAGGGCACTTGGGACATTTAGGCAAGTTCCCACTGTAAGCTTTCGGTGGGGCTGGAGCAGCTGGTACGACCGGGGTGGTGGCAGCATGAACCGCCACAATTTGCTGATCCCTGGAGGCGGTTTGAGTTTTCTTGCCCTTCTTCTTATCCCACCGTTTCCTTTTTCTGTCAGAGGATCCGGATGGTGCAGTGGTTGTTGTGGTTGTTGCTGCTGGAGTGGAGGAGATTTCGTGATTGATCAGACTCTGGGCCAATTCCTTGGCACTGTCGAAAGTGGTAGGGCGTGAAGCCAGAACATTTCCTCGATACGGGGGCACTAAACCCCAGATGTAACGCTCAATCTTCTTGCTTTCAGAGGGGATCATGTTGGGACACATAGCCGCCAAGTCGCAAAACCTGGCCGTATAAGCTGTTATGTCGGTCCCCTTCATCTTGAGGTTCCAGAGTTCTTCCTCAAGCTTCTGAACTTCGCCCCTAGGACAGTACTCTCCTCTCATAAGACCTTTTAGAGTGTCCCAGCCCATGGCATTGGCTGTGACCAAGGAGAGTGCGTTGACATGGCCGTTCCACCATGACAAAGCCCTGTTAGTGAGGGTAGCGGTAGCGTACTTGATTTTGCTCTCTTCGGGACAAGAGCACATTTCGAATACGGCTTCGGTTCTTTCGAACCATTGGGACAACGCCAGAATTCCTCCGGTCCCATCAAAGAAAGTAGGTTTGCAATTCATGAAGTCTTTATAAGTGCATCCCTGCACTCGTTGGTGGACTTCACCAAATCTAGAATTTCCACCGCTCGCATCACCCGAGTTCATCTGGGCCATGGCTGCTGTTACAGCCGCAGTCACAGCCGCTTGGAACAACACTGGATCGAACTGCGGAGGAGGAGGTGGTGGAGGAGGGGTTTGAGTTTCAGGTCTTCCTCTGCTGGGACGCTTTCGTGGTGGCATCCTTCACTGGAAGATCATAGAAATGATAGCAATAGTAAGAGCCTATTGCGAATATGAATAGTGTGTTTCATGGATTAAATCAACATAATCCAAGATCAGGGTAAGAGTTATAGCAATAGAGAAATCATCTGCCAATATACTGGTATTAATGATGCAACAGAAGTTCATGAAAATTGACCTAGTAGTAGGTCTTACATCATACCATAGAGAAAATATTGGCAGTTTAGAGGTTCAACTAGAGTACTTTTAAACTAGGAACGTTTACAGACAAGAGACCTACGGAACATAGAGAAAAAGGCTAGTCCTTTAAACAAAAGAGTGAGGTAACTAGATGTCTTCTACTGGTGACGGCTGCTTGTCGGGCGAATTCTCAGATCCTCCAATTGACGCATAACTTCTTGAAGGTGTCGATCCTGAGTCCTTTGGCGTGCTTGGAGTTCCCTAACTTCAGCTCGGGATGCTGCCAGCTGATGCTGCAGAGCCTCGTTGGTCCTCCTTGTCCTGTCCATGGCTTCTTCGAGTTGGCGGATGCGAACAGTGTTGAGGTTTGAGTTGGCATCCACTTCTACAACTCGACCAATAGCAGCTTGACCTTGCTCAACATTCCTGGCAATCCTTCGGATCATGATGGGCAGAACCCGATCTGCTGATCCTCCTTCGCTTATGTTGTAGAAGCTTCGGTCTCCATTGTAAGGCAAGGGCTGACCCTGCTCCTCGCTCCATCGATTCAAGGACATTGCCCACATAGGAGTGGGGCCCTGAAATGCGGGTCGGGGGTTAGGGTTCGGGGCTTCAGGAGGTTGGTTGTTGACTTCTGGCTCGGAGCTCGAGCTATCCGAGAAGCCTTCGGCATGATGATCATCCAAAGGAATGGGGTGATCGTCGTCTGACTCCTCTTCGATCCATCCTCCATTGCCCTGGTTCGGGAAGTACGGATCACCGGGTAGGTGGAAGCCAGCCATGCTATCTATGCGAGAAAGGGGGAAAGAAGATTAATAGACGTACTGTTCTAAGATACTTATAGGAGGAATCATTACTAGTTGACCCAATACTTGCATAGTGCATACCGATTACATGTAACCGAAGCAAGATAGTCCTTCGAATAAACCACCCTAACTTCAGACCCCCAATCAAACAAGAACAGGGAATGAAGCAAAGGCTGCAGATTCTGAGTCTATAGCGCCCCAATCACATGTAATCGTGGTGTATCCACTTAGCAACTAGTGTCCTACTAGTAACGACCCTTGATGTTAACACATACGTATAATCTAGAGATACAGAATACTCCTATAGTATTCTTATGTTAGCGTTATTGTGGTATTGTTGGTAAGTTTTAGACTTGTTGCAACATCACAACCGAACCTTAGGCACATGCTAGTCACCCTCAGGAAAACGTAGTTGATCAGGCTACATCATCCTGAATGTGACTATATGTCTCTAAACCCAATTGTGCTGCCCAACAATCTTAATACTTTTGTTTTGTTCTAGGATGATATTGATTCCTGTGTTTCATAGTGATGTGTGTATATATATACTTAGTTAGATCTTTTAGATACTTAACAGTATATATTTGTGGTCAGAGTGTTTTAGTCCCGAAGTGTTTATAGTTCGTATATCTTTTATAGGTTGATATACTTGATTCACTATAAACAATGCTCTGATACCAATCTGTCACACCCCAAAACCGATAACGGCGGAATACGGTTCGGGGTGGATGACGTAGTGAACAGTATCATCACAATTGCATAATAGTAGAAACAAGAAACATACAACTATAGCATTTCATAGTGAATTTAATTACATGCGTGTTCTGTAATGTTTAACAATCACTCAAAAGTAATTCAAAAATAAGAGATGGGTCTTGTGTGCTCCACCTTCTCCAAAAATGCTGCGTCTGTACCTGTCTATCTTTGACCTGAAGATACAAGTTATTTTCAAAACAATTATCAGCATAAAGCTGGTGAGTTCATAAGAGTTTAGTGTGAGTTTTTGTATACAAAGCATTAGTATTAAAAATGTATCCTTTATGTTCATAAGTAGTAGAAATTCAGAAAATCTCATATTTTCCAGGAAATACATTGTAGGTGACAATCTGTGAAAAGTGTGCATTCTTTATCTCTTTGAAAACAATTTATTGCAAAGATTCTTTGGCCAATCTTCAAATAACAAATATGTCAAGATAAGTTAAGCCCGTGATCCATGATAGAGGTACGAGCTTCCTTTAGTGATAGATACTTGCTTACTTCGGGATGTGGTTTAACATTTAGTGTAGTGTTTTAGTGGAATTGTAGGGTATTCCTTGTAATTTACCAATAGTGAGAATAATAGAGAATCCCATGACCTTCCCAGTCATGCACAGTGTAGTGAAGTAGTGGCATCCCTGGGCCTGTACGGCGCGGACTGAATTAACAGTCGGGATGTAATAGCGTCTGCCCCCGTATAGATCTATACATGTAGAGTCGTCTCCTGCTGGAACACTCTGGGCGTAGTGAATAGCGAATAGAGTATCTCATAGCGGGTTAGTGTATTATTGTTTGTTTAATGTTTTCTCTATGGTCATAGTGTAGTAATCTTTTAGTATTGATCATAGTGTATTCTCTTACTAGTGTATCGTCTAGTATTAGTGAGTATTATAGTGTGGTTAGTAATAACTTTAGCGAGTAGTGGCGGTAGCGACCCTAACCATACCTATTATGGTTATCTTAGTGGAGATGTTTCTTAGCACGTTAGTGACTTTAGCCTTAAGTGAAAACAGTAATATTCGTATCCCACACTGATATACAGATTATATAAGTAAGAAATCAACGACAGTCGGACGGACAACTACTACCCTAAGTCCACAATCAAACAAGAACAGGAAAGAAGGCGAGATACCGGTCCTAAGTCCTCCAAGTCTTATTTATATAAATATATCAGTGTGGTTACATTTTATAAGTAAATTGGTTTAATAAAAGTATTTTTCCAAAAGATCATTTATTATCTGGCTCGCTGTTTAAAAATAGTTTGAAAAGGGTGAAACCCATTTTTAAGGCATAGGGACAAATCACATGTGATTTGAACTAAGAGTAGTGAATCACATGTGATTAATCCTTGAAACTCGGAAATCGTTCTGTAAAACTTTGTATAAACCTTTATAAGCAACTTGTATCTCCCCCCTAAAACATGTAAAACACTTGAAAGGTTCATTAAAGGGGTATGAACTCACCTGAATTCGCGGAAATCGGGTGAATCGGGTAAATCGGGTAATAGTGTCGATTGAGCGTTTGGTACCAAATAACCACTTGTGCACCCTTTAGGACCCTAATGTCATATGAAATATGTATTTTACAAGAAGTTAATCATTTTATGCTTTTCATTATAGAATTTGGACATTCTAGTGTCGTTTTCGGGGTTTTAAGGCCTAGAAAGGGTTCCCGGGAGTGGTACAAGGCCATGGATGATTTACGGGAGGGTCCTAGAGTTTATTCTCTTAGAGTTTATGGCCTAAAAGCCATTCATTGGGAGTTTACGGCCGTAAGCCCCCTAGGCTTGGCCGTAAGCTCTTGTGACACTCCAAAATGTGTGTTTATGGCCTTATCTCACTTCCTTGATTTAGTGGTGTGTGTTTTGGACCAAGAGGGAAGGATTAAACATCTAAATTTGTGATATTTTAGGGGAGTTTACGGCCAAGGCTTGTTCTTGGGCCGTAAACTCCTATAAGTCCCTTAAGATGATGGTTTTTCTTGTACAACATGGTCCCAAATGGCTTAGAAAAATCCTAGAAGGCCCTATAGTGAGTTTGGAGCAATTTGGCACATATTTATGGGGAGTTTACGGCCCAAGAACATCCTTGGCCGTAAACTCTTCATTTGGTGTCAAAATGAAGTGTTTAATGGTACAACACACTTCCATAGGCCTTAGATTAATTCCTTTCATGCATTAGGGTAGTTTAGGGACTTGTTTGACACCATTTCTTGGGTGTTTACGGCCCAAGCCTAAGCTAGGCCGTAAACTCCTCATTTTGGCCTCAAATGGAGTTGTTTGATGCATCTAAGTGTTCCTTGGAGTCATGTCTAATTTACCTAACATCCTAGAAGTGTTTTTGGGGCTTAAAACATGGATTTGTGGGGTGTTTGAGGTGTTTACGGCCTAAGCACATGCTTGGGCCGTAAACTCCTTTTTAAGCCTCATTTTCTTGTGTTCCAAGGTCCAAACCCTTCTAGTTAAAAGCCTTACTTAGTATACTAACACATAAGAAGGAAAAACAAGGCCTTGGGCATGAATTTAGGGGTTTACGGCCTAAGGAGCTTCTTAGGCCGTAAACTCCTTTATGGTTCTTGATTTCTATGGTTTTTGGCCCCTAAATTCAATGAAGCATGTCTAGAATAAGATAGGGGATGAGTACTTACGTTTGGAAGTCGGAAATTAGCGGAAATCAGGGTCGTTTTCGAGTCTAGAGAGAGAAAGTAAAGAGAGAGAGTGAGTGTGTAGTGAATGAGTGTTCAAGTGATGTGCACACCCATTGCATATGTCTTGGGAATCGCACCCGATACACGGTTACCCGATGTTTAAAGTTAACTGGGTTAAAACTTTTTACCTGGGTGAAGTGGTTGAAAAGGTAAAACCACTCTATTAGGTTAAACGGGGTTAACACCTATGAGACATACTACTTATAATAATATCAAACCATGCTTAATTTTAGATATTCGGATATTGACGATTCCAAATATTACGTAAAATAACGTATAGTGACGCTTTCCGTTAGTGAAAATGGGATTTTTAACGGAATTAGATTTGGGGTTGTCACAAGTATCTTTCAACCGGTAATCAACATCGGTATCTTTCAACCGGAATCCGACATCGGTATCTTTCAACCGGTAACTGGGGAGTATTTCACCCCTACCACTAACATACAATCTACAGATATAAACATACAGTCAGGCATATCCGGGTACTAACCTACCCTTGGGTCCTACGGACCACTGTTAGGGAAACTAATCCCTACTATACACATAACATATCATCCAAATAAATCTCATAACCAACACATAACTAAACCAAGATAATTATCACAAAGACCATTATCTTCTAAATACCCCTTTTTGGTGGGCCGACATTGTGGCCTTAGATCCACCCCTACTGGAAGGTAACTCACCTCATTGCCGTGTAGTGTTTGAATTCTCCTTGGCACACAAGTCGACTCCCTTAGACTCCCCGATACCTACATGATGACCTTCAGGTCAACACACAGCAGGTACAACCCTAAACAGGGTCGGCCCAAGTCCAGACAAAGTCAACTTCAAGTTGACCCGACTCACCGAGTTGAGCCGTCAACTTGCCGAGTCCCTTACCCTTTAGTCGTCCTCGTCCATGAACCCATTCATCGAGTTGGGCCATCAACTCGCCGAGTTGATGAACAACTCGTCGAGCTCATCTTCATCCTTAAGAAGATTGCCTTGGACTCGCCGAGTCTGTTCTAGCACTCGCCGAGTCCGATGAACTTCGGGTTTAAAATCACGTCCAATGCATTAGGTAACTCTTTCTGTCCGGTTTTCTGTTCTAGCACTCGCCGAGTCCCATGAAGTCCAGGTCTAAAATCACGTCCAATGCATTGGGTAACTCTTTCTGTCTGGTTACAAACCTTCTAACACTCAACTGGGTTCCTTTGACTCTCAATAGATATGGGGCTCAAAGCCTCAGACTCGTCGAGTTCAAGAACGGACTCGCCAAGTTGGTCACGTCCACACTCTAAATCTTTGATTTCTGATGCATAACCTTTGATCAAAAGATAGATCCAAGCTTCTATAATCGATCTAGCACATAAAGCTACAAACTTTACATGCTTGCATGGGACATTCAACTCAAAAAGACATAAAACAAGCTCTTAAGATGCGTGGGGCCTTTCATGGGTGCAAAAGCCACTCAAATTTTCCTAGTGACCCCTTAAATGATGTGACTCAGAAGCTTTAACCCCCAAACATGTTTGCAAACATGGTTGGCCACCAAAAATGGCTTATAAAAGCCCTAAATCTCCCCAAATAGGGATCTAACAAATGAATGAGCAAGGTTACAACTTTTTACCTTCAATGAGTTGTAGAAAGTGCATAATTTCGGGTTCCCTTGGTCTCTACTTGCTACCTCAAGCTTTTCTCCTTCCTTCTTAAGACCACAAGCACCAAAATCCACCAATAAGGCTTAGATTGCTTCAATGATGGTTAGGGTTTCAATGAGAGGTGTTTTGGGAGCATAAGGGACGTTTTGGACGACATAACATTGTTTAAATAGGGTGCAAACCCTTGGATTAGGGTTTTTATCCAGACAGCGTCTACTCGCCGAGTCCGGGACCCGACTCGTCGAGTAGACGGCTTAAACCCCGCGTCCCATCTCACTTCTACTCGGCGAGTTGGTCCTTCAACTCGCCGAGTCCAAGGCCAAAAATGCAAAATACATAGATAAAAATAAAAGAAGAGCGTACCAAGAACTAGGTGCTACAAATTATATACGACAATTATTCCTAGACCCTACAAGAACCACGTCATGTTGTGACAAGTTCTGCTCCTTTGATCTGACGTAATTTTAACTATATTCGAATGTCTTTGGACAAGTTCTTTCTTGTGTAGTGCTCTGTCTGCAAGGTACACTATACTAGAATTTTTCCTAGTAGTATATGGTAAATGTTTTCAACCTTATTCTATTTAGAGTAGCCAAATCCATTATGTCAGAACCTTAATTAATAGTAAGACATAACTAGTGTTTTCATTCTTTCCGAAAGTAATTACAATCTTTATTCATACCCTATCCTTACTACATCAGGCTGCATCTTACAATACTATTTGTATGAGATGAATATTTTATTCCTTAGAAACCTTGGATAAGCAACTTCTTTCTACTAGCTTCCTGAGGTTACTTATGCTTCCTCTTTTGTTGCATTAATAGCCGTCTGAGATGCTCGAGCACCTTCTTCCTTCCTTGAGAAGTCCTTCACTACATTCCCTTCTTTTATACACTTAAATCATGCATCCTCGATGCATCTACATTCTTTGGCAGTGTCCAACTATTCCACACTTGTAGAAAATCACATCTTCCTTGCATTGTCCAAAATGCTTCTTTCTACATTTTCACACCATTTTGGCTCCTTTTTACCCTTAACCTTTTTTTCGTTGGGGTTAGGTTTTGAAAGCTTATTCTTTTTGTTGGACGCTGAGGATCCTTTATTTAATCCTCTTCTCTCCGACATCAGTTTGGGTGGAGGTTCTTCTTTTGATCATGTCTTCAAGAGATTTGGCAATCTGGATGGCTGCTTACAAAGTAGTTGCTAATTTCACTATTATACTAAAATCCATTGGCAATCCATTAGAAATTTTTTATGTCCTAGAGTGTTCAGTAGGGACCAAGTGAGAAACTAGTTCCATCTTCTCGGTAAAGGTTGCAGCGTTTTCACTAATGCTCATATCTTTTGTTTTGAAGATTTTGGAATTCCTTGCTTATTTCTAAAAGATCTCTTTCTAAGAAATATTCCCAATTTAAATGCTTAAGAAAGTCTTCCCATGACATCTTCCATGATTCTCCATTTGGCATAGAGAGGACCACTTGTTCCACCAGCTTAAAACATCAGTTTGTAGTTGTTTAGCACGAAGATTGTCTTTTGTCTGTCACTACAGTTGAAACAACCAAATTCCATATCCATTTCGTGGAACCAATCCACATCTGCCGTTGGTTTTGGCTTTTCAGAAAGGCTTGGTGTTTGGGATGCCTTCAAGTTTACATACTTGCATCCATCTCTATCAAACTCTTCTTCGGCATTGTCCCTCATACACTGTCGTGGTTTAACCTGTCTAATGGTTCTGCTAGGGTTTCTTTCCTCAGACTGCTCCTTATTCAGCTCGGGTTGCACAACTGGTGCAATAAGTTCATTCCTAACCTCTTGAACTAGACGACTTGTCTCTTCCTTTTGTTCTACCATTATGGCGCGAATCATCGTTTGAACTCCTGTTACTATGGGGTGTTCGACTACTGGCACTTCCTCGGGTGCACATTCAACTAGAAGAGGCTCGGGTTGGCGGTTTCTGTTATCTTTTCCTAATAACCTATGTGTCCTCCCCATGATGTTCTATACACCAAAGCAAGTGTTTCATGTACCAAGACGAGAATATAGATATGGAAGGTTTTTAGACGCGTAATCTTCCTTATCACTTTGAAAAGTTATATGCCAATTCTAATACCATAATTAAACGTTTAGAAGACCGGAAACATACAATTTCTTTTATCCTAAGTTTATGCGGAATATGTCCCAAAATGTGGTAATGATATTATAGAATTATTTTTGAAGAAATGTGTTTTATTAAAAACCTCGGGATGTCTTCATCAATACAGAAACATAAGCATACCATAATATTACATGCCTTACAATAATTAAACTAGTGGCCTAATACTCCTTGAATCTCTCAGCATAAATGTATCCTTTGTAGGAAACTATAACAATGATAAATGAAAACAAAACAGAAAATTAACAAAAGCTGAGGCCTGTGTTTGACACAGTTTCCTTAAAACAAATTCAACCCACTCCGGGTGTTTGTTTCCTAGGATACAACAACAAGAACGGTTCTACAAACCGCCGGACTCAACAAGGTCCATATATTATCTTGATACATTCTAGAAAACGCAACGTTAGAAAGGGAGAAAAGTAGAGAGTTTTTTTCTGTGTCTTTTACCATGTACAAGATCACTATATTTATAGTGCAAACTTGTAACTCTCACCATAATTACAACTTATGGTGATTATAAAACAACACCTTAATTGTTGAATTAAAATCAATATTAAACACAAAATTTGTAATGGAAATTGTGTTTAATGTTCTATTTTAATTCAATTTTAACCAAGAAATTAAAGAAATAAGAATTTTGTTTAATTCAATTGTTTAACCATTCAACCACTCTAAACACCATCGTTTGGTGTGTAATTTCCCATTCATTTTTCCAACATCTTTTATATCGCTACTTGTGATACAATAAACTGAGTGGATCAGGTTGGAAAACCTGGTGACTAAATAGGGTTTTCAACCCACAATAATATAGTTAATATATTTAATTATCAAACAATTAACTAAATTTCCCATCCCCATTATCTTATTTATTCTTAAGGATATATCATGAGGATCATATATGCCGACAATACTAGTTCAATGAATCCTCCATGATACTTGTCAGTAGGTTTTCTTCTATATTTACTCTTAAGGATTTATCGTAGGGATCATCTTATTTATTGACAATATTATTTTAGTGAATCCTCCCATTATACATGTCAATAGGTTTTAGTGTACACTTGAAGAACACATAATTCAAAAACACCTACATGTTACGAGCTTTCTAACATTCCATTGGACTGTGTAGAGTAGTCTATGGTTGTCATCTATACTATGCTAGTTGATGTCATTGTCTAGTACAATAGTACTAGTAACTTAAGTCCAGTTGTTGTTTTCATATTTCATCACCTATCTCCCTTTCTATTATATTTAACTCTCATTTCCTATTTCTACCCAATACATTATAGGTAAGAAAATACATATATGGTAAATCATATAAAATCATCTTATATATTTCATTTAACGCAAAACATTTTTACACATAAGCACATATAGAATTTAATTATCCAGATACTTCATATCTATATGTAAGATGCAAGTAACTATGCACTCACTTGATAAAATTGGATGACTGATGATTCGGCAGCGCTTCGCTTCGTACTTTCAAAAGACCTAGACGCATAAATTACTAAGCGTTAGTCTATTTTTGTAAAGCCTAGTGACTATAATAATTATAATAATGATTCCCCACTAATTCTAATGTCTACATCAAGATTTCTCAAATAAGCATCATCCAGACATGACAGTTTGGAGGCAGGATCATTTCAGCGTAATAGCTTTTTTGGAATCCAACAACCAAGCTAACGTGACCATTCTAGACACCTCTCTCGTAAGTAGATCAATTAGTATAATGACTTGAAATTACTGATAAATCTTATTTATATGTTCATAATAACGACTTACGACTATAAATATAAGCTATACTGAAAACGATAGAGTGTAGCTTAACTTATAGAGCTTTTTAAGCGAAAACCAAGAAAACATGTGGGCAAAATCTCCACCCGAACTCTTCTATTTGTTAGACTCCCAACCACTCCAAAATTTAGCTAAAATAATCTAGTTATCCTAAGAAAATGAAACTAAAGAAAGGAACATCTCCAGAGAGGTTCTGGATGAGTTATGTGGGAAAATGAGCATGTTTTCGCAGCTATATATAGGAAAACGAAGGAGACACGTTGTGCCCTATACTATGTGTGTCATGCAAAGTGCTACCATGTCCTCCTTTGCCAGGTGCCACGTGTCGTTGCCTGATTTCTCTACGTCCTTTCTTCTAGAACTTTGTCACTTGTCGCCTTCTTGAGGTGCCACATGTCCAAATCTCATGGTGCCACGTTACTTTGACCCTTGGAGGAGTGGACAGCCGACCATGCCACATGGCGCCCTCTCGTGGTGGCACGTCATTAGCATGTGTGGCACACTTCACGCACACGATTTTTTAGATTTTCAAAATGGCGTAACTTCTTTCATACAAGCTCTATTTTTGATTTTCGTTATATCCTAGAAAGCTATCGATGAGATCTTCAACTTTACTTTAGGCCTGAACAACTAATTCCAATTGTATCAAAATTTTAAATTTTTTATAGTCTTAGGTTGTTTAGAAATCATTGCCGAAAGCATAACTCCTACATACATAATCTGTTCTCGATGTTCCTTATATCAAAAGACTCA
The DNA here is from genome assembly GCF_002870075.4 of Lactuca sativa. NCBI lineage: Eukaryota > Viridiplantae > Streptophyta > Magnoliopsida > Asterales > Asteraceae > Lactuca > Lactuca sativa. The sequence goes on from NC_056626.2 coordinate 101,805,245, forward strand.
TATTAACGAGATCTTCAAATTTCGTTTAGATTGTTTAGGCTAACAATCAACCGATCTAAAAGTCGATATCAGTGTGCACACTATTGTGCTGAATTTTAGAAAAATCACAACTTCCTCTAACGAAGTCGGATTTCAGTTTTCTTTATGTGTACATAATCTTGTCACATATACTATAACTTTGGTTAAGATTATTTATCCTATATAATCTTCTATAAAAAAATCATTTTTAGCGCTTGTTATCTCGAAATTGGCTAGCCCGAATCTGCGAGCGTTACAGAAGTTGAATCTGATCATAGGGAGTAGGCGTACATCAGTTTCCAAGATTAAGACTTATGAGCTTGTGTTTGATGATATTGTTAGGTTTGATTTAGGCAATTTCTGTTATTCGTCAGAAATGACAAGAAACATAATTTCTTTTCACGATTTGTTTAGACAAGGTTATGGTTATGTGCTTGACAATACTGATGATGCAATTTTGGTTTATAAAATGGTGTTTTTGTTTTCAAATCTTATCCTTGTAATGACATCTATGAAACTGTTGTGTGTGTAAATATACTCGTTGGAATTGTTTGACCTAAAATCAAATGATGAATGCAAGTCTTGTTTATTATACAAGATGACTAAGTCACCCTTCACAAGAACTTCTAAAAGAGGTGAAGGACTATTAGACCTCATCCATACTGATGTATGTGGTCATTTTAGCTCCACCACAGGGGATGCAAATTGCTACTATGTGATGTTTGTTGATGGTTACAGTAGATATGACTATATTTATTTAGTCAAAAAACATCTGAAAACTTTGAAAACTTCACAAAGTTTTGAGCACAGAGTAGAGAATCAAGTGGGCAAGAAGATAAAGATGTTCCGACCTGATAGAGGTGGACAATATATTAGTATTAAGTTCAACGACTATCTTAAGGAATGTGGAATTGGTTCACAACTGACCCCTCCTAGGACACCACAACTTAATGGTGTAGCTAAGAAGCGAAATCGAACCTTACTTGTCATGGATCGTTCCATGATGAGTCGAGTTTCACTCCCTATATCGTTTTGTGGGTTTGGCATAGAAACAGCTGCCCATATCCTAAATCTTGTTCCTACCATGAAGTTGTTCAAAACACCTCATGAAACGTAGAGATGGAATTGTCACACCTCCGGCCGGCGGCGGAAACACCAAGTTATGTGACATTCATAGGGCATCACAGTCATCAAACATACATTGAACAATACATAAAAGGCATATCATAAATATCACTTCGATTATGGAATAAAAATTACATTGAAGTATGTTTTATAGTGCTAGGGATTTAAATACAAATGAAACCTTGACAGTTAGTCATCACAATAAACGTCAATATCAACAATGCTTCTAATGGTTCCATAGATACTTTCCCATTGAGACGCACGTCTTGACTTCAAGGAGTGTAAGTTACCATTTTTTGGTTCACTAGGAATAAATGTGGTTTTGAAAACATCACCATAATGTTGGTGAACTCACAGGTTTGACTCGTTAGAATTTGAAAATACCTTTTTATACTAACTATATTTAGTTGTATATAAGTATTTTTAACTTTGATGTTAGGGTACCTTTATTTTTAAAAGTAGTATTCTAGTATTTTTGGGTACTATAGTTTCCATACTTCTTTTTTTGTTCGTAGTATTATATATATATATATATATATATATATATATATATATATATATATATATATATATATGTATGTATGTATGTGTGTATGTGTGTGTATGTGTGTGTACTATTATTTCTTTTTAAGGTGTTCCTCCTTTCAAAGGTTAGTAATATAAATAAAAATATATACTAATATTTAACTGAAGTATTAGAGAACTTTTATATCAGAAGTATGCTTATGGAAAGGAGTAGTTCTATACTTAAAAGTAGGTTGACCGATGAGTGAACTTTCATACTTAGAGTAGGTTAATGGGATATGATCATATCATAAACTATACAATTGTTTAGTTAAGGCATGAATAGCAAAGTTATAATGACTTCCCATAATTGAGCTTCTGACTAGATATTTTCCCTAGACGAGTGTTCATCGTAAAGGTTAGACTATTATCCTTACTATGACTCGACCACCAATATTGTAGCTAGCAACCGCAGGTGGGGATGTTAACCTCGTATAGATCTACACTAAGTAGCTAAGATGAGTGAACTAGTCTCATTTAGCAGCCGCATGAATTTTCTTAACGTATAAAAGAAATCCAAATGTTACCTTTTGTAATTATAATTACATAAAATAGCTATCTAAGCAAATCCAAATGGGCAGAATGCTAACTAGGTATAGTGTTATCTATAAAAATTTAGCAGAGTAATGACTAGGTATAATGCTATCCGTAAAATTAGGCAGCATAACGGCATAATATATAAATATTGTCCATTTAAAACGAGCAGAGTAATGACAAGGTATAATATCTATTGTATTATTTGGGCATATAATGATAGGATATAAAGTTTTACCGTTTAAAATGGACAAAGCAATGATATGTTATAATAATTATATATTATTATTTAGACAGAGTAACAACATAGAATAAATATGTTTTGGAAAAATAACAACATATATAATGCAACAATAATAACGGTATATGATAATTAATAATAAATTAACATGTATTCCCCCATAAATTTGAAAAAGATTTGAAAAATGGACCGTAAACTCACATTTGTAGCATGCTTTAGTTGTTATTGATTCTTGTTGAAGAGTTGTCAAAAATTCAGGATTAATAATAATCTGGCTTAGAAAAGGAAGCTCTAAAGAAAATAAAAATAAAAAGAATATAAATTGGAAATGAAAAAAGAAAAGAAAATAAAAAGAAATTTGAAATGTGAAGGTAATTCGACGGAATGTGATTTGAGCTAATTGGAATTTCTGGGCGTTGCTATTTATATGCAACCAAATTGAAAGCGCGCAACGCCTAAGCCAAAAGCGCTCCGCGCATTGGCGCGTTGTCCCCACCGGTTTACTGCCATATGTCAAGATTCAGTTGGTCCACGTAGCCAAAATCTTCGCGAATGTCATCTGTTGGCTTGCCACGTGGCGCGTTCCGAGTGTGCCCCATGTCCTTTTAGCGAGTAAAAACTTGGATCTTTAAAAATTCATATTTTTCACATACGAGCTTTGTTTTCGACGTTCTTTATATCCACCCGCAGCTATGGACGAATACTACAAATTTCCTTTCGATTCCATTAGCTAGTTTGGTCCCTATGTTTAATTCATATTTTTACAAGGGGTGCATAGAAAACGGTATTGTTAAATTCGTAACTTTCTCATACGAGTTCTATTTTCGGCCTTCTCTATATCCATGATCTTGCTGAAGTACTACACTTCTCCTCTTCGATGTTTTGGCTTAAGCTCGGCCGATCTCCTTTTTGCTAATTACGATGATCCTCTCCTTGTATGGCTGAATTAATAATTTAGAAAAATCATAACTTCCCCATACGGAATTAGATTTTTCCAAAATTTATATTTCCGAAATTGCGTCATCATGTACTATCGGAATATATAAATATTTATATGAAATAATGCAACTTTTAGCACGCGTAATATTTACTTTTTGGATGATTTGACTAATTTTCCAATATAGTGGAATGTGTAATATTGTATCTTTATCATAATTTTTACAAATATTACATACTTAGCCTATTATATTGACATTCATTGGGTTTATAATCGACGATTGGTGACAATTTTGGCGATTTTTATAGAAACCTCCCTCACCCGCACATATCATGCTCCGGGGTTGTGAGGATCTCATTAGACGTGAGACCCAAGATAAACTGGAGCTTATAGTCGATAGGTCTATTTTAATTGGTTATCCACAAAATTCATTTGGATACTTGTTCTAAAGACCTTATGACAACGTGGTCTTTGTAGCTCGAAGAGGAGCCTTTCGTGAGAGAGATTTCACATCCAAAGAGGACAGTGGGAGTTCGATTGACCTTGAAGAAATTCAGGAGTCATCCAGTTAGGAAACCTAGGATGGCACTAACAATCAACCTAAGGATGAAATTCCTGTTAAGCCATTGACAATTTGTTACCACTTCGTCGATCCGATAGAGTTAAAATGGCACCTTCGTTTTATAGTGTCCATATAACGGCAGATGGGGGCATGTTTATCAATAATAACACATTGATAAATTTGGATGAGCCAACTAACTACAAGTAAGTGATGGCAGGCCCTAAGGATGCTAAATGGAAAGAGGAAATGGATAACGAGATCTAATCCATATAAGATAACCAAGTGCGGACCTTGGTTGATCATGCCCCTGGTCGCAAGACAATAGGTTATACATAGACTTCAAGAAGAAGACTGACATGGATGGTAATGTGCAGTCTTTCAAGGCCAGACCTGCAAAGGGCTTAGTCTGAGTATATACCTAGATAAAATATTAAAGTAGTTCAATATGGAGAATTCCAAGAAAGGGGATCTACCCATGCATCATAATATCAAACTGAGGAAGGCTCAATGTCGTAGTAGTGATAAAGAAATAGATGCAATGATTCGTGGCCCATATGCTTCGGATATACGATGGATCATGTATGTTATGACTTATACTCAACCTGATGTGGCATATGATTTGAGCATGGTTAGCAGATATTAGTGAAATCCTAGTGCAGCTCATTGGAAGACAGCTAAAAATATACTTCAGTATTTGCGGCAAAACCAAAGATATGATCTTAGTATTTGGTGACAAAGATGAACTTAAATTGAGTGGTTATAGTGATGCCGAATTTAAAATGGGTCGGGATAATAGTTATTTGCAATATGGTTGGGTATTCATTTTGAATGGTGGAGCAGTGACTTGGAAAAGTTCCAAGCAACAAATAGTGGCTAAATCTACTTATGAATTAGAGTACATTGCAGCAAACGAGAAAGCAAAGGAAGAGACATGGTTAAATAATTTCATTAGAGATCTTGGAGTTCTTCCAACAATCCAAGAGCCCATGGACATTTTCTACAACAATAAATGTGTGGTTGCTCTTGTTGGATTAGGTGTCTAAGTCCATACCTATAATTGGTTTGTACTTGATCTGATAGTAGCATGGTCCTTTTTGGTTGCCTTCACCATAACAACTAGATAGAATGAGTTTTGGAGAAAGAGGATAATAAATGATTTATAAATATATTATAAGAATAATATATTAATTGAGAAATCATATTATTTAATTAGTATTAATCAGAAATTTATTTGGAATTATTTTTGGGATTAAAGGATTTGATTAAAAGTAAGGGGACTGATATTGCAAATCATTGATAGTTGTAATTAGAGCTGATGGACTCCTTAAGGAATGAGTGGACAAAATCTATGGGAAGCCCATAAAGATTTCACCCAAGTCCTTCTAGAAGGTATCCATGGAGTGCTTAAGGCCTAAGCAATCAGATTAGGGTTTCCACCTGAAAACCCTAGCAACCTCAACTATATAAGGAACCCCTTAGTATACAATTTTCGGCCCTATATATTCTAAGAGAACCCTAGCCGAAAACTGAAGAGCCTCCATCACCTCTATCCTTTATCCTTTGCTATTGGTGTTTCTGACTCCATTAGAGGTGCAACGCGTGGGGTACTAAGCTCTTGGAAGTAAAGATCAAGCAAGGAATATTTGTGATTATTAGATAATTAACAAGAAAGGTATTCCTCTAACGTGAGAAAAACCTAGATCCAAAGCAATTAGGTTGCATGTACACATATGAATGTGGATATGCGCATAACCATCAACTCTAACAAAAGAACCAAAGGATCATCGGAGATCAAGGCACATCGAAAGAAAATATCGTTATACCTGACATCAAGTTCAAGAAGGAAAGCTCTTGGTGAATCATGTTTCATCAGCGGAAAGTCCTGTTAATCATCTCAAGAAGGGTTTAAGCAATATCAAGCACTTTGAGCATGCTATTAGTATTAGACGAAGAAATGATATTTGATTTTAGATTTTAGTAGATGATTGATAGTTTTGAAACAATGTAACAACAATATATTGTAAATACTTTTGGTGTTTAAACCACCACACAACCTCTCCACTCCACCACTAACATCCTGAGGTTACAAGAACTAAGATTCCATGACAAAATAGTCTAGGGTACCCCCACACCCCACACAAGATCAAACATTTTGATACTCTTGACAAAATATTGCCACATCCAAAGCACCTTCCCTTAATACAATTTCATGTACTTGAACATACTCACCTGATGATAAAGAATGAACCAATAACACACTTTCCACTGGGAAAACCCCATGCGGATATGCATCAACCATGCCCAAAAGTAAATAAATCCCAACAGCTCTTACCCTACTAACGATATTGATCGATTAACCGAGCTAACTAACCCTACAACTGGCATCCAACCTGAGTAGCACAAGCACTTCTGAACTCTATCTTCATTATCTCAAAAAGGGTAATCGGTTACAACGAGATCTTTCCTTAAATGATTCTGATGCGAGAACCACAATCATAATCCCTAAAAGCATGGAGCTGACAACAACTCACCCTGAACTTGCGTTCTGACGAGTCCCTTACACCTCACAACAATAAGATATCTCTACCATCTTGAATTACAAAAATCCAATGAGCATACTCTACAACTCCCTCCGACCTATTGCGCAGAAACCATCAAGATCAATCGGACAACTGATCCTCCAAGAAGAACTCTTAGTTCACTCCCACTTAGGGCTCACACTTAGGTGGAGACTTAACTAAACCGAAAATCATAAAGATAACCAGACCATCATAAAGAGACTCTGATTCTTAGGTGGAGACTTAACTAAACCATACATAACGTCTCTCACACACACAATCACATAAGCAAAAACAATTAAAGAATGAAGGAATAGATAGTCGTGAGGTCTTGAGGTCTCGACTCTGCCCCCAGAAAGACCACTAATGATGGGGTTTGAGCCACCCCAATCGACAAACATGGGCAATTTTCCATAATGTGACCATGCTGATGACAACAATGACATAATTCTACCTCCAGGGTGCAATCTTAGCGAACATGTCCCTTTTGTTCACACCTACCACATTTGAACTTGTAGCACACATGCTCGTAGGTTTCTCCTCCCTTAGCGAAAATGTCATGGTCCCTCTGGCCTCCAGTACTAGGCATGGAAACAACAAGCTTCTTAGATGTTGTTAACAAATTCGGTTCATGAGTCTACTTCATATTTTCCAGTTGCGTCTCCAAAACTAGCTCCTGTTGTTGAGTGACCTCAACAATCTTATCAGTTGTTTGAACGGCTGTAAATGGTTCCTCGAACTTGGAGACCAACCTGTCGGTAATACGCCCAATAATGCCAGACAATTCCTCTCATAAGCTCTGTGAAACCTCAGTGACAATCCAATCACGAGCTCGATCCCTATGAAGGCAGGATGCAAATCCCACCTTCAATCCCTCAACGCAGGAACTAGTCTGCTGAGAATTCTCCATAACAACACTCCACTGCTTACTAGCAATGGGGTTCTTCTCCCCGAAGAACTTTGGGGCTCCGCAAGCCTTGAACTCCTAAAAAGAGAGTGTACACGCCCTAATCTGAATAGTTGTAATATCTGCATGTAAAGTCCTAATCTGCTCATCTAGTAGCTCCATGATCCATTCCCTAATGGTAAAAAACATCAAAGGAATCACATCCAAAATACCACGAGTGACCTCAGACATAACAAACTCGTGTATCATCTCATCAATCGGCTCAACACTAGAGCTTGGACCCAAACCAAAACCTCATCCACGAGTGCTCATCAACATACTGAAAAGCAACCACACAAATGATCATAACATACCCAAAGAATCCTCATCCAATAGGATTTTGGAATCCTCATGACTTTCCTTAATTTTAGTATAAATCATGTGCTTTCGGTAGTACGGGCCCAATACTACCTTCCACACCTATCCATATTTTTCTCGAGAATCATTTTGAGTCCTCTAAGTCACATTCTTATAATGATACTCCTAATAATCACTAAACATTGCACCACTTGCACTAAAGCACTTCCTAGGCTCTCCTAGGATCCCTACCTTACCCTGCCATCAATTGCTAAAGAACTCATACACGTGTCAGCTAGCTACTTCATGAATACAGTTACATGCAATAAAACTTAAATAATCTTTTGACTAAAAGACCCAAACCTACAAAGGTTAGACTCAAACGAGAGCTGCACAATAGGGCCGAAGCAATCATTCTAACATTATTTAACCTTTGCAACATGTAACTTCACATATTCAATTAATACTTAACTCGCATCAATAAGAGTCCCACAAAGCACAAAGCAAGAAACATTCGAGCACTAACACTCAAAAGCCACAAAACAATCAAAGGACATCCTCAACTCACTTGCTGCTATGATGCTAGGAACTTCCAGTAACACTATTAATTTCCTTATGCATGCAAATTATACACAATACGGGATCAAATAGACTATCGAATAAATAGTTATACCCTAAGACCATAACTAGGCGAGGAACGAGAAATAAGGATAAATCAATCATTCTACGGCTATATGATCCTAATTGTACACAACTTTTAAACATACACTTAACAATCAATTCCACTTATCAATAAGCCCAGCCTACACATTCGGCCCAACCCAACATACAAATAAGCCAAGCCCAACATATCCATGGGCCCAGCCCAAGGTGCATAACATTGGGCCCAGCCCAACATGCTAATGGGCCCAAATCAACGTGCATACTAATGGGCCCAACCCAACACACCATGAAAGAGTGTCAAAGACAACTAGCAACCTACACAATTTAGTGAGAAGACTCACCTGACTCACGAATCAACTAAACTATAACTCAAATCCCCGCAATAGGTGCTACAACACACCTATTGAAACATACAAGGTCCAACCTTAGTCTCCAAACAAAATCCACCAAGTTTGACCAAAAGTCAACCAAGGTCAATAAGTCAACGGTCATGGTCAAATTCAACAACCAATAATATCAACCATCCAGCCTCACGTCGTGACTAGCCCTTGATCATATTGTGAGAACTCACTCAGCCCGATTCTAACTCGACTTGTTCCAACTCAGCCAACTCGGTTATGGACAACCCACTCAACAAGCATCACGGCGTAAACCCTCCTTGATCACGTCGTGAGCATAATATATAACATAGTCGCAGATTCCTTTTGGTCACGTCATGACATCCTCTATGTCACGTTGTGACCGCAGTCTGAAACAACCTAATGGTTTGAGACCTTAATCCATTAAGTCTCTAACTCCAACTTTTCCAGAAGCTTAAGGGACTCCAAAGGTCTATAAAAATGACAACTTTATTGTAACAACCTGACTCCCAGGTATAAAAATTTAAAGCTTATATTCATATTCTTAGACCTACTCGACAAGCTGGATGCCCCAACTCGTCGTGTAGAAGCAGATCATGCCGCATGATTTAGGAGGTATAGTCGACGAGTTGTAGGACCCCAAATCGACGAGTAGGAGCTAGAAAATGATACCCTAATTTCCAGGGTTTTACACCATATTTAAAGGGTCATTAGCCTCCCTCTTCCTCCCTTACAGTCCCCCCTGAGCTCAGAAAACCCTAATCATGCCTACTCTCCATTTTTGTGTGTTAAGAAGCTTGGAAGGTGGATTTTGTGATGAGATCTTGAAGTCTAAGGAGCTTGGAGCAAGGAGAAGCTTGTGGATCTGATTTCTACTTCATCTTAGCATCATCTTAAAGGTAACAAGTCTTTACCTTCACTTCTCTCTAGCTACATCTCTTCATGCAAACGTTTAGGGCTACTGCTAGTTTGTTATGGAGTTATCTCTGGTTTTGGGCATGATCTGAAGTTGTTACTTCAGATATGGACTCCTCTAGCCCCTTATAGTCATAAAGTTCTAGTCTTTAGCAAGTTATGGCCTTCCCCTTACGTAAAACTTCTTCTTTAGCTTGGTTTTGGCCTTTAAGACCTTGCATGCACGTAAAGTTTGCAACTATATGTGGTAACTATGCCCTAGGAGGCTAGATCTACAATTTGGAGCTTTAGGGTAGCTTAAAAACGTATGAATGAGAAATGGACTGAAGGGACTTGACGAGTTACATGGTCAACTTGTCGAGTCAGATGAAGATTAGCTGTTTTTGGTTTCTACACGGACTCGACAAGTCCATGAGATGACTCGACGAGTTAGTTAGGGGCTTCCCGACATTTAGACACCATATGGACTCGAAGAGTTGTTTGGAAACTCATCGAGTCGACTAGGATTTTCACAATTTCTCGAGTTCTGAAGGAACTCGACGAGCCAATGGGCTACACTCGGCGAGTTGGGTCAACATGGACTGTTGACCTTGACCATTGACTTTGAATTTGACCAAGGGTTGACCAGTTCGACTTCTGGGGGTATTTTAGTAATTTAGAATTCATGGAAGTGGGTCATTGGCGGATGTAGGTGATTGAGTTTGGAGTTGTGTTTGGGGAGTTGATGTTATCATTCCGAGCTACTTGTGAGGTGAGTTGTCCTCATTATATTAACAGGGTCAAAGGCACCAATGACGACCTTTCTTTAGATTGTTATCCTAGTTATTGCATGATGATATGCTAGTGACCTGTTAAGTCGGTATCCTTGTATATAGGATGATGCTATGTTAGTGACCGGTTAGGTCGGTATCCTGGTTATAGGATATTACTATGTTAGTGATCTGTTAGATCTGTATGACTATCTGTACATGCTAGCTAGCGTATGATATTCATGTACACCTGATTGTTTGTTTGGGGGCGGTTTGAGGCGGACCTGCTTTATGTTGTAGGCCAACATACCTAGGGTGGTCCAGATAGACTACAGGCTGGTAGGGAAAATCAGTCAGGTCGAAGGCCCAGAGAACGATCCGGACAGGCTGAAGGCCCGGGTGGGCGGACCAGACATGTTGAAAGTTCTGAGAGTGGGCCAGATAGACTGTAGGCCCGGTGAGGGCAATCCAGTCATTCTGTAGACTCTATATGCATATTGTTTATTTGCTATGATATGATTATGATTGTATGGTGTTGGTATTTTGGGGGACCTTAGAAGCTTCGGGCTTACAATTATTGATTATGTTTCAGGTACTTCTGATGATCGCGGGAAGGCGAAGGCGTGATCATGCACCTCCTTATATTTTTATGATTTGATTCTGGGATACTCTGACATGAAACCATTTTGAAAACAATCTTGTAATAATTATTGGTTTTTGAATGATTTAAAAAGTTTTAAATTGGCATGATTTTTATGGGTGTTACATTTATGGACATGCATGCTCCATACATGTCCTCTACCCAGTCTAGGTCAAAAGCCAAGCAAATGACTCCAAACTTATGCAAGGTTCCCAATGCACAAAACCAAATCCCATATCTAACCCAAATAATACTCAAAAGGCTTCAAGGATCCATAAAAGTTTCCAACTTTGTGCAATCTCATCACTTCAACTTGCTCAAAGTTGAGATAAGGGGATAAGGACTTAGATCTAGCAAACTAGAAGCATAAATGTTGAATCTTGGATACTTACAAAGGCCAACAATATGCACAAGATGATGATGATGTTTACTTGTTGGATCAACCCTCTAGAACACCTTCTTCTTCAAGCTACCAAAACACCAAAATGGGTCAAGAATCACCAAATTGGATTAGGGTTAGGATTTTCTGAGGTTTGAGGGTGATGGAGGCCGATAATGAAACCTAAAATTGAGTTAATATAGTTTAATATGAAAGAAACCGTAAAAGATCATAGATTTGAATTGCAACCTTCTTCACGGCGTGACACCTATGTCACGTCGTGACCACCTTATGGCCACGCCGTGACACTTGGTTTTTTGCAAAAACCAAGCTTTTAACTCTTTAATTCCCTAAAGCAAACAATTCTGAAAAATGGTTGTTACAAAGAGGGGCTTCAATTAGTAAAGAGGGGAGTGCGTATACAATTACCCTTTCGTATTTCGTTAATTAATGGTTGGTAAATTTTGTTTTCAATGAAAATTTTATGATTTATTATTGTTACATTTATAGTTTAAAAAAAACTAAAATGTTCTAAAACAGGGTAGTGTGTCTGTATATATATATATATATATATATATATATATATATATATATATATATATATATATATATATATATATATATATATATATATATATATATATATATATATATATATTAAAATAGTGAATGTAAAAAATAAATAAATAAAAAGTTGGTGAAAGGGTGTGACGGTGTGGTGTATGTATACCCTCCAAAAATAGGAAAGATGGTTGTTGATGTGGAGTGAAAGAGTGTGGTGTTATGCCCTCCAAAACAAAAAATGATATGAAAAACTGATAGGCTGTTGTGATGTAGAGTAAAAGAAGGGTGGTATACCCTCCAAAATGAAATTATTTGAACGACTAAGCGAGTTGCTATATGATAAAACACTGCCGATGTAGAATGAAAGAGTGATGGTGTGATGGTATGTCCTATACATAATTATTAATACCATGCTCATTAACAAAGATTAAACCTAGATGAGAACATCCTCTTTCATTCACATTCACCCCACTAGACTATATTCATTTAAATCTTATTCGCTTGTGTACAGTGTATTTATAGGGATAACTTCATGTAATTGCACCATTGTGTCAACATTCTATCTCATTATTGTTTCGTTGGCCTCACGCGAAAACGGTTTCTCACATTTTTCAGGCTTTAAGTAGGGCCGCTTATTATTGAATATCGGAAAAATGGGGAGGTTTCGGAGAGTGGCGGAGGAGTTTGATCATGTGGTTGCCAAGGTTAGGGACTGCGACAGCAGCGGCAGCGAGCACTCGTCGGAGACAGTGAACAAGGATTTGTCTGATTTGGTAAATTCATATATTGAGAACGGCGATGGCGTAGTAGACACAGACTTTGATATGAAAATCAAAGATGAATGTAATTCTGATGAGATTGATGATGATACGGAGGAAGCTAAGGAATCACTGGAGAGATTATTTCGAACTCAAAAGGGTGATCCTGTGAAGAAAGATCTTCTTTTTGAAGTTGAAAAAGCATGGCGGCGCGTCACGGAAGTTAACTCATCGCCACCGGTGCCAGGATCTAAACGGCTGTTAATGGCTCGTCTCCGTGATCAGGGTCTTGACGCCGGTACTATTTTCTTTCCATTTTTATATCTTATTTATATATTATTTAATCATGTAGTGATCATGATAATTAACAATGGCATATATATAATATACGCAGGTCTTTGCAAATCCAAGTGGGAAAAGAAAGGCCGACTTATCTCCGGTGAGTACGAATACGTCGACGTTAATGTCGTCGGAACTCGTTACATAGTCACCATATCTCTGTCAGAAGAATTCGAGACAGCCCGGCCTACTGATAACTACACTTCGTTGCTCGAGATTCTCCCTCAAATTTCAGTTTGCAAAGTGGAGGAGATGAAAGAGGTGGTGAGAATAATGTGCAGAGCTGTTAAGAAGACGATGAACCAAAGAAAAATGGCGGTCCCACCATGGAAGCGACGGGAGTACGTCCAAGCTAAATGGTTTGGTACTTATAAAAGAACCACTAATGAGTTCTCTACTAAAAACACGACAGATTTGAATGTAAATGAGAATAAAATCGAAGGGTTTATGTGGACGCCTGAAACTTGCTGTCATGGACGCACATACGATTTTGCTAGGAATGGACTTGGCTCGAAAATGGGCAGTTTGACCATGATAATGAACGGAGCATGTTAAGGTAGTTTTGATTGTAGTTAAAGTAATTATTAGCTATAAGATAAGATAAGATTGATTGTTAAATATGTTTTGGGGGGATTTTGACTTTAGATATCTCATTGTAAATTCATTTAGTTCATTGAGAACGTGGATGTAAAATAACCAATTTGGTTTAAAATTGTTTAGTTTAGTTCATTATTTTCCGTACTTACTTCTTTTATTTTATTTTATTTTAATTTTTTTAATTTTAATAATGTTATTATATCTATATCAATAATTTATAATTTTGTAATCTTTAATACACGTATTTTTTAATTTAAGTCGTCTAAATGAAAATCGTTTATGATAATTCTTATTCTTATATCATATTCATTTGAAGAAATTGTAAGAGTCTTCTTTCAAGTAATTACAATTCAATAATATAAGTAGTTATTAACTTATGATAATTCTTATTCTTATATCTACAACTCCATATATATATATATATATATATATATATATATATATATATATATATATATATATATATATATATATATATATATATATATATATATATATATATATATATATATATATTCTAACTTAGTGGTTTTTAATTGTTACTTATTATAACTAATTTTTTAATATAAGAGTTATATATAATTAACATGTGTAGTTTAACAACGGAATCATAAACTTTTGCAAGCGGTACCAAAAAAATCCGGATAAAATATTAAAAGATAATTATTATTATATTACGATTTCATATAACAAACTAGCTTAAAAGTCTTACAATTTTAAATTTGACCTCTTTGTTTACCCATTTTTCAAAAGGGTATGTTACTTGTTCAATCTTAAAATCGATATGTATTTTTTCTACGCTATAAATCATATCATCGTTCATAAAATCATCACCTATTATATTACACAAGCCGGTCTTCAAGAACTTCATTGCGGAAAAATATCTTTTAACAGTTTCTGTTGAACAAAACCAAAGGAAAAGAACGATAACGAGAAAGAATGGCAATGCCCTTCGAATTAGGAAATATCTAATCATCATTCAAAGAGCGATACAAGTTGACCATCAAAATATACCCTTTCTGAATCATTAAATTTTGTTTTAATTTGTAAAACTTACTTAGATTCACAAACTTTGATTTGTGAAACACAGAAAATAAACTACAAGGACTTAAAGCCAACATGTATTCTAGTAAATCGGTACTCACTTCACTAAAACAATTCTCAAATTCTTGAATTTTCATATCAAAAATCATGTTGAAATTATCAACTTCAAAGTGATGTTGATTAGTAAACTTAGTCCTACGGTTTATTGGGGTAACATAAAATTCGGACATTTCGACAATTTATATTTTATCTTTATGACTAAAAGAAAATACATTTTCCATCATTGAATGAAATCCATTTTTTTCTTAAAGCTTTCAATGTTTTCAATATCAGTTTTCACAAAAGATGTCAATTCCAAAATATATTGATCATTTTTTTGAAGATTTTTCTTGACAAGGTATCCGTGAGACCAAAAATCTCCAACATCAAGTGTAAATAAAACAAAAAATCAAGCATCTTGAAATATGACTACCTACGCTTGATTTAAGTTATGTAAACTAGATCCCTCCTTTTCAACACAATTAAGAAGTTTGACAACCTCTAGAAACGATTACCAATTTCTTTTTGAACCCTTTCTATGCAACTCATCCCTATGATATATTTTCTTTTACAAGAAGCACACACTATATTAACCACCAAAACTAATTGCTCATTGAAATTTTAAGCATCGTGATAGTTATTTGCTACAACCACAACAACTAATTGGATTTGATGTGAAAAACATTATACAAAATGTGTCAAATGATTATCTTATAATACCAATGAATTCATGATTTTGCACTTGAGATATACCTAAGTTATTGATGGTAAATACCAAATCAATGACTTCTTTTTAAGTTAAACTTCTTTTTATGTTAAAGAAGAAATGTCCTTCACGTGAACCACTCCTACAAATATTTCCTTCAAAATTCTAATGTTGTTAACATATTGCAAAACTATGACCATTTTTTCCATTTTATATACATCACTAGAATCTTCTAGTAATATAGAAAATACATTGTTACCAATTTCTTCAAAAATGGACTTGACTATCTCTTTTGAAAAGCATTAAACAATTTTTTTTAAATCTTCGAAGACATCAATTTTTCATTTTTGGGAGCATTTTATAAAGAAAAATTATACATGCTTTCATTATGCTCCCTAAGGAAAGATAAATTTCCAATGAAATGGCCTCTACAAATATATCTATCTTATATGATTTAACACTTTTTCTGTCATTTTCTTATTCAGTCACCCTCCTTCCTCACTCTCGTTTCCAACTGTCAAACCATCATTTTTAATGCTTTTTCCTCCAAAATTCCTTGGTTTTTGAAGATTGAAGATTGTTGGTTGAACTCCCATTATCTTCTTCGCCCCTTTTTCCCTAAATTCATTCTAGGATTTTTGTTGAATTTGAAATCCGAAATTCATAATCCTTTGGTGTTCTTCATATGAGTTTAGTGTTGTGGATTCATTATTTGATTTATCCTAAAGGCCAACCAACTAATAATTGTGAGAATTTATAGTTTGAGGGTTGATTCATGGGTTTTCAAACCCTAAATCCCAAATCTGAATTTTATGTTTAAATTATGATGTTAATCTGAGATTATTGTTGGAATTTCATTCCTTTATCTTTAATTATGTTGCATTTAGTACACATCCATTATTATTGTTTTGTGTTTTGAAACCATTTAACATATACTTGATTGCTACTTGCATGTATGAGGATTATTTGTGCATTCATGAAGTTGTATTTTCATAAATGCTTTTGGTTGAGAAAGGAAATTTTGACATCCTACTTGTTGCATAAATTCATATCATACTAGGATGGATGTGAATTTGTGATCTCGAGTACCCAATGGATAGTTGTTGGTGTTCGTTCTTTATTTGTGAGTAGAATTCTAGATAACCCCAACTTGCACGAGTAGAGGCTCGCTACTTCTCGTGTGACCTAGGTTGGATGGCCCTTAGTGTCTTATTTGTGGGTATAACGGTGACTTGACAAATTTGTATATCATGCATTCTTCACACCGGGCCATTATTATTTTGTTGGTGCATGTGGTACAAAAGTTGGTTGTCTATCATGTGTTTTTCACATCTAACGATTGTTGTGAGTTGGACTTTTGAGATTGATTTGGGTTGAGATAGTTACATGTATTGTATTATCTATTTGGATTGTGTCTTCCTGAAAATATATATTTCGAAAAGTATCAGGTTTTGTACACTTATATGTATTGGTCTTTTTAGGTTACAAATACATTGTACATGGGGAATTTTACTTAACTCTTAAGGGTACATGCTACCTAAATGAATCTATGTCTTTTCTCAATTAATAACAACATACTTATGAAACAAAAACTAAAGAACCCTGTGAAATCGAATTCATGAGTAGAACCAGATACCTTTGCTTGATTCGAAACAAGATAATCAAAACACTTGAAATCTCCTTGAATGACTAGCTCCAAAAGTATAGTAGTGTCTAATGTGCCACACCCAAAACTCAAGAAACCCTAGAATTGAAAGGACAGACGAGAGCGAGTGGAGAAATTTGGATTTCTCTATGTGGTGATGGAGTGGTCGGAAATACAAGAGGTATGCCCCTTTACATAGTTGCATGATTATCCTAAAAACCCTATATTTGAATTAATAATAATAATAATAATAATAATAATAATAATAATAATAATAATAATAATAATAATAATAATAATAATAATAATATTTTAGTTCAGTAAATATCTATTTTCCTTTTATCAGTTGGAGGCTTCTAAAAACTCTATCCAAGAGCCTCAAAACCGTCCACCATATAGGGAGGTTCTAGATCATTTTTTTTTTCAACTATTGAACAGTTACAGTAACTCTTGCACCTTTAATTAATTCTAATTAATCTTGATTTAATTCCAAATTAATTTTTATTAATTCTTAATTCATCATTATTGTTTCTAATTATTATATTAATTATTATTATTTCTAATTAATATATTAATTATATAATATATTAAAAAAATCATTTTTCTCTTTTTTATAATCAATCCAAGTCATTTTCTATTTATGAGTGCAACCCAAAAATGACTTTAATTTTATTCTTCAACATTATACCAACTTAGTTAGAACCTTAGAAACCTTAATCCAACAATGTTTTGATCAAATTATAATTTCCGAGGGTTCTGTAACTCATAAAAGTATTATTGGATACATATATATATATATATATATATATATATATATATATATATATATATGTGAACTTGTTTGTATTTTGATTATTCAGAAGCATTTATTTGAGGTACATTTACCTCGTATTATTGATTTACTTATGAAGTTATATGTGATTTCTCATAAATGACACTGTATTTTGACTTATGTAATATTTTACCCTAGTCTAACTTTAGATGTTGATTTTGTTACTTTGAGAAGGTACATGTTTATACATTGGTGTATGAACCATAGTGTTTATTCATACAATTTCCATAGTGTCTGAGCTTGCCATTATACTCACTAGGCTCCCCATATCCTAATCCACTTGTTGATAAATTTTTGCAGGTTATTAGATATTATCTGAAGCTTAGGAGGCTTGTAAGCTTTGGATTTTTAGAATACCTTTGGTTTGTATTATTTTTTTTAAACATTGCTTTGATATCTGTTGTGATACTCTCGCAAGAAATGATTTTATTAAACCACTAAATGTTTGGAACTGTTATCCACGTTTGAACTCTGTAAATTATTTTAATATTTACTTTGGGATCATTTTTTGCACAAATTAAAACTCTGAAATTTTTTTGAAATATTTTATTAAAGGCTATTTCAAATAGTCCATGTGAGGGGTGTTATAATTATGTATTAGAGTTTTGGTTTAAGTGAACTAGGTGCTTAGAGTAGTACTTAGAATTTAACTGTATACTCTAATGATAAATTTAGATAAACATTTGTATGCTTATAGACATTGGTCTTAGCATCCCTTATGCTCTTGTAAACCAAATGACCTAGTTTTGATTAGGTTAACCTTGAACTGGTAACATTAGGTGAAAATCTTAAACCTCACATTCTTAATTGCCATGCCTTAGTCTTAGGAGGTTAATCTAAGATCATGTTGAACTTAATATTTTATTAAAACTAATTAATCGGATATTTAAAGATGGTAACAACTTGAAGTCGTGGCCGACATGTCGAAAATGAGATTAACGAGGATGTTACTCAGGAACAAGAAATGCCAACTTTGTAGGAAGAGCTTTGACCAATTCCACAGGAGAGATGAAACAATAGGAAGAAATATGCCATCAAAACGTAGGTGACCTTAAGGATTCGATGAGACAACATGTAAGAGATTCAAGGAGAACATTGTAAACCAGGGACTAAAACATTGTTTCGGGAAAGGGTACAATTGTGGTACCCTATGCAAGAACTTGTGAATCAGGTAACTAGATGGTGAAGTCAAGACTTAGTGTGTATGGCATCTATGTGGTGTTATGGTATGCGTAACATTGCTAACGCATAATACTCATTGTGACCCAACGAAGTTGTATAGCTTCCTGCAAATCAAGCTTTGTAAGAAAAGTCTTAAGGGGTAGATAACCACCCATAGAATCAGAATCTTCAGAGAAATAAAGTTACATTCATGGAATTAATTGCTAGTGCCTAATAAGATGGTGATCGGATGAAAACTGTTCTCTATGTCAGAACAGTAAAAAAAAAAAAAAAACCCGCTATGAACTAGTATCCTTACCTAGGATTTGATGATCTATATGTGGTAAGATATAGGCAATCCCCTATTGCAATATTTGGAAGAAAAGTAATAAACTACTTTGTGTTGTGAGTTGAAATTTCATCCTTACACCAGTGGATCCACTAGGGTTTTTCATCAGGGAATTTGACTGAAGTTGATCAAGAGAGAAGATTCTGACATTTAGGGTTGGAAGATTGTCAATTTTGTTTTCCTTACTGATTCCGAGGATGAAATCATCCTTAAGGAGTGGATAATTGTAACATCATCTTTTTAGGGCTAGACGTTTCGAGCTTATGCAATAAAAATAAAAATTATCTTTAAATTAAAATAAAATGAATTGAAATTAAATAAATGAAAAAAATGAAATTAATGATTTAGAGTAATAACGATAATAAGTTTTATTTCTAAATCATAAATAAAATCTCATTTTATGTTTGGATGTCGAATAAAAACTTTTAAGGTTTAGGGGCTAAAAATGCCAATTTGTAGAAAATTGTGTTTGACTCTAGAGTTTGGCCAAATAAACATCCATGACCAATTTAGTACAAGTTAAGATGAGTAAGGACCATTGTGGGCTAATATGATCATTAGGAGAGGTTACAGACCTTTTTTAAAAAAAGGGCCTAAGATATCAACTTTCCAAACTCATGGGGGGGGGGGGGGGGAGGGGGAGGGAAGGGTTGTACCCATAACAAGTGTGGCATGCTTCCGATGCATAACTGATCTAATTTAATTTCATTTGTTGTCATTTTCTCATTCATTCACCTACCTTCCGCGCTCTCGTTTCTAACTATGAAACCCTCATTTTAACGCTTTTTTCTTCCCAAATTCCTTGGTGTTGGAAGCTTGAAGATTGTTAGTTTAAGCCCCAACATTTCATATTAATAATCTAGCTTGGAGGTATCTTCTTCACCCATTTCTTCCCTAAATTCGTTCTAGGGTTTTTGCTGAATTTGAAATATGAAATTCATACTCCTTTGGTGTTGTTCATATGATTTCACTGTTGGAGATTCATTCTTTGATTTGTCTCCAAGCTCCAATCAACTAATGGTTGTGAGATTTATGATTTTTAGGGTTGATTCATGGGTTTTCAAAATCTAAATCCTTAATCCGAATTTTATGGTTAATTAAATTGTGATGTTAATGTGAGATTATTGGTGTAGTTTCATTCCTTGGTATTTATCTATGCTCTGATTAGTAAGTATATGTGAGATTTGTAGGGTTTGATGATGTTTAATGGGTTCCCAAAACCCTAGATCTTCAAATCTTAAAATAATATACCAAGCAATTATATGAGATTGGATTTGTGAATATATTACTTATGTTCTTTCAAATCCATGACCTATATGTTAATTCATGACTGATGGTGAGATTTTTGGTGTTTGATTCAACTTTATCTTCTATGGTTATGATTTGGGTACTTTCAGTTCTACGGTTCATTTTTTCAAATTATTAACTCCAAGCAATGATATGATTTTGAGTTTGTGTTCTGATTATGTATTTCCATTTTAATCCATAATACATTTGATAATCTTTTTCTCATGGTGAGATTATGATATTTATGCAAAACCTTACTTGTAATGTCGTGATTTGTCACTTCAATTTTTTTTTTAAAATATCATTTAATAGTTTAAAGCAATGGAAGTCTTAATTAATTCATTATAAATATCACCAACATTACTTAATTTAAATATATCAAAATCAACCAATCAAAAATTAAAGTTTGCAAACCGATACCAAATCAAGTATCAAAAATAAATGCAAGGGAAAACTTAACGACAAGTCTCAAACTGGTATCATCACTAAGGTAATATGATATGTAAGTATCCAAAAGAGTCTCAACCTCACCATGACATCAAATCAAACTAATTGTACCAATGCAAGGTAAAAAGCAACAAGAAAAGAAATAAGTGTCAGCATCAGCACAGTGAGTCAATCTTAAGCACATAGGTATGGAAACAAACATACTTCATACAATATGTTTAGTCATAAAATCAATTCATACCAAACAACAAACATTTCTTATTAAAATCAATACATAATATAATTACCATCTTTTATACTTCGTAGTAATTACTTATTATTATTTATACATCGCTAGCACCGCTTATCATCACTATTTTTATATATATAATACATATATTAATCTGGACATTTTCATCATAGTAATTATTATATTTTTTTCTTCGCTTTAATTAATTTTAATGACCATCTCTATCTAGGGTATATAACATCTCTAAGTCCCTAAAGAATGAACCCGTTCGCTCCTAACGTGACTTGACGACCTAATACACCAAATGGGGCGTGACTCTAACCTGTAACACTATCTCTAGTTCTTTACTCTGACTTTGTGTGTACAGGCATGATGTGTTGTCGTTCGATGGTGGTACAATAGTACATATACCCCCACTCAAATGTAATGCTTGATCTGGTGTCTCCGTGTAGCCTAAATCACTCGAGTTCACGTACACCAATGTGCACCGAAACCATGTTTTAAAACGGTTACCTAGAAAACCACACAACATCAACTTGGCTTAAGCTCTTTTCCCCCAACGATTTCCTTCCATTGTGACATCCAATAGGGCACACACTTAACTTTAGTTTTCTACCCTTTTACCACCATTGTATGTATTCCCCATTTTTATTATTTTGATAATTAATTAAGTCACTCGCATGGTCCATACACACAACTTGCCATCAACATTATGTAATCATGCTTGCATTTTATTTATGAATTCAAAGCATATTACATCACATGTCATACTACAGATGTATATACTCAAAATTTCCTCATAACATCTTATTTAATCATGCAAAAAGATACACCTTTTAGCAACAAACTTACTAGCATGCATTTCCTAGTTCCATACAAACATGTTATAACAGAAACATAACATGCATAACATCATATTTTAACATCAAAAATTACCCTCACCACTAGCATGAACATACCATTCTTTTCACGCACAAATTAAATTTTTTATGGAATCTAGCATACAAAAGCTTCCCTAAGTTATGTTTTATTGTAATACATCAAAAAATTATATTCCAAACATCTCATAAACTTAAATTTTAACATCACACACAATTAACTAGACCACATATTTTTACTAAAGCATGAAAATTCCCATACGTGTACTTAACAACCACAAGAATTCCCATACGTGTACTTAACAACCACAAGACACTTGATCTCTACTAGAAGAATCCCCACTAGAAAACAACTAAAAAGACAACACCTTCTTGGATATTCTCCGAAACTTAAAGAATTGAAACCCCACTTATGAACTCACTTACAAGGAAATTGGATGCTAAAAATTAGGGTTTGGTGACTGCAAAATGAAGTGATTCACGAATTTTAGGGTTTAGCCTCCTTAAATCCATGACAACTTTAATTCTAGGCCTTAAAGTGGAGAAAAATGACCCAATGATCCATATATGTGATCAAGTATCTTTTTCTTGCATTTGGCCCCTAAAAGTTAAATTTAACCTACCAAATATGTAACTTAACAAGGATACATAACAAAAGCTAACCTTGGTGATGGAAAAGGAAAGCTCGGGTCGTTACATTACCTGAAATCGGGAATTCTCAATCTTGTTGATTATGCAACTATGTTCCAAGCTTTAGTTCATGTACTGATCTTAATTTCATCTCTAGATGGCATTCTATAATCCTTAATTATTTTAGCAACGTATCCATCTAGTGTCATAAATGATATTTAATTGTTTTTAAAACACATAGAATAATAGAATTTAGTGTTCGATTATGTTTCTGGATTTAAATTTCATAACATCCTTATTCCTTTATGAAATAGTTTTCGAGAGTTTATTGTAAGTGTTGAATAAAATAAATTGTCTTTTGACGCGATTCCTTTAAACTTTATATTTTCGATACTTTTTGACCTTTAC
Source organism: Lactuca sativa (assembly GCF_002870075.4). NCBI lineage: Eukaryota > Viridiplantae > Streptophyta > Magnoliopsida > Asterales > Asteraceae > Lactuca > Lactuca sativa. The sequence goes on from NC_056626.2 coordinate 101,828,645, forward strand.
TGTGTGTTTTTATAAAAATATAAGCGTTTTAAAGTTATTCCAAGGATATGAACCACTTGGGAATCCTTCCTTGCAGTCATTTAAGTTGTTTTAATCCTCGTTGGAAGTGGTTTGAGTTATTGCATGGGTTCTTGAAGTTCTTTTGAAAATAGGATGTCTAATTGAGAAACAAAAACCAGATTTTACATATGTTCTAGTTCCGCGGTGCGGACCGTTGCTGGTTGCGGCACGGTCACTGTCGTGCCTTGTTTTTAGTCTTGTGTTCTGCTTATGCCTCAGGTGTAACACTAGTCAAAATAGGTCAAACACAATCACATGTGATTATGCCAATCATGTAATGTGATTTTTGTTAAACTAGTAATGTGATGAAATTACTATGTAATTCATGTTAAAGTATGAACTTTCAGACATGTTTTATGATACAACTCAAAGTATACGTCCACACGATTCCAAAAATATAGAGAACGTCTAAATCTGACTTCGCATGAAGAAGTTATGATAAACCCTAACACTATATATCTCTATAATAATAGGAATTTAAAATAGACTTATAAATAGCTATTGGAATCTAAAAGAAAGTTGTAGTACTCAGAATTACCTACGCGTGGATATAAACAACGTTAAAAATGGAGTTCGTATGCAAAAGTTATGACCTTCCGAAGTTACAGTTGTCTAAGAGCACGACACGTGTCAGGAACCCTAATCTGACTGGACTCACGACGTGAGCATCAAAACTCACGACATGAGGAGTCAAAACGCCACATTTTGAAGGTAGAAGTCTACGGAACGATAACCCAAAAGCTCACGACATGAGCAAGGTTTTCTCACGACGTGAGGACGCTGCAGGACACTATTCGAGGCTAGAAAACACGCGTTAAAGCTACGGGATGACTCTTGCCATAGCTCACGACGTGAATCTATCATTCTCACGTTGTGAGAGGCCCAAAATCAGCCTATAAATAGCAAGTCCGGCGTCCTCTCTCCTTACAGCATTTCTTTTCTCTTTCTCGCTTGCTGAAGCCATTTTGCTTCCCGAGCCCCGACGACCTCGTACCGCTGACCGTTTCTGCTTAGATTACATAAAATCATGCGGCTAAGGTGAGTTTCACGGCCCCACTTTCTAATATTTTTGGGGGAAAACGCATGCTAAATATTGTATATACGTTAATATTATGTCTATATGATAGTATATTAGTATCAACGTAGACAGTTATATTAACCGGGATATAGTTGTTAAAATATAATATTTTGAATATATAAAACTATTATCAACTTGTTAGCATGTTATTATAATAATGTATATCTTGAGTTATACTTAGGATTATATATATATATATATATATATATATATATATATATATATATATATATATATATATATATATGTTGTGTGCGATATAGTTCCGAAGTTATATTCGGAAGTTCTATATGTTAATTTATAAAGTATGTTGTTCTTGTTGGTTTTATGTCAAGATAAAACATAGTTTTACTTCAAGTTATAGCTGTTATACTGCCTAAATGTTATGAAATTAGGAGTAATGTTTAAAAGCATAGTCTAGTAACTTAGGGTTTTAGACATGAAAATGCTTTTGTTGTTAGGACTATAGAACTCCGTCAAAGTCTACATGAGCTACCTCATTCATCAACTAAGATTGGGGATTTTAGTGGAAGTCTTCTGACCTGTAACCGTTAATCCCGTGTGAGCGAGGAAGTCGTGTATAAATAAGATACGGGTTGATGACCCCACTCGTGGTTGTTAATTACAACCCAAGACAAGCGAGTGACGATCCGTTCCTTTTATTTGTTTTTGTTTTAGCGTCGATGAAGCGCGCGGTATTGTTTCTCATGGTAAATCATGAGTGTATTCTTTCTCATGGTAAATCATGAAAATCATGAGTGTATTGTTTCTCATGGTAAATCATGAGTGTGTTTTGTCAGAGGTTTTGTTGTCACGCAGCGGTTACAGACTCATGGTAGCAACTTGTTAGAAACATTATACTTTGCCGTATACAAGTATTAATGTTAAGTATAAGTTTCCCCTACTTATACCCTAGGTACTACTTGTATATTAAGTAGATAATTATACCTAACACACATACTCATATAGAATTGAAATAGATTTCTACGTAGCGTTTTTATTCGTATAGAATTGAAATAGATTTATACGTAGTGGTTTTACTCATATAGAAGTAAAATAAGATTTATACATAGCAACTTTCATTTGTATGGAATTACAAACACTTATATTCATAGTATATGAGACTTATAGGTATATTCTTATTTGGTAAGTAAACTTTTATACCTAGGATATATATAGTAAATGTTGGAGAGTCAAAATTATACTTTCAAAACTATACTTTTGAACTTGAGAAAAAGTGTTATTTTTATATGGAGTCAAAACCTATAAACTCACCAACTTTATGTTGATGTATTTTAAATTGCATGTGTTTTCAGGAAGTTGATAACTATGATACGAGAAATGACGTTACACTTCCCGGTGTTTCCGCCGATGGTCGGGGTGTGACATCAGGTTTGACTTGTTTGTTCTGTTACCTTTTGCTTATATGACCCATATTAGGACATTATGGGAGTATTTTGAGCTTAGAACGTTATGTTGATCTATAGAGGGGTTTTTTTCATTTGACACCTTGTAATGATATTAGGTGATTTATTTGGGGCGTTTGGAGCTTGAAGTGTCATATTTCAAGTGAATAAGTAGCTTGGTGTTGCAATCTTAGGACTTAAGGTGAGTACATTTACCTTGTAACACTTGTCCCCACAATGAGTATTTTACTTGCATTTTCCTTTTTTCTTTATGTTATATGTATGTATATTATTTGGAAACTACATGTAAAATATGTGCTTCGTTTTTCTCGACATGATGGTTTATATTCAAGGATGTCCTTTTTAAACTAAGGACATGTTTTGAGAAATGGATTCATTGTAGGGGTTAAACTTATTCTTTAGTATTATTGGTATAATTTCCCTTTTAGTTTTCATTGAAAATTATCAGGAGTACGCATCCCTTACTATTGTTTTGTGTTTAGAAACAATCTAACATATACTTGATTGTTAGTTGCCTATATGGGGATTATTTATGCATTAAAATTGTATTTTTCGTAAATGCTTTTGGTTGAGAAAAGAGATTTTGGCATCCTACTTGTTGCATAAATGCATACAATATTAGGATGGGTGTGACTTTTGATGGGTTTTTCTAAGTTATAAAAAAAATTCATGTGGCGGAAAAACACTTAATCCCTTAAGTTCACATGCAACCTAGAAAGAATCTATGTTTTCTCTATTGATAACAATAACCTATGAACATCAAGAAACCGTAGAGAAAGACTATTAAAATTGAAATTAACATAAAGATTAGGTTTACATACCTTTTAATTATTATAGAAAATAATCAAATCAAATCCTATTGAAGTTCCATGGAAAGCGAGCACCAAAAGGATGATGTCTCTAGGTAATGTGGTGAACGAAAACTGCAAGCCAAGGGGTCTTATTTATAGTTTAGGTAACTTCCAGGAAAAACAAGATATGAATTGATTAAATAATAGATTTAATGCTAATGGAAATTGTTACAAAAGTCCCATTATTTCGGAAAAGTTTCACTTTAGTCCCAAATTTTTTTAACATAAAAGTCCCAATTATTTCATTTTGGCTCAAATTAACAAAAAATAAAAATTTTCACTTTTAATAGGAAATGACATATTATCGTGTAAAATCAAATAACCGGGTTTTTTTGTTAAAAAAATGGGATTAAAGTGAAACTTTTTCGAAAATATTGAGACTTTTCTGACAATTTCCCTAATCCTAATTCAAATAATTTTCTTTTATGCAACATAGAGGCCTCCAGAAGCCCTAGGAAACCCTCCAAAACCATCCATACCATGAAGGGTTCTAGAATTGCTTCTTTTGTTTAACTATTGAACAATTACAATGCACCACTTGCACCTTCAATTAATTTCAATTAATCCGGAATTAATTCCATATTAATTCTGATTAATAATTAATCAATTCCAATTGATTTCACATTAATTTATTAATCATCTAAATTAACAAATCAATTATTTAACAATTGATCTCATATTAATTTATTAATCACATAATAAATTAACAAATCAACTATCTATTTCTAATTAACATATTGATCACATAATATATTAACAAATCATTTTCCATAATTCCAATTAGTTTATTAATCATATTGTATTCTAATAACTTATATTTCTCTCTCATAATATCATCTCAAGCTATTTTTGGACATGAGGGCAACCTAAAAAGGACTGAGATTCTAATTACAAAAATATATCAATTTAGTTATTGGCTTAGACACCTTAATCAAATAGTCTCCCACTTGGATAAGTGTGTAACTGCAATTTCAAGTACAAACCTTGAACTAAACAGTAAAGAGTGCTTTCCAAAGCCATTTCCGAACTCTGATTTAAGTCAAACGTTGGCCCTAAGATAAGTGATAAGTTATTCCTTCGTTCTACAAGATATCATATGAACCAAGTCATGAATTAAATGATCAACCTCATGTTCATTTGTTTTGTTTTCGGATTTCCTGGTTCGTGATCAATTTTCAGACTACGAAATTTATCATATCAATGCAGTCCGGACTAGGTGCCTGGTTTTCATAGATCAACTTAAATCACTGAGGGGCCTACAAATACCGCTTTTCTTGTTAGGGAGAAAGGGACGATTTACATTGACTACATATTAATATGATTTACGTATCAAATCAAACATGGAATAACCCTTTATAACATCCAGTTACAAGACATGTTTGAGCAAACCAATTCGCAAATAATCTATAAACTAAGAACTATATATCCCTGCTTTGAGAATACATGATATTATCATCTTAGAATTACTTGTGATTGAATCCATGAAATAATCTCTAAGCATGGGTTTATCCAATACTTAAAATCTCTATTTTCAAAGTGCTCATGAATATTATAGCAATTCCAATTGCAATGTCTAAACCTCAATCGACAATCTACAATCAATTCTTGACAGTCTTAATTCACTACTTACTTCCAAAAATTATGAACAACTGTGGAATTTTGAATAATATTAAAATTACTCGAGGAGGTAAAACATGAAAAGTGAAGAACAATAATAAATCAATTAACTATGGCATCATACCCATTAATCATAAATAAATCATTATTATTTAATAACCTTAACAATTACGAATTTATTCATTGTATATTGTTTCAAGTAATCAACTAACCACTTGAATTAAATAACATCATTGCTATGTTGTGAACATGCATACTACGCTCTCGATGGTCGTTCATTTTTTAACAGATCGACTGTACATTACTCCAATGATTATCGTTTCACAATTCCAAACTCTTATCGTTATCTAAGATGAAGTGAAAATTCCTCTTTATGTGCATTGTCTTTCTGTGATGTCGAGGTTCCAAAGTTGCAAAGGCTAAGACTTCTATATCACATAATATTTTACTAGAACTTGTTACTAGAAATAATTCCATGGTTATGAGGTCTCAAATTCATGATACACTCCTTGAACACTTCTCTTGCATTAAAGTTGCCAACTTACATGTAGATATTGCAAGCATCTCCCATTATGGAAACATTTCCATATCCCCATATGACCATCAATTTTGACCAAGAATCATCTCAATCCAAAATATGTCACTATGGTCCTTCCAAATAATTTCATACTTCTAACTGCCCATATGCTACCAATCTTCGGTAAAAATCATAATGTTCTTGACAGTTTATTTAATAACACTAGTCACATGAAATTCTAATCCTTTTCACACAATGCTAAAAGCATTGGAAAAATAGAATAATCAAATATTGTAGAATATGTAATCGATCCTATATCAGAAGCATATGGAACTCAATTCATTATTACAAGGGTCTAATATATGTTAAATCTCTTGCTATAGTATTTCCATATATAGAATATCCATTGTCAAAACATTTCAAAATGCTATTCATATATGCCTTTCACTAAGTTTTATTAAACTATGCTATCTAAACCATTAGATTTGTAACGAAGTATGAGTTCCCTTTCCCATAAGTCCACCACAGCGAAACGATTTTCGAACTGTGCAATTTGCAAAAACAGAGAAATTTTTCCCAACGAACAGTATTATCAACATGCAATACCAGCATAACAATTATGCTCCCACTAGCTGTGACAAGTACTCAGAAATCAAATGGACTTCTAGAAATCAATACATTTTGACTTTCTCATGAAAGTGCAGATTCCTATTTCGTGATGCTTCGTCAAGCCTCTAATTAGGTTTCTTAAGCTTATGCACTTTATCAGGATAGTGTATTTCTTCAAACCCTTTCTAGACGTGATAAACATATCTCCTGGAAGTTTAAACATTCCTTTCCATTCCTCATAGTTTGGAATATAAAGAGGGATTTCGTAATCATATTGTGGATTTGAGAATGCAATTAATACAACCTATATTCGTATTGATAAGATCTTCAAAATTTATTAGCAAAAGTATTTCCTCATAACCATATCTATGAATTAGAGTGAAACCCTTTTCCATTTAAATTTCAAGGTGTATATGTTCCTATCCATGTGAATCTTTCAATTCCAACCTATAATCATAATACAAGGTTTAGGAAAAATCAAAATCACATTTAGTTCTCCTTCATGGACTAAACTTCGCTTAACCTAAATTTCTTGCCTTATGGCAACTCAAAAGGCCCACCGGTGCTTCCATGTTGTTAGTAGTTCATCCATATTAATCAGTGTACTTTCACTGACCAACGTGCTTAACCTTTTGTAGTTAAATAAAGAACATATAACTCATATGTGTTTCTAACTCAAATGGAAGTGCACAAAAATTAGAATGTGTCAATAAGCACAACATGTTTTCAACCTCAGGTCGCATGCTAATGGTAACTAAGAGGATCATTATCGGTTGACTCTTGAAATTTTAAATATCAATACGACTCCCACTGAATTCTTGACATATAAGTTTTCTCTAAAGAAACATTCCTTGACGATCTAAAACGAATATTAAGAAGTTTATGCGGATTCCCGACAAGAAAACAATTCATAGAATAGGTCTTAGTTTATCTTTTGTTTCTCAATATATGAAAACATCACAACCCCAATTCTGAATGTTCTAGAGTAAGAAAACATTACTACTCCACATATTACAAGGTGTTGTTATCCTTCTTAGTTTTAAAATTAGTTTCAAATTATGATTTATAGTTACTAAAGCATGGCTATAAAACTTTGATTGGAATAAAGTATGGCTCATCTATGATCAAACCATTTTTAACAATGTCTGATTCCTCTTCTTAGTCATAGAATTGCACTAAGATGTTCTTGGAGGATTAATTGTGATATAATTTCTCAATTACTAAGATGGTCATAAAACATGATACTAAGGCACTCTTCTTTCTTTTTAGATTGAAGAATCATTTATCTTTCTACCTAATAGATTCTTCCATTCATTTTGCTACTCATGAAGTTTTAAAAAGTATTAGAATTTAGTTTAATCCTATAAATAAAACCATATTTAGTGAAACATTAGTAAATCATGACGAATACAGTTATTGTTGCATGTGGTGGATCTGAAGTGTCCATATCAACATGTGCTTATTGGGCCTAATTCCAAGAATATACCGATTGATCTGAACAATGTCCTATTTATAGTTTAGGTAACTTGCAGGCAAAGCAATATTTGAATTGATTAAATAATAGATTTAATCATAATTCACATCCTTCCCTATTATGCAACCAAGAGGTTTCCAGAAACCCTATGAAATCCTCCAAAACTGTCCATACCAAGAAGGGCTTTAGAATTGTTTCTTTTGTTCAACTTTTGAACAATTACAATTCACCTCTTGCATCTTCAATTAATTTCAATTAATCCCGAATTAATTCCAGATCAATTTCGATTAATAAATAATCAATTCTAATTGATTTCACATTAATTTATTAATCATATAAATTAACAAATCAATTATTTGACAATTGAGCTCATATTAATTTATTAATCACCTAATAAATTAACAAATCAACTGTCTATTTCTAATTAATATATTAATCACATAATATATTAAAAAATCATTTTCCATAATTTCCAATTAGTTTTTTAATCATATAATAATTTAATAGAGTATACTTCTCTCTCCTAATATCATTTCAAGTTATTTCTGTCCATTAAGGCAACCCAAAAATGACTTTTCTTCTAATTACAAGAATATACCAATTTAGTTATTGGCTTAGACACCTTAATCTAACAACTTTTTTGATCCCGAGTATCCAATGAACAATGGTTTTTGTATGTTACTTGTTTATGAGTAGAATTCTAGATAATCCTCATGTGCATGAGTAGAGGCTCTCTACCCCTCGTGTGGCCTAGGTTGGATGACCCATAGTGCTTTGTTTGCGGGTGTAAGGGCGAATCTGAATTTTTTTTGTCGGGTGTTCTTCACACCAGACCATCATTATTTTGTTGTGGGATGCGAATACAAAAGTTGGTAGTATGTCATGAGTTCTTTGCATCCGACGATTTATTATGAGAGGGACTTTTAATATTGACTTGGGTTGGAATAGTTACATGTATTGTATTATCCATTTGGATTGTTTCTTCCAGAAAATATATATTTGGAAAAGTATCAAGTTTTGTACACTTATTTATTAGTCAAATTATCATTTCCCAATGTTTTGTAACTCATATGAGTATTATCGGATTTATATGATCTTGTTTGGATTTTATTATTGAGAAGCTTTTATTTGAGGTACATTTATCTTGTATTTTTTTCACTAATGAAGTTATATAAGATTTTTCATAAATGACAATGTACTTTGACCTATATAATATTTTACCCCAAGATAAATTTGGATGTTGATTTTGTTGATTTGAGATGGAACGAGTTTGTACGTTGTTGTATGAAGCACAATGTTCATTCATACACTGTCTATTGTGTCTAACCTTGTGATCGTACTCAAAAGGCTCCCCATATCCTAACCCACTTGTTGATAAATTTTTGTAGGTTATTAGATATTGACTTAAGCTTTAGAAGACTCATAAGCTTTGGATTTTTAGAATACCTTTGGGTTGTACTGTTTTCTTAAACCTAGTTTTGATATTTGTAGTGACACTCTCGCAAGAAATGCTTTTATTAAACCACTAGATGTTTGGAAATTTTTTATCGGGTTCGTTATCCACATTTGAACTCAGTAAATCATTTTGAATTAAATATTGGAATCGTTTCTTTCGCAAAATAAAACTCTAAAACTATTTGAGAGATTTTATTAAAGGCTATTTTAAATAGACCCATGGGAGGGGTGTTACAACTTTATAGTTACTCACCTTAACTTCGGTTTGCTTATGAAAAACTTAATAAATAGATTAGTTTTTCTTTACTATATGTTCACAAATTCGTTTTTCTTTGTTAATGTGTGACATCCCCTATTTTTCAGAATCAAAAACAAAATTTTCTTTACACTTTAGAAATTGTAATATATTTCCTTGCAGAAAATCCGAGTATAATAAAATATTTTGCGGAAATTGTCTCGTTTTATTTAAATATCTTGAGTAAAGATGTTGTTTCAAAATAAAAAACCCCAAGGATGTCATAATCAATCCACACCATATGTTACATCTTAAGAACTAACGGTCGTGAATACTATTGCAGGTTGCCTCTTAATCACTTGACATCCTAATCAAGTTCCGGTAACTTTAACTCTGTTACTTGTGATGAATATAATTTGAGTGTGTTTGGTTGGGAAACTCAGTGAGAAACATAGGGTTTTCAATCCCACAATGTTATTATGATAATAATTTATAATTATTAAACATGCTAAACCAATTGTTTCTAAAAAATAAAGATATATCCCATAACTCAGATATCTTTAAAACCTTACATCCACACATACCTATCCTAACCGATTCTCGTAAATCCTATTCCACGATTATCATGAAGAATCAACTCACCTGGTGAACCGTTTAGAGCAATGGTTTGACTACACAACTAGGGGCTTCCTTGGCCAGTGTAAGTCATAAAGGCATTTTAAGCCATCAGAGTATTTGATGAATATGGTATCTCATTTCATCTACTTTTGTGCATTATAGGACCACACTAGAACCGTATTCACAAGACCGTCTAGAATAATCAATTATTTCCATCTTACTATGGGAGATGACCATACATATTGTTTCAGTTGCTTGATCGAACCCACCATATTAATGGGTTTTAGTTGCATGATGCATAAAATAACTTAACTCTTAAGTTCACATACAACCTAAATGGATCTATATTTTTCTAATGATAGCAATAACCTATGAATATCAACAACACTAAGGAGACTCTATAATAATCGAAATTTACACAGAGTTAGGGTTTACGTACCTTTTGATTACTATAGTAAACAACCAAACAATATTCCTTCTTGAAAACCTTGGAAATCAAGCACCAAAAGTTTAGTTCCTCTAATTGTTTGTATCTAAACCCCTAGAAACCCTAGAATGATGAGGAAAGAGAGGGAGGAGAAGGAAATTTAGTTCTGAAGCTTTATGATAAAGATATGAACAAAGATAATGAGCCAAGAGGTCCTACTTATAGTTTAGGTAACTTGCAGACCTAGCAAGATTTGAATTGATTAAATAATAGATTTAACCCCAATTCAAATCCTTTCCTTATCAGCATCCAGGAGGCTTCTAAAAATCCTAGAAAAACCTCCAAACTATCTACCCTTGGATGGTTCTAGAATTGCCTTCTTTTGTTCAACTATTGAACAATTACAATTCACCCCCTTGCACCTTTAATTAATTCCAATTAATCATAAATGTATTCCAAATTAATTCTGATTAATATATAATTAATTCTAATTAATTTATTAAATATATATAAATTAACAAATCAATTATTTATCTATTGGTCTCATGTTAATTTATTAATCATATAACAAATCAACATATCAATTATTTATTCCCAATTAATATATGAATCACATAATATACTAACAAATTATTTTTCTCTCTTCTAATATCATTTCTAGTTATTTTTGGTTATGAGGGCAAACCAAAAAGGAATTTTCTTCTGTTTGCAAGTTTATACGAATTTAGTTATGAACTTAGACACCTTAATTCAATAGTCCCACTTGGATAAGTCTAAAACTACAATTACAAGTATAACCAAACAATAAAGAATGCTTTCCAAAGCAACTGTCGAACTTTGATCCAGTCAGAAATTGGCCCTAAGATAAGTGATTAAATATTCCTTCATTCTTCAAGATATTGTATGAACACGATACATGGATTAGAATCAATCTCATGGTCCAAATTTTGTTTCTCGATTTCCTAATTTATGACGACTAAATTCAGACTACTAATTGAGCACATCAATTCAGTACGGGCTAAGCCAAGCACATTAGATGTCGGCAATAAATCATTGAGGGGCCCAAAGATATCGTTTTTCCCGTTAGGGCGAAAGGAATGAATAAACTTCGACTTATATGCTTGTATCTTGTACTCACCAAATTATGCATGAAACTATGTTTTATGACATCACTTTACTGATGTATTTTCATAATACCAATACACAACCGACTTGTAAACTACAACTCATATATCTCCAATTTAAGAATAAAAGATTTTATCGTCACACAATTACTCATAATAGAATCCATGAAGTAGTTCTCTGAACATGGGTTTATCCAATAATCAAAATCCCCATTTTTCTAAGTACTCATGAACATTGTAGCAATCTTATTGTAATGTCTAATCCCCATAGACAATCTACAATTCAATTCATGACAGTTTTAATTCATTACTTACTTCCAAAAGTATGAGCAAGTGTGGAATTTCAAATAATCAAATCATTCATGAAGTAAAACATGCAAAGTGAAACACAATAAGAAACTAATTAATTATGGTCTCAAACCTATTGCATATAAATAAATCTCTATTATTTACTCACCATAATAATTACGACTTTATTCATTATCTAATATTTCGAGTAATCAACTAACCACTTGAATTAAACATCAGTCATGCCATATTATGAAAACACATACTATGCCTCTCTAAGGTCCTTCCTTTGTGAAAAGATTTATTGGAAATTATTCCAATGATGCTCATTTCACATTTCCAAGTTCTTATCACTATCCAAGATGTGATGGAATTTCAACTTTGCATGCAATGATCCCTTGTGATATCGAGATTCCAAAGTCTCAAAGACTGAGTCTTAGATATTACAAAATATTCTATTGGAACTTTGTTACCATAAATAATTCCATAATAATGAAGTTTCGAATTCAAGGTACACTCCCTGAGCACTTCTTTTGCATTAAAGTTTCCAACTCACATGCAGACTTCTCAACCATCTCACATTATGAAACATTTTCATATTCACATTTGATCATTATCTCAATCTAGAATCATGTCACTATGATGTGTCCTAAATAATATCATACTTCTACCTGTCCACAAGCAACTAGTCTTTGGTATAACCTTAGAATGTTCCTGATAGTTGTTTGACAAATTTTGTCACATAAAATTCTAATCCATTTCCTCACAATGCTCAAGGAATTTTGAAAAATTACAATAGTGAATATTATAGCATCTTTAATCCATCATATATGTGAAGCATATGGGACTCGATTCATTATGTCTCAAATAAGGATTTGACATCTATTTAATATCTTGCTATAATATTTCCATATATCAAATTTCCTACGTTGAACCATTTTAACATGATATTCATATATGTATATGACTAAGTTCTATTAAACTATATGATCTAAACCTTTCGATTTGAAAAAAATATGAGTGCCCTCTCCCTTAGTCTACTATAGCGAAATAATTCCCAAACTTTGCAATTTGCAAATTGAAAACTTTTTCCCTACGAACAGTATTGTTAACATGCAATACTAGCATAACAATTATGTTCCCTCTAGATTTGACATGTACCCAGAAATCAACTAGACCTCTAGAAATCAATACTCTTGACTTTCTTACTGGAGTAGATGTTTCTGTTACGCAATGCTTCGTTAAGTCTTCAACTAGACTTATTAAGCTTATACACCTTCATTGGATAGCATATGTTTGTGTTTAAACCCTTTCAGAACTTATAAATATGTCTTGGAAGTTCAAAAAATTCCTTGCCATTCCTCACAATTCGATATATGAAGAGGGATGCCATAATCATATTGTGAATTTGAGAATGAAATTAACACAACCAATATCCATATTCATCTTTATCAAATGTTTAAAATCTACTAGAGAAAGTATTTCCTCTTAATTATTCTCATGAATTAGAGCGAAAACTTTGCCACCCAGATTTTATGGTGCATATGTTCCCATCCATGTGAATCTATCATTTCCAACCTACAATCATAAGACAAGGATTAGGACAAAACCAAATTCAAATCTACCTTTCCTTCATGGACTGAACTTCGCTATTCTAAATTTCTTACCCTTTGGTAGCACAAGGGCCTACCAGTACTTCCATGTTGTTAGCAGCTCACCTATATTCATCAATGTACTTTCACCGACCAACAATATTTTTCTTTTGTAATTAAATGAAGAAAATAAAACTCATCAGAATTTCTAACTCAACTGGAAGTGCACAGTAATAAGAATTTGTCAATCAAATACGGCAGGTTATCAACCTAAGGTCGCGTGCTAGTGATAACTAAAAGGTTTAATGGCGATCGACTCGTGAAACTCTCAAGATTAATACGACTCCCACTAGCTTCTTGACATACGATTTTTCTGTCAAGGAACATTCCTTAACGAGCTAAAAACAAATATTCAAAAGTTTGTGTGGATTCTTGACAAGAAAACACTTCATAGAATTTGTCTCAGTTTATTTTTTGTTTCTCGATTAACAAAAACATCACAACTCTAGTTCTCTATGTGCTAGAGTAGGAAAACATTTTTACTCCACATATTTTGAGGTGCTTTCAACCTTCATAGTTTGAAATGAGTTTCAAAATTTGATTCATGGTTACTAGAGCAAGGCTCTACAACTTGATTTGGAATGAAGTATGATTTATCTCTTGATCGAACTATTTCCATCAATATCCGATTCCTCTTCTTAGTTATACAATTTCACTAAGATGTTCTTCAAGTATCAATTGTGATATAAATCTACAATCAATAAGACGATCATAAAGCACGATACTAAAGTACTCTCCTTTCCTTTCATAGTGGAGAAACTTTTATGTTTCAGCATAATAGATTCTTCTTATTCGTTTTGCTACTCTTTGAGTCTTTTAAAAGTATCAGAATTATGCTTAATCTTATAAACACAACCATATTTACTGAAACATCAAAAAATCATGACAAATAGAGTTATCGTCCATTGTGGTGGATCTGAAGAGTCTATGTCAACATGTACTTGATCTATTAGTCCTTCACTTGCCTCACATAAACATGTGATCAATGAGTTAGACAAAAAATTTCCAATGAACAAGATTCTCATGGATCATGCAAATCGAATTGTATGACTCCAAGTTTCTGTCTAACTGAAACTTGGTGATGAGATTTGTTTCCACTTAGTCAAATATGCCAATACCAGAAGCGATAGCATAAAAATCAAATTCACAACTAATATTGCCATTAATATAAATGTAACCAACACTTTCATAAATACCATTGCAAGGAAATATAAAAAAGGCAACCAGATAAACCAAAATTTCACTTTTATTAAAAATAAATGAAAATTTGGAACTTGTCCTTACAATGCATAAAATGAAAACTACGTTCCAAGACATTTATGAAGAGGAATAGAAATCTATTAAATCATCCTAAATACTAAGTAGTAGCTCTAAATTCTGATCATTGAACCACGTGAATAATGTCCATTTCCCACGATCATATTAGCTTACTCTAATTTAGCTTCCTTTTTTCTCTTAGAGCCTGCAATACCATTAAAATGTGGTCATCTGTGACAACCCGAAATTTATTCCGTCACGATATTCCATTTCTGTTAGTAAAACCGTTCGTATTTCAATTTTTCCGTTAACTTTCAATTTAAATTAATTAAAGTGGGAATTTTATTATGACCTCGTGAGTATCCAAACCCATTAGAAACACATGAAAACATCCTAAATTATTATTTAGAAAATTTATAGTTTCGACCACGTTGGGTTACAACAACTTAATCGGGTGCGACCAAAAGTCTCGTCTAACGTCAGTATCGGGTAGATTTCCTCTGGGCCACAAACTCAAACCTTATATAAAGGATGAGTGGACCTTCATTTAAAGCCTTTTGCCCATCTCATAACTTTCTCTCACTACTCTCTCTCTCTAAAATCCGATTTTGATCCAAAATCATCCAATTCAAGCCTCAAATCATTAAGGTAACTATCCTAACTCATATATTAGCATCTTTAGCCTTCAAATTCGTGTTTAAACCACCCAAATGCACCAAAGACATGTGTTTACGGTCTAGGGAACTCCCAAGACCGTGAACACCTCTAAAAAGGGTTTTGAAGCCCCAAAACCCCTTCAAACCACTTCTAGTGCTTAGTTAAGACGTTTGGTCATGCAGGAATGGACATAGAGCACCAAAATCTTACCATTTAGGGGGTAAACTTGAGTTTATGGCCCAAGAACATGCTTGGACTGTAAACCCTCATTCATGGACCATAAACATCATTTAAGGTGTTAATTTGCCCCTAAACACCTCCAACAAGCTTCCATGAGAGTATAGAACCTTATAATCATTCAAGAGATGCACCAAAACATACACAAATGGGTCAAACTTGAGTTTACGGCCCAAGAACATTCTTGGGCCCTAAACACCTCTTCTTAGACCTTAAACTCCTCCAATGGGTGTAAAAGTGCCCTTAACACCTTGTGTGGCTTAGAAATGGGTCTAGAACTTAGCATGCTTAACCTTCAACCACCAAATTACATGAATCATGGAAAATCATGAGTTTACTACCGTAAACTCATGTGTTTAAGGTAGTAAACTCACCAAGAACATCTTCATAGACCGTAAACCCCTTTCCAAGTTCAATTCAAGTCCCAATCACTTCCTAAGCCATGGAATCAACCCTAGAACCTTCCTTTGTGCATTGTAATTAACTTAGGACCATCAAAACACATTAAGACATGAAACATAAGATTTTACGTCCGTAAACTCATAGTTTACTGCCGTAAACTCCTCAAATGGTCCTTAGGATGTTCAAATCTCATTCCAATACCTTGAAACCAAGCCTAGCATCACCCCTCATGAGTTATAAGACCATTAGGCAACCAAAAACACCCCTACCATGAGTTTACGGCCGTAAACTCATGGGGAGTTGGTCATTTGGACCGTAAACTCCTAAAGGAGTTTACTCGTGAAGAGAAAACTCCATCTCTATGCCCTACACATCCATAGATGCTACCCGGGTCACTCCAAACACTTGAATTGAAGTGTTTTCGCGTCTAGAAGTGTTTATTATTATTTAATTAATAGACCAAGGTCTAATTAGATACAAATTATGTATCTCTTCATATTACATAGGAACCTCGCGTGCTTCAAGCCCTTAACTAACAATTAACATCCAACCGGCACATCTCTCGTCTGGTGAGTTCATACCCCTACACCTTTTTCCGTGTTTTTCAATGTTTTCAGGGGGAATACAAGCAAACAATAAATGTTTTCAAAACCTAAAACCAGTGTAATTCTATAAATATATGGCAAACTTTTAGATATCATTACCCCTTTTGTATCATGCGGAGCATAAGGGATGTTTTACTGAGTATAACTAAGTAGATTTCAATTACATTAAAGGAAACAATCAAACCAATCAAATTATTATGGGAATAATTTGGGATCTTTAGTTCTTGTTTTACGAGCACATATTTATGTAATGTTAATAGATAAACTATGTCTGATTCAGTTTATCTTTGTTTAATTTAGAGTATTATGCCAGATAATTTCATTGTATTAAACTGTTTTCACTGTATTATGTTTCAAAACGATTAGTATGTTTGATAACGTCCGAGAACACCGTGAATAATTTAATACTAGCTTGTGAGATTCGTCTTTATTAAACCCTTTGGGTTATCAGTAAATCCTCCCCGGAAGTGTGACCAGAGTCTCCTGGAGGGAGAGCGTGAAATTTGTGAATAGATCTATTCGGGACTGACAATCACACACCTAAACTGCTAGATACAGTTAGGCGGGCACGCCTGGGGTGACAAATTCTAGAAATCGTCCGACATCTGACGAACGTCAAGGAGGTCTCGGTGTCGTATTAGCATGGTTACCCGACTCACAATACGTATTAATATAAGTTTATTCACGAATTTTATTTTCATATCTATCTTTGATCTATAGAATTTATATCTAGTACGGGATGGTATTCCCATGGTCTTTATATCTAGTACGGGATGGTATTCCCATGCTCTTTATATCTAGTACGGGATAGTATTCTCATGGTCTTTAAATCTAGTACGGCATGGTATTCCCATGGTTTTATATCTAGTACGGGACGGTAATCCCATGGCTTTCAATTTATAGTTTTTGTGTATTAAAACTATCTTATATCTAGTACGGGATGGTATTCTCATGGTTTTCAATCAATATTTTTATGTATTAAAAATATCTACTTTTGTACTGGATGGTATTCCCAGTGGTTTTCAAAATATAGTTTTATGTATTAAACTATACACAGTTGTATTTAACGAAAATTCAGAACGTTAACTAAATTGTCTTTATAAGAAAATATAGGATTTTCTTGCATAACAACTTTTCAGAAAATCAAAGGAAACATGTTCATTTTCAGAAAACAAAACACTTATGAAATCACCAGCTTTATGCTGATTTTTAAACTGCTTGTATTCTCAGGTTCTCCTTAGACAGGTATCACGCGTTCTTTTGCGGAAGACGGAGCATATGGAAGTTACGTATTACTTTTGTTTAATCTTATGTATCTACAAAACTTGTATTACTGTACCTTCAAACAAACGTAATGAATCTATGTAATGTAATGTTTTGTGTTTACTATGCTTACTATGTACATTGGTTGCGATACTTCATGATGTCCTCCGCCCCGGAACATTTCCGCCTTTGGTTTCGGGGTGTGACAGATTGGTATCAGAGCCCTTGTTTATAGTGAACTAGTATACCACACCTTACATGGTATAAGACTATAAACACTAAGGGGCCTAAGTGCTCTGAAATAAAAGTGTACCTTAAAATATAAGTATTTTCAAAAGTATACAAGTATACCTAACCGTCGAAATCCGTAACTACAAGTAGAAAAAAAACATAAGTAGATGGGTGTTGTACGCTGTGGTTAAACCTGGACAGTTATGTAGTCGTGTCTAGGATCAATATAGCCTGGCCAACTATATTCATTCGAGACACGGCCAACATGTGCTTGGGAGTGACTGTGGTATGCGGCATGCCGAAAACTTACCCAATACCCAAACAACGAGTCGTCGTCACAGTGAAACATAATATACTATGGGAGTATTTTAGTCAAAGCCGAGTACGTTGTAGAAATTAATTCCGAGTATTGCTACTCGTTCCTTCTTTAGCGATTGTTTATCTGCTTTGATAACTCTTTCCTGCTTATCGCTTATGGAACCTTATATCTGTCATAAAGAGATATCCAATATATCATATCTCTTGATTCAATTCAGAGGACTTACCATCCTCTCTTTCCAAATCATTTTAGATCATCATGCCTCTAAAGAAAGGACCCAGCTCTAGGAACAATAACTCTCCGCCACCATATTCTCCTCCGTTCGACCCTGTCCTCTTTCAGGCAGTTGTTACTGCCGCAGTGACGGCTACAATAACATTATTGTATCCTAGCAGGTTCAGTGGAGCAGGAAGTAGCACCTACCCTCAAAACCATGAAAATGTTCAGGAGCATCAGACTGAGCGTAATGAGAGTAAAAAGGTTATCTGGAAAAAGAAGCGAAAGGGTCAGAGTTCACAAGGACCCTCCAAGAGGCATGAAACTGTGGCAGTTCAAGCTGACACTACTCCTGTTGCTGTGTCTACAGCTTAAGCACCTATCACTAGGTATTCGATTAACCTCCCTTGGTGCAATAAGTGTAGTTATCATCATCTCGCTTCCAGCCCATGCCGAGAGAAGTTTTGCAAAAACTGTGGCCAGGAGGGTCACCTCACGCGAAGTTGCAGAACACCAACCCAATCGACCAGTCAAGCTTTCGGAGCAGGTATCAGTCAGGTCTACTATGGTTGCGGCGAATTCGGGAATTATATGAGAAACTGCCCCAAAGCAGCAACAACTAGCAACGTTGAGATAGCTCTGGCTATAAAGCCGGAGGAGGCAGTCACCAATCCCTCCGTCATCGCGGGTATGTTTCTTCTTGACAATTCTTATACTCGTATTCTTTTCAAATCTAGTATTAAAGAAGTTCTTAGTATCCAATCATTCAAACGTCTTCTTAAACATAGTCCTCGTCTAGTAACCGAACCATTTACCATCGAGATAGCTAACGGTGAGAAAGAATACGTCAACGATAGATTCATAGGCTGTACCCTTACCCCGAACGATCATTCCTTTCCATCGACCTAATCCCTGGAGCTACCCTTGTAGCCTATCTCCCGTATCTATTAGCGCCAACAGTAATGCAAAAGTTATCTAATCAATTTAATGAGCTACTAAGCAAAAGAATTCATCAGACCGAGTTCCTCACCCTGGGGAGCCTTGGTATTGTTGTGAAGTAGAAAGATGGATCCTTTCGGACGTGTATAGACTACCACGAGTTGAAGAAGTTGATCGTCAAAGATCGATATCCTCTTCCTCGAATAGATGACCTTTTAAACCAATTTCAGGGAGCCAATTATTTCTCGAAGATAGACCTCAGATCAAGGTACCATCAGCTTCGAGTTCGCGAGAATGATGTTTCCAAGACAGCATTCAGGACTCGATATGGACTCTACAAGTACGTAGTGATACCCTTCAACCTAATCACTTTCCTTGGTCATGTGGTAAGCAAGTAAGGCATACACGTGGACCCATCCAAAAATTTAAGACGATAGAGAATTGGTCAGCACCGAAGACACCTACAGAAACCTGTCAATTCTTGGGTCTCGCTGGCTACTATTGTAGGTTCATCCAGAATTCTTCCAGAATCGCCAGACCCCAACCACTCTGACACAGAAAGACTTAAACATGAGGCAACGGTGATGGGTAGAGATGCTTAGTGCTATGAGTGTGAAATCCACTACCATCCCGGCAAGGCCAATGTGGTAGCAGATACCCTGAGCCGAAAAGAAGAGTTCAAGCCACAAGATAGAAAGACTCACGCGAACCTACATTCAAGAGATAGTCCGACTACACGGTGAACCTGCATCTATTATCTCCGAATGAGATAGCCGGTTTACCTCAAGGTTTTGGCAGTCCCTTCAGAAAACCCTCAGAACGAAGTTGGACTTGAGAATGGCATATCATCCTCAGACTATCGGACAGAGTAAGAGAATTACCCAGACCCTAGAATACATACTAAGGACATGTGTCATCGATTTCGGAAAATCGTAGAACAACCATTTACCCTTGACTGAATCATCATAGACATGCATTTAGACTACCTCATTCAAAGCCCTCTATGGTCATAAGTACAAGATCCCTTATGTGCTGGACAGAGATAGAGGACACACAGCTAGCCAAGAGATAATTCCCAGTAAGTGCCTCCTCTAGTACTTAAAATCATCCGCGAAACCGTCGAGAAAATCATCCAGATCCGAGATCGACTGAGAAGCCTCACGAGACAGACAGAAGTGTACGCTGATAAACTACGAAAACCCTTAGAATTCTAGATTGGAAACCGTGTCCTGTTGAAGGTCTCGCACTGGAAAGACGTGGTACGCTTTGGAAGTGCAGGAAAACTTAACCCGAGGTACATAGGACCTTTCGAGATCCTCGTTAGGATCGATTTTGTAGCCTACAAACTCCGACTACCTTCAGAACTTAGCAACATCCATCTTGTATTCCATGTCTCTATTCTTAAGAAGTGCCTACCCGATGAAACTCTAGTGATTCCTCTGATGAAACCGAGATCAACAAAAACCTGAACTTCATGAGAGAACCAATCGAAACCATAAATCGAGGGATTAAACGTACGAAACAAAACCGTATCCCGATAGTGAAGGTTCTTTGGAATGTCATGCGAGAACCCGAGTTCACTTGGGAGCGTGAAGATCCGATGAAATAGAAGTATCCGTATCTCTTTCCAAATCCTTGAGTTGTATCTAAAGTTTGAATTTCGGGACGAAATTCCCTCTAACGGGGGAATAATGTGACAACCCGAAATTTATTCCGTCACGATATTCCATTTCCGTTAGTAAAACCGTTCGTATTTCAATTTTTCCGTTAACTTTCAATTTAAATTAATTAAAGTGGGACTTTTATTATGACCTCGTGAGTATCCAAACCCATTAGAAACACATGAAAACATCCTAAATTATTATTTAGAAAATTTATAGTTTCGACCACGTCGGGTTACAACAACTTAATCGGGTGCGACCAAAAGTCTCGTCTAACGTTAGTATCGGGTAGATTTCCTCTGGGCCACAAACTCAAACCTTATATAAAGGATGAGTGGACCTTCATTTAAAGCCTTTTGCCCATCTCATAACTTTCTCTCACTACTCTCTCTCTCTAAAATCCGATTTTGATCCAAAATCATCCAATTCAAGCCTCAAATCATTAAGGTAACTATCCTAACTCATATATTAGCATCTTTAGCCTTCAAATTCGTGTTTAAACCACCCAAATGCACCAAAGACATGTGTTTATGGTCTAGGGAACTCCCAAGACCGTGAACACCTCTAAAAAGGGTTTTGAAGCCCCAAAACCCCTTCAAACCACTTCTAGTGCTTAGTTAAGACCTTTGGACTTGCAGGAATGGACATAGAGCACCAAAATCTTACCATTTAGGGGGTAAACTTGAGTTTATGGCCCAAGAACACGCTTGGACTGTAAACCCTCATTCATGGACCATAAACATCATTTAAGGTGTTAGTTTGCCCCTAAACACCTCCAACAAGCTTCCATGAGAGTATAGAACCTTATAATCATTCAAGAGATGCACCAAAACATACACAAATGGGTCAAACTTGAGTTTATGGCCCAAGAACATTCTTGGACCCTAAACACCTCTTCTTAGACCTTAAACTCCTCCAATGGGTGTAAAAGTGCCCTTAACACCTTGTGTGGCTTAGAAATGGGTCTAGAACTTAGCATGCTTAACCTTCAACCACCAAATTACATGAATCATGGAAAATCATGAGTTTACTACCGTAAAATCATGTGTTTAAGGTAGTAAACTCACCCAGAACATCTTCATAGACCGTAAACCCCTTTCCAAGTTCAATTCAAGTCCCAATCACTTCCTAAGCCATGGAATCAACCCTAGAACCTTCCTTTGTGCATTGTAATTAACTTAGGACCATCAAAACACATTAAGACATGAAACATAAGATTTTACGTCCGTAAACTCATAGTTTACTGCCGTAAACTCCTCAAATGGTCCTTAGGATGTTCAAATCTCATTCCAATACCTTGAAACCAAGCCTAGCATCACCCCTCATGTGTTATAAGACCATTAGGCAACCAAAAACACCCCTACCATGAGTTTACGGCCGTAAACTCATGGGGAGTTGGTCATTTGGACCGTAAACTCCTAAAGGAGTTTACTCGTGAAGAGAAAACTCCATATCTATGCCCTACACATCCATAGATGCTACCCGGGTCACTCCAAACACTTGAATTGAAGTGTTTTCGCGTCTAGAAGTGTTTATTATTATTTAATTAATAGACCAAGGTCTAATTAGATACAAATTATGTATCTCTTCATATTACATAGGAACCTCGCGTGCTTCAAGCCCTTAACTAACAATTAACATCCAACCGACACATCTCTCGTCTGGTGAGTTCATACCCCTACACCTTTTTCCGTGTTTTTCAATGTTTTCAGGGGGAATACAAGCAAACAATAAATGTTTTCAAAACCTAAAACCAGTGTAATTCTATAAATATATGGCAAACTTTTAGATATCATTACCCCTTTTGTATCATGCGGAGCATAAGGGATGTTTTACTGAGTATAACTAAGTAGATTTCAATTACAGTAAAGGAAACAATCAAACCAATCAAATTATTATGGGAATAATTTGGGATCTTTAGTTCTTGTTTTACGAGCACATATTTATGTAATGTTAATAGATAAACTATGTCTGATTCAGTTTATCTTTGTTTAATTTAGAGTATTATGCCAGATAATTTCATTGTATTAAACTGTTTTCACTGTATTATGTTTCAAAACGATTAGTATGTTTGATAACGTCCGAGAACACCGTGAATAATTTAATACTAGCTTGTGAGATTCGTCTTTATTAAACCCTTTGGGTTATCAGTAAATCCTCCCCGGAAGTGTGACCAGAGTCTCCTGGAGGGAGAGCGTGAAATTTGTGAATAGATTTATTCGGGACTGACAATCACACACCTAAACTGCTAGATACAGTTAGGCGGGCACGCCTGGGGTGACAAATTCTAGAAATCGTCCGACATCTGACGAACGTCAAGGAGGTCTCGGTGTCATATTAGCATGGTTACCCGACTCACAATACATATTAATATAAGTTTATTCACGAATTTTATTTTCATATCTATCTTTGATCTATAGAATTTATATCTAGTACGGGATGGTATTCCCATGGTCTTT